>NC_041741.1:39693468-39996499 GCF_004115215.2 Ornithorhynchus anatinus
CTGCCACATATCAGCTGTGTGACCTTGGGCAAATCACTTAACTTCTCTGTGCCTCAGCTACCTCATCTGTAATATAGGGATTAAGTCTGTGAGCCCCACGTGGCACAACCTGCTTACCTTGTACATATACCCCAGCGTTTAGAACAATAGTAAGCGCTTAACAAGTACCATCATCATCATCAACTTTGGAAGTTTTTTTTTTCTTTTCCAGTATTTAAGCGCTTTTGTCAAGCACTGTTCTAAACACTGGGGTAGATACAAGTTTTTCAGGTTGGACACAGTCCCTGTCCCACACAGCGCTCAGTCTAAGTAGGGGGGAGAACCGGCATTTTACCCCAAGGTGACAGTAGGTAATTAATGGATCCAGGATTAGAACCCAAGTTCTCTGACTCTCAGACCGGGGCTCTTTTCACTAAGTAACGCTGCTTCTCACTTCATCATCCACCGGCATCACTCTCAACATCTATTTCTGTCAACTAACTTCCTGTCCCACCTCTGTATTTCTGAATGACTTTGATGCCTTCCTCCTCTTTCTACTTTCATTTTCATCACCTCTGCTGATCCTCAGGGACTCCCCACTTCCACAATGAGGTTCCTACTGCCCCTCAGTGCCACATTTCTTAACTCTGCCAACATCTTACTTCACCATCTATCGCCCTCACATGATCCTGGACATTAAATTTGGCCTCACTGCCACACATTGATCCATTTCTCACCAATTACACTGCATTGCTGCTCTCTGATCATAATCTCCTTCCCTCCCTCCTCACCCACATTCCCTCTAACTGCTAGACCCCTCTAAACTCTAGAATTCTTTCTCCTGACCAAAACCTGTGCCCCCTGGGTTCCCTAGCATCCCCAACTCTCCCTTGACCCTGAAATCCATGCCATGCCCTCAACACTCTTCTTTCTATCCAACTTCCCTCCTCCAATCTACACTCACACTACCAACCACCCTTCCCTAAACCCTAGAACAGGCCCTCTGGCCTTCTTCGTCCCTCACTCATGTTAGCTACTCCTCATGTCAACTAATTAATGGTATTTACTGAGCGCTTCCGGTGTACAGAGCACTGTACTAAGCACTTTGAAGGGTACAATACAACTGAGTTAGTAGTCACATTCCCTGCCCACCAGTGTACAGTCTAGAAACTTTAAGATGTCCTGCCCAACTATTTTATTGCCATGAGATATTAGATGCAAAGTTTCCCAAATCCTTTCCAACACCATCATTCCTCTTCCCAGCTGTTTCTCAAAAAGATTTCCCATGGCTTTCTCAGATTCTACCCCCTTTTGCCGGGTCTCGCATCATCTCCTCTCACCACTTACCACCTTCAACTTCTCACTCACCACTTGCTCATTCCCCTCTGCCTTCAAACATTCTCATCCCTCCTATGGAAAATGTTGTGGGCAGGGAAGGTGTCTACCAAGTGGTATAATGTACTCTCCCAGGCGCCTGGTACAGTGTGCTGCCCAGGGTACGTTCTCAGTAAATACTACCGATTGAATTGCCCACATTCTTGTCCAAACCTTTCAAATGAGTTGCATACCTGCTGCCTTCATTTCTCCACTGACTCTACTTGACCCATTAGAATCAGTTCTTTGCTTCCTTCATTCCACTGAAACCACACTCTCCAAAATCGCCAATGACCTTCTCACCCACTCCTCACTTCCCCACCTCTGTTGACACCACTACCATTCTGTCCCAGAAGCCTACAACTTTGGTGCCCTCATCTTTGACTTATCTTTATCTTTTAACCCTCGCTTTTTGTTTTTTCCTCTTAGTATAGTCTTGTGTCTGTCTCCCGCATTAGATTGTCAATTCTCTGAGGACAGGGACTGTCTTAATTTCATTCAATCGTATTTACTGAGCACTTACTGTGTGCAGAACACTGTACTAAGTGCTTGGAAAGTACAATTCAGCAATAAAGAAAGACAATCCCTGCCCACACTCATCACTACTGTACTCCCCCCAAGTGTTTATTAGAGTCAATAAATCCGACTGAACAAATCTGGCTTTTGGGTATTAACTTCCCTTACTGTTGTTCAGGTAGGCCTCAAATACTGGGCCACTAGACGTTTTTGGCACATGTGACTGTCAATACAATGAAAGAAGGATATGAATTTCTGGAACATCTTTGGCAAAAGCAAAAAGGACTATTCTATTCTGTTTAAGTAAGAGTAAGATCACTCATGCTCTGAAGAGTGATACAAATGACTGGGAATAATGAAAAGGAGTATTTTTCCCAAGACCTGACAAATTAGAGAACAAAGTCAGCACTGTTATTTTTTGAAGAAGAATGATTTTACCTACCTCTCTGAATTTTTGAAGGTATAGTTTTAGAGGTTCTACGTAACTATCAAATCCCAGGGTAGACATGGCAAAAAGAATATCCTCTCCGTTGATAGTCTTCCGTTTTTCTTGATGACATCTTTCACTTGCCTCAGACGTTATAAAACTGATGAATTCACTGACACATTCCTGCACACACTCCTTGGCATCCTTAGCAATCTGACATGAGAAATTATTGGTGAGTATGTCTCCAGTGTAACCATTGCCTTCCTTTCAATGTGCAAAATGAAAAGCTAGACACAAAAGCCTGCTACAGACATAATTTAAAATAAAGTTGCTGCCTTTGGCTTCTTGAAGCCAATGAGTCTATACAACCTAGTGACCCAAAGCAGCGTGGCCTAATGGACAGAGCACAGTCCTGGGAGTCAGAAGGACCCGGGTTTTAATCCCAGCTCCGCTACTTGTCTGCTGTTTGACCTTAAGCAAATCACTTCATTTTTCTGTGACTCATCTATAAAATGGGGATTAAGATGGTGAGCCCCATGTGGGACGCGGACTGAATCCAATCTAATTATCTTGTATCTACCCTGTAAGCTCGTTGCAGGCAGGGATGGTCATTCTTTATTTCCGTATTGTACTTTTCCAAGTGCTTACTACAGTGCTCTGCACACAGTAAGCACTTAATATGACTGCCTGAATGAATGAATGCCCCAGCGCTTAGAAGTGTGCCTGTCACATAGTAAGCACTTAAATACCATTTAAAAAAAAAAGCATAATGATTCTTCTCTGCCTTGGGGTTCCCATTTGCAGTGGCAGGGATATACCTTGATGACAAAAACATTTAATTTAGTTGTCTACTGAGCACTTACTAAGTGCTAGGGTGGATTTGAGACATTCAGATCCCATACAGTTTCTGTCCCACATGGGGCTTACAGTTGACAAGGGAAGGAGAGAAGCATCTTATCCCCTCCTTTAACCAATTAGGAAGCAGGCACAGAAATTCAGTCCAAGGACATTCCATCGGCCAATGGGGGAACTCAGCTAGAATCTGGATCTCCTGCTTCTCTGCCCTGCTTTTTTTCCCACTAGACCAGCTTGCCCGTTTAGCCAATAGTTAAGTCCTGACTCACAGAGAACACTCAGGTAGGCAGGTATAGAGGTAGATGAAATGGCGACCACTGGATGTCATCACTGTTCCATACAAAGGCAACTGCTAAAGGGTGGGAGGCCCTTCTCCCCACGGACCCTGGGAAACTTCATCCTCTTGTCATATGTAAATACATTCAGTGCTCTTTAATCACATTCAACGCAAAGTCCTACTATTCTTCTGTCCGTGACTCCAAAATAGTGATATATGAAAGGGACTTGGGCTAAAAATCGTTCTTAAAACTAATCCCCTTGAAAATATAAGCACAGAAAGTTGGGATTTGAGGGACTAAAAAAGAGATTATCAAATGTCAAGAGGAAAAAAAAACCCACTACAGCTACCTGAGAGACCCCCATTTGAATGCATTTTTTTCCCACTTCTTAACTGCTTGCCAGTCGGCAAAGTGAAACTGTTAGATTGGACTCAATTTCAAAACACCAGAAATATCTGGTATCGGGAATGGAACAAAAACTCCTTGCCTGGGCACAGCGGGCTTTCATCAGTGTGACTTTTCACTGCCTGCTTATTTGCCTATAGAAATAAACTAAATAAGAACTGCATAACTGTGGTCTGGCAAGATAAAAATCAGAGGAGTCAAAACAATTGATATGAGGGCAAATGGCCAAATAAAAGATTAAGAAGTCATTCCCACTTGCACTTCAACTGGAATCCCTTGGATCTCAAGCTTAATCTATTTAAAATCCGCATTAGCAATCGGCTTAGACAAAGGTTGCCCTTTCTAGATATCGGAGAGGGGCTACATCCAGGGGCCCCGACTTTTCATTTTGATGATGACGATGGTATTTGTTAAGCACTTACTATGTGCCAAGCACAGTTTTCAGCACTGTTTTGAGCACAGGAGCAAGGGAAAAAGACACAGAAAAGGAAAGAGGGAGAAGAGGGAGGGAATGGAGGGGACAGAGGAAGGGGAAGCAAAAGGCACCAAATGAGAACCATCCCTTGGGGCCTGACCAAGCAGTGGGAGCCGGGTCTGAACGTCCTTCTCTGTGCTCACCCAGTCCTCCCGGGGCCCCAGGAATCCCCTGGAGCGGCGGTGGGCGCTCCACAAAGCCCAATATACACTACTGTTCCCAGGCCAAGATCTGCCGGTCACAGTCACAGCCACTGCCACCAACTCAAAGCCAACCTGGCCCTGATCCGATAGCAGCTGAGCCCACAGTCCTGTGAGGCAGGTGCTGCCGAAGAGACCTCAGAAAGGCCACCCCCACCCCCCTCCCCATCCTCCCTGAACCCTTCAGGCCTCTGGGTCAGGCAGGTCAGGAAGACCCCCATTCAGGCTCAGCCCCTGGCACCTTCTGAAGACCAGAAATCTGGCTGCGATATCCTCATCACCTTCCTCCTCCTGCCAGCAAGGGGCCAGAGGTGAAGCTGCCATCCTGATTCCTGCCCTGGTCCTCCTCAGGTGCCAGCTACCATTGCCCACCCTGACCAAAGAGCTGCGGGTGAAGCTAATGGCTTCTTCATTCCCCATAAGACTGGTGAGTCTGGCTATATCTCCTCTCAAACTGCAACTAAAAATGCAGTACATTTAGGGATTCCAAAGTGAATTCTAAAAGCATTCAGTCATGTTTCTCTTATTTTACATTTGTATAAACAGGAACAAAATTATAAAGTAGGTTACTGTGGCAACAGTATGGAAGCAGAAGACTGTGCAATCCAGTAACAAGTAGAATTCCAATATATTCTAAGCTTGCAAATCGGGTTTACAAAAAAGAAAAGGAAAAAAAAAACCTTAAGAAACAAGTTCTGCCTTTTGCCAGAACTTGTCCCAGCTAGAATGTAAAAAAAAAAGTTCATGTATCTGAATGAAGAGCATCTCTTGAAAGTCAAATAGTCACTGTCAGATAAAGCAAGTCATAGAAATGATCAACTGAGCAATTTCAGAAGAGCATATTTTAATTTGCTTGCCAGCTGTACTGCAACACACATTTCAGTAAAATTTCCAGTCTTGAACTGGGAAATAAACCAAATTTATAAGAGAGTACATACCTTTTAAATGTATAACCCACATTCCCATATTTGTTAAAAGGCCCATACTTATCAGCATGAACATTACAAAAAACTTGGAATATCTGAGGAGCTCACCCATTCAGAGTTCATTCAAAAACAGGATTTTTATGGCTAAATTAAGTGTCCCAAAGCAAGCAGCTTGCGACCATAAAAATAAAAACACTTAGACAATCACTAAACTTGTTACCTATATTACCTTTCCAGTTTGAGGTATGGCATTTTTCATTATTCTTGCTACATTTGCAATTGGAAGATAGATATCCTGCTCCCGAAAACTTTCTTTTGAGCCATTTGTATCTTCGTGATCATTCATGCTGTCCTCTGCATCTGAAAGAGTTAAAGTTTAGAACTAAGGAAAACTACAGAAGTAGTTGTAGAAACGGTATTTACTGAGAACTCACTGGGAAATTACAACAGAAGTATCTGAACGTTCCCTGACCTCAAGGATCATACATTCTATTACAACGAGTCAGTACTTGGCTCAGAGGAAAGAGCATGGGCTTGGGAGTCAGAGATCATGGGTTCAAATGCCAGCTCAGTCGCTTGTCAGCTGTGTGACTTTGGGCCAGTCACTTCACTTCTCTGTGCCTCAGTTCCCCCATCTGTAAAATGGGAATGAAGACTGTGAGCCCCACATGGGACAACCTGATCACCTTGTATCCTCCCCAGCACTTAGAACAGTGCTTTGCACACAGTAAGTGCTTAACAAAAGCCATAATTATTATTACTTCTTTCTCACAATGTTTCAGCCCAGAGATATCTGGCATTTTCTATGAAATGCCCAGGGGTGGCTGAAAAAAATGGACCCAAAGTACAATCAACCCAGAGGGAGAGTCATAATTCACGGCTCCAGATAGTTATATCTTCTTTCCTTGCTCTCTCTCAACCCCGCCACCCTCCCTAATATTCCCTAGCAACTATTTTATTAAATGAAGATGAAATAATACAAGAATAATTTATATTTCTTCTCTTCAAGTATATGGCAATCTATGGGAAAATACTAAAGTAATTTTTGCTAACACTTTAAAAAACAAACTAGTCTATAAAATTTGGAATTGCACACTGAATATCTGATGAGTTATTCAAACAATGTATATTTTCACTTATTTCATTATTTTTTCCAAGCACCATTTAAAATCCTGACTCCAATACTAACCAGCCCATTCAGACTTCTAGGAAGATTTAGAAAGGGGGAGTTTCCAGGCTGTCAATTCCCAACTCAAAAAGTTTCCGAAACTCTATTTTATGAACTATCTGCATGCTTCTAGAAGCAAACACAGGGCATTACTAGTGCTATTCCCAGTCTAAAGACTACGGCATCTGCTAACTAGAACCCTACTTTAATTATTATTATAACTCACTTGGTTCTGTTATAAAGACAGTCAGATTTACAGCAAACACCTTGAAAAGGAAAACTCCCATTCTAGTATACGCATCTTGACTGATGTTGTGTGCATGGATGCACACGGCATCACATCCGATCCACAAAGACACACATTGTTGGCAGAATGTACCTTAACTCCCTAACAGTATGCTGTCAAAAACATATAGTGAAAACAGGCATTTTCAGGAAAAAATTTGCACATTTATTCAGAGAAGTAAATTTTGCTGGTATACATGAGCTAGCCATACTCAATCACTGCACTGGATAAACAGGCTTAAATTGTTCTAAATGAAAGGTAAGTCAGGTTTCAAAATCAGCTCACAAGAGATGAAATGATTTTACTACATTACAATTGTGTTTACAAACATTTCAGTGGAAAATGATAATCACACAAGAAATTAATCATACCCTCAATGATACCTTTAACTTAGTAGCCTGATAAAACATTTGCCTTTAGGTGGCTAATTTTTTAATATTTCAAATATTTTGAACAGCTAACTCTGAGAAATATTTCACATAATTTGAAAAATTAACTCTGAGAAATGGATAAGCAAAATTATAGCACCATAATTTACCACTAGATCATTTCACTTTTAACAAGGTAGATAGAGGCATACCTGGATATAGGAAACTTTTTTAAAGCGTTTCTGATTTTTATAACAAAGAAACCACAGACTACAAACAAAAACTTCAATACACTGTTTCATTTCTAGAACCCCATGGTTCAAGAAGGCTATAATTCTAATAGAAAAAAATTGACTGCTTGTCAGACCTTAACCAAACTGTTCAACAAACACTGACCTGGTAAACCTGAAAAACAACATTTAAACAAGTGATGCGGAGTTTTCACTTGGCAAACAACTTTCTTACCATCATGAGGCTGTATTACATAGTGACTTCCACCAATGTAATCTGCAGATATTCCTAATTGAGAAGCATCTGTTGTAGAACTGTCGCCATCCATCTATTAAAAAATAATATTAAGAAAGCTATTAAGAAAGTTGTAGTATCCTACGTCAAACGTTGCTTTCACTGAAAACAGGTAGATAAAACACATAGCTCAAAAAATTAAGTTGTTGCCATTTTACTGTCTCCTTTGGATTTAAGTTTTTAAGGGAAATATTTATATTTTCTCCTTGGCAGAGACTTTCACTGACTTCCTACCACTAGAGACTCCTGTAAGTGCTGATAAAATTAGAAGAGGGGAAAAAAAAGATGACGTGACACCTCATAACACTATACCCTTTCAGGTATTTTATGGTTAACTTACTGACAAGCGAGACTCAAAGCTAAGCAGAAAAGAGGACTATTTCCATCTCCTCGTCAGTAATTATTGAGCATCTACTACGGGCCAACTACTGTAAGGGCCTGCTCTTCAGAGTAGACAAAGAATAAAAGACACCATCCTTAATCACGAAAAGTTTGTAATAGGGAAGACAGGCAGACGTACATCACATCCATGCAATGTGTGTGCGCCCCACTTCCCCTCCAATGCAGCCCATCCCTCACCACAGTTTGGGGTATGGGTGATGAGGTGACACAGCAAGAAGTAAAGGAAGTGGCAGCTAGGGTTAGGCCATCGGGGGTGTAAATCTCTGATCAAACCCCCCCTAAGGGAGTCTCCTGTGGTTGGTGCCCTTCACAATAGGCTACACATCTGCCCGTCTATTTATTAGATGCCCTCATAGTCCTGGGGGTGGGGGAAACTATCCATGGTTGGCAAGGACAAAGGAGGGAGAGTGGCTCAGCACAAGCCACGAGCCTTACAATCCTTTATCTACAGGTTCTCCATCTCGTGCCTGGGCGCCGGTTTGTCTGTCGTTTCCGGCAGGTGCTTCCATCACATTCAGGAGGAATCCAAAGGGGAAAAAAAGAGAGGAAAGACCGGTAGCAACCAAAATAGGTAATTCATCTCCACTTTACAAATGAGGGAATTGAGGTGCAGAGAAACTAAATAATTTGCCTAAAGTCACACAACCAGGAAGTGGCAGAGCCAGGATGAGAACCCAGGTTCTCTAATTTCCAGGCCTGTGTTGCTCCCACTAGGTCAATTTCCCTTCCCTGTTGCTTTCCCAAATTTATTTCAATCTCTTTCTCCTCCACTAGTCAATCGTATTGAGTGCTTACTGTGTGCAGAGCACTGTACTAAGCACGTGCTTACTGTGTGCAGAGTACTGTACTAAGCGCTCGGGAGAGTACAATTTAACAATAAACAATGAGCTTACGGTCTAGGGGGAGACAGACAGTAATATAAACAAATTTCACATATACATAAGTTCCTGTGGTGCTGGGAGGAAGGGGATGAATAAAGAGAGCAAGTCAGGGTGTGGGAGAAGAGGAAAGGAGGGCTTAGTCAGGGAAGGCCTCTTGGAGGTGATGTGCCTTCAGTAAGACTCTGAAGGGGGGAGAGTAATTGTCTGTACGATTTGAGGAGGGAGGGTGTTTCAGGCCAGAGGCAGGATGTGGGTTAAGGGTCAGTGGTGAAACAGGGGAGATTGAGGCACAATGAGATGGTTAGCACTAGAGGAGCAAAGTGTGCGAGCTGAAAAAGACAAGTGAGGTGAGATAGGAGGGGGCAAGGTGATGGACTGCTTTTAAAGCCAATGGTGAAGACATTTTGTTTGAAGCAGAGGTGGATGGGCAACTACTGAGGTTTCTGGAGGAAACGTGGACTGAGATTGTAGTCTTTGTGGACAGGAATCATGACTACCAATTCTATTTTACTGTACTCTCCCAAGTACTTAGTCAGTGCTCTGCTCACAGTAAGCACTAAAATCAATCAGTGGTATTTATTGCTCACAAATACCACGGATTGATTTAGTAGGTGCGAAGGTAAATTTATGTATTTAAAAAAACAAACCAAAAAACCCCACAAACGAAGCCCTCACTGTCATCATACTAAGACGATTCAGCAAGAGAAAAAGTCAGGAGGGGGAAAGAACCACTGGTGTAAAGCCGGCCCCCCCCCAAAAGAAGTTTTGGCTTCACTCTGATTAACTGTGAATTGGTGCTTTATGGAAGCCATTTGGCTCAGAAGATACCATTCCACACTGCATTTCCGATCCTGGCTCTGTCCTGAAAATGATGTGGGAACCTGGGCAAGTTACTTGATCTAACTGGGCCTTAATTTCTTCATCTGTAAACAAGAATGATGAAATGGAACAAAAGTCAAAACTCTTAAGCACAACCAAGACAATGCTTTCTTAAACTTGAAATAAATGCTTAGAGAGATAAATAGATGGTGACAACCCGGGAGACATGGAGCCTGAACTGACTTCACTGTTTGCTAAAAAAGAGGGTAACTAAAGAAAAGATGCTGATGATTTTTTGTTCTCCAAGCAGCCTTGAATATTTTCGGTACAATTTTAAATGGGAACTCCTCCAGATTAAAAAAAAAAGAATATTCAATAACTTTACCGGATTTTCCAAAGCATGGCACTGAACAGCCACAATGAATACTTTATATATATTTCTGCTAGAACCTGGTACTTGTGTTCTTGAAGAACCTTACTACAGTAACACTGGGTCAATGAGAATTAATGAATGGGTTACGAGACGACCACCTTGACTGACAATTTTTTCTAAGGTATTTGTTAAGCGCTTACTAAGTGCCAGGCACTGTACAAATCGTTGGGGTAGATACAAGCTAATCAGGTTGGGCACAGTCCATGTCCCACATGGAGCTCACAGTAATAATCACAATTTTACGGATGCGATAACAGGCGCAGAAATTAAGTGACTTGCCCAAGGTCACAGATCAGTCATGTGGTACAGCCACGATTAGAACCCAGGTCTTTCTGACTCCTGGGCCTGTGCTCTATCCACTAGCCCATGCTGCTTCCTTTTCAATACTTTCGATATGCTTTTCTGTACCAATTTTGTCCACCCCTAGCAAAATGCCTTATACCCTCACCACTGTTATTTTACTGTTTTAAATACTGCAAAAAGGCAAAGTATTGCACAGTAGAGCTGAGGTAGAGGGTAGGTCACGCAGCGGCACTAAGCATTGGCCAAAAACACATGCATACACATATAACCATCTCTTCCTACACCAAATCTACTTGTGCCAACTTGAAGATTGTGTAAAACACCCAGGGCAGATGTGTGTTGTGGGAAGATCATTCTCTGATATTCCCATTGTTTTGCAACTAAATGGCCTTACAAACATTATATCAAAAACGTGATTTCTTTTCAGTTTCCCCATTACGCTTCATACTTCAGATGGAAAAGGGACATAAGGAAGGAGTTTGGGTTGCTGTACACTCAATCTCTCTACCGCTGCCTTTCTCCTTCATTAACCTGAATGTTGGGAAGTTCTACTAATTCCTAGCCCTGAACTAGAATGGGAAGAAATGGGAAGCAAGTTGGTCTTTGATGGAGATGTTAATTAGTTCCCTTCAAAGTCACAATGGGTCAGTGAAAGGTCTCCTGCACACTCCCTAGTACTCTATCCAAGGCTAATTTATAAATCAACGGAACTTGAAGCTCTGTAGCAAAGTAGAAGGGAGGATTGGACGACAGTTGGATTCCCTGAACAAGTTTCAAAACTACCGCCCCTTTAACCTCCTACAAACCATTGTAAGCTCTGGTCAACATATACTTTCCCTAATTAGTCCCCTCCCCTTTTGGCTAATGAATCTCTCAAGTACACTAAAAATGAAGGCTCCTAGCATCTTGTAACCATTACGTTAGCATTTATATGGCTTTGAATATTCAAAAAGCCTTATAATCATTCTATTATCTATTTTTCAAGACTACCAGGTAGGTCTTTTTTCCCCATTTTATGGACTGAGTTACAGGCATAAGGGCAATTAAGATCCCTGCCTAAAGTCGCACAGGGAATCATATTAGAACTCTCCAAGCACTTCTACATATCGCTTAATCGGCTGAAACATTCTGTCCACTAGTGAAAGGGAAACGAAGATGCAGAGAGAGCATTTAATTTTGAAGTTCGGGTTTCATATTTGCTCCTTTCCTACTACACCTACTGTTGAAAGACAGGTAACCCAAATGGGGGGGGGGGGGAATCAGTCCCACGTCCAAGTACAAAACCAATATTTTTACAGCATTAGTAACTACTGATGCTCAAAGAATTACTAAAAGGAGAGGGAATGCAACTCCTATCACTGAAGCATTGTTTTGAAGCATGGCCAGTATTTTAAGATTAAAGAAAAATGTTTAGATCAATAAAATATGCACTATTTGACCACATAAGTGAACAAAAATGATACTAACACCAAAACAGTGCTGCCTCCCTTCTCGTTTTTTTGTTACTGGACCTTTGTTGGGGAATATTTGCGAACATATTGCTCTACGATACTCCCATTTAATTATCCCCAAATTCCATTTAAAATTTTTTTTTCTAGAAAGGGACCAAACTGTTTACATTCAGTTCTTCTATAACACAGACTGAGTTCTGAAAAGTCCATGTTAGACTGTAAGCTCATGTCAGGGAATGTGTCTGTTAATTGTTGTATTATTCTCTCCCAAGCACTTTTAGTACAGTGCTCCGCATACAATAAGCACTCAATAAATACCATTGAATGAAGGATAACTCACGTTGGCCTAGTGAAAAGAGCGTGGGCCAGGAATCAGGAGACCTGAATTCCTCTAGAGAGTAAGCTTCTGGTGGCCAAGCACTTAGTACAGTGCTCTGCACACATTAAGCACTCATATACAATTTTGATTCTAATCCTGTCTCTGCCCCTTGCTTGCTATTAACTTTTCTGTTTTCTCATCCATAAAATGGTGATTCAAAAACCTGTTCTACCTCCCTCTTAGACTGAGGTCTGGCTGGGATAGGGATTGGGCCGGACCTGATTGTCTCCAGTTCTTAGAGCAGTGCTTGGCACAGAGTAAGGGTTTAACAAGTACCTCCCTTATTACTGACACCACATGCATTGCACACGAACCATTTCTCAGTCAACTGTATTTATTGTGCACTTATAGTGTGCAGAGCACTGTACTAAGCATGACACGCTGTATCCAAACAGACTCATGTCGTCAACACACTCCCTCATTCCCTAGTCACACTGGAAATGCATGTTACAGAGGAGCTGAGGCTTTGGAAGTCTAGCTAACAGATTTAGCTGAGATCACTTTAAGCCTCCTGCTACTGTACCCCTCATACTGTACCCACCCTCAGCCCCACTGCACTTTTGTACAGATCAGCAATTTTACATAAGCAGATATTGTCTGTCTCTCCCTCTACACTGTAAACTCCTTGCGGGCAAGGAACGTGTCTACCCACTGTTAGGCTGAATTCTCCCACGCTCTTAGTATGGTAGTCTGCACACAGTAAGCACTCAATACTGATTGCTCTTAAAGAAAAAATATTTAAATTATTTTAATCAGATGAAATACAAAGTGAGTGTTCAAACCACACCTATCAATGGTTTTTCTCCGTCTCTAATTTGTTTTCCCCTAGCTGAATTGTAATGATTAGCTGTCTTTCCATCTAGTTTGAAAGATCCTCATGGGCAGGATCGTGCCTACCAACTCTCCTGTAGGCTCTTCTAAGCGCTTAATACAGTGCTCTGCACAAGATAACCACTCCATAAATGCCACTGACTGCAAAGACTTGAGAATAAATTTCCAAAAGGAGGGGCAAATGTAGGGAGAGACCATAGGATCGCCTTGTTTCCACAGTAGAGAGTGGCCTCGGTAAAAATTAGCTTAATCATGCAATACATGTAGTATGAAAAATTATAGAATAGGTTTCTTCACCACATTCTGAATTGAACCCCAGTAGGCGATTAGGAAACAAACATGCCTCCCAAGATGCTCACGTCTGGATACAGCAGAGCCCCTTGTGGTGTGGAAAAAATGATTTTTTGCAAATGCATGTGCCACTGATCAAGGTAGGCATTCTTCCTGCACACAGTGCAGTCCTTCAACGCTCGTGCCTGGACAGAGTACAGCCCTATGTGGTGTGGAAAAATGATTTTTGCAAATGCATGTCCCACCGATCAAGGTAGGAGTACTCTTCCTACACACAGTGCAGTCCTTCAACACAACTACTCCCACTTGAATGGCCCCACAATTTAGAATCCCTGCTAATGAATGTTGTTTGGAAGAGCAAACTTTAGCCTTTTTTTGGTATTTCCTCCCAGAATGACACTTGGTCTGGACACGTAGGCAGGTGCTTAATTTTTTGACTGTTATAAAAGCCCAATGTGAGTTAATTTCTCATTGTACACATATACACTCCAAAAAAGTAAATTTGTTCTTCCAAACTTGAAAGCATCAGATTTGTAATATTTTGGGGAAGCAGCTTGGCCTCAAAGATAGAGCACAGGCCTGCGGGTCGGAAGGTTCTGCGTTCTAATTCCAGCTCTGCCATTTGACCGCTGTGTGACCTTGGGCAAGTCACTTAACTCTCTGTGCCTGTTACCTCATCTGTCAAACGGGGATTATAACTGTGAGCCCCCAGTGGATCAAGGACTGTGCCCAACCTGAGTAGCTTCTATGTACTGCTCTAAGCACTTGGCAGAGCGCTCTGCACACATTAAGCACTCAATAAATACAATCGCTGGATTCTAAGCGTGCAGCTGTCACTTGCTTGCTATTAACTTTTCTGTGCCTCTTTTTCTCCTCCATAAAATGGTGATTCAAAACCTGTTCTACCTCTCTTACAGTGAGGCCTGGCTTGGATAGGGATTGGGCCCGACTGCAGAACAAGGTCTGTGTCCAACCTGAGTAGTTTGTATTTACCCCAGCACTTAGAACAGTGCTTGCCACATAAGCACTTAAATACCATCATTAAGAATTCCTCTAAATCACATGTTTTGTAGTGTATTACAAATGACAACATCCATTTCCTCATTGGATTTTGTCTATATTTTGAAGTGGCATTGAATACAAACGGATATGCTGACCAGAATCAAAATGTTGTGTTAATTTCCTTAGTCTTTCTTTTAAACAAGGGAAGACTGCTCTCTAGTTGCCCTGTGGGTCAATAAAGAGCAGCAGCAAGCGGTAGCTGTTATTCAATACCGAAACAATAAAATTTCACAGAAACCAAGGACGATGTAACAAACGATTTTATTTTCTAAGCTGCCACACGTAGCAATCCTCAATTCTTTCTAATACCCTACCTCAAAGTAAGTTCTTGGGCCTTCACCCTAACCAGGCAGATATTTTTACATTTTTCCCTCAGAGATCTCTGGCCTAGCGAGACATCACAAGCTCCACATCATTAAACCTTTATTCACATGCAAGTAGGTGGTACACGGTTGGGCATATTTTGTTTCAACAAAAGCTTCGGCCTTAAAGTTGCTTCAAACGTGAATTGAAGAGGGAGTGGGTTCTTTTAAATTATTGGATAGATACAAAGCCTTAACGTTTAATTTTTACACAGCTGTTTAATTTTAGGGACATGTGCACGTTTATCTAAACGAGAAAGTTAGTTGTACACACAAGTCATTTCTGGCGCTCTGCATTAAGGTAAACATTAAATTGGGGCGCATGGGTGTGCAGGACACAAGTAACCGACTTTTAAGGGCTTCTAATCAAAGCTTAACAAAACTTACATAATAAAAACCCCATCTCCTAGCACAGCCTGTGAAAATGGAATTTTAAAAACAAGGTTTATCTTTTTTTTCTTAAACTCAAACATGTTGATTTGAATCACAACCCACCCACCACCACTGTGGTGCTACCGCCCGGG
The DNA here is from genome assembly GCF_004115215.2 of Ornithorhynchus anatinus. Classification (NCBI taxonomy): domain Eukaryota; kingdom Metazoa; phylum Chordata; class Mammalia; order Monotremata; family Ornithorhynchidae; genus Ornithorhynchus; species Ornithorhynchus anatinus. Next base: position 39,708,989 of record NC_041741.1, read on the forward strand.
GCATTATTCAAATAATCTACAGTTTGAGCTAAAGGAAAGTTAAATAACACTGGACCTTGTACCTCTAACACCGAGTTTTCCACTCCTCCATCTGAAGTTCTAATTACTGCTCAGATATCGGTTTTTTGACTAATGCCCCGCACGCCTTTTTTTTTTTTTTTTTTTTTAAGAAAAAGGATAGAAGCAGCAGCAGAAGAGCTTGGAGCTTGGGTACTTTTCGAGCGGCAAAGTCCGGGCCGAGAGCCCTCCCAGCTGGAGGACGAGCCCGGAGGCGAGGAGCCAGCTGAGGGTTGGCCTGCCTTCTCCACCAAAGCTCCTGCCCACAAACCAAACCCCCTCTTTGCTCCTGGGGATTTTTCTTCCTCCTTTAAAGAGGCCTGGGTGTCGGTTCCCCCCACCGCCCCCTCCCCTCTTTCCAGGGCCTGGTGGGTTAGGAGCGTTTGGAGGGGCAGAGGCGGGGCTTCCGACCCCGGGCGGAGAGAACCGTCGGGGGGGGGGGCAGGAGGAGGAGACCCAGACAGACAAACAGACAGCCAAACAGACAGACCGACCCAAACGGCCCGTCAAACTCGAGTTGTAGCACCCCTAGCCCCTCCTTCCTACGGAGACCCCTACTCTTTGCAGAGACCTCATCTCCAAGCCCCCCTCCCCTCTTCAGAGACCACTCAACTCCAAGCCCCCTCCTACCTAGAGACCCCCCTCCTCTCTGCAGAGACTCCCCCTCATCTCCAAGCCCCCTCCCTCCCTCCCGACCCCTACTCTGAGACCCCCTCAACTCCCAACTCCCCCCTCAGTGACTCCTACTTTCTTTCAGCAGAGACCCCCTTCAACTCCAAACCCCCTCCCTACAGACCCCTACTTTCAGAGACCCCCTCAACTCCAAGCCCCCCTACAGAGACCGCTACTCTGCAGAGGCTCAACTCCAGGCCCCTCCTACCGAGCCCCCCATTCTCAGCAGAGCCCCCTCATCTCCAAGCCCCCTCCCTAAAGACCCCTACTCTGAGACCCCCCCCTTAACTCCAAGCCACCCGTAGAGAGACCCCCTACTCTCTGCAGAAGCTCAACTCCAGGCCCCTCCTCCCTACAGGGCCCCCCTCATCTCCACGCCCTCTCCTTAGAGACCCCTCCTCTCAGCAGAGACCCCCTTAGCCCCAAGACCCCCTACAGAGACCCCCTACTCTCTGCAGAGGCTCAACTCCAGGCCCCTCCTCCCTACAGGGCCCCCTCCCTTTGCAGAGCCCCCCTACTCTGAGCCCCTCTCATCTCCAAGCCCCTTCCCCCCAGAGTCCCCCTATTCTCAGCAGAGCCCCCCGCCAGCTCCAAGCCCCCTCCTCCCTACAGAGCCCCCCGGGCGGGTGGGAGAAGGGGGGGGCGCGGACCACCGGAGCGGAGGGAGGGAGGGGAGAGGGAGGGAAGAAGAGACAAAGCGAGCAGCCCCGGCCAGGCCGGGGCTGGGAGAGCCGGGCCTTCCCCGCGCCCTCCCGCCGGTCCTTCCGCCTCCCTCCCCTAAAGCTCCGGCTCAGCGCCGACACCCCCAACCCCTCGTCCTCCTCCTGGTCCTGGTCCCTGCCGGGCGGCGGTGGAGGGCGGGGGAGCCCGGGCCGCCGGAGCCCCTTCTTCCCCCGCCGCACAAAATGGAGCCGCCGCCCGGGCCCGGGCCATCGGCGCCGCCAAGGACCGGCTGCAGGAGGCCGGCCCGGCTCGGCGCTCCTCCAGCCCAGCCCAGCCCAGCAGAACTGAGCCGAGCCGAGCCGAGCCGAGCAGGGCCGCTCCGGGCCGGGCCGGGCCCTGCCTGGCGGCCGCTGGCCGGGGAGGGGTCCCGACGGCGGCGGCGGGCGCGGAGGAGACGGACATTTCATTCGAGGTAAAGCGGAGTGGGTTTAGGAGCGATCATTGGCCGAAGCGAGACACAAACCTCCACTGCAGCCCTGGTTGGCTCCCGTCTCCAATCGGCTGTTTGGTTGGACAGAAAATGGCTGCGAAGGAACCAGTCCCAGCGCGGAGCCCCGCTTCCCACACTCGGGCTCTCCTCCCTCCGCGCCCGCCTGGCCGGGGCCCTTCCCGCCGGGGGGGTCACCCTCCCTCCGCGCCGGGACCGCCACGCCCCCCCCCTCCTCCCGCCCGGGCCCCGCCTCCCCGACGACCTCCGACCTCTGACCCCCGACCTGTGAGGCCGCCGCTGCCGGCCGGTCCTCGGCCTCCACACGGCCTCCTCGGCCTCAAAGCCGTAACATTCGTTCCCTCCTTCAATCGATCGCATTTCTCGAGCGCTTCCTCCGTGGACCGGCCTACTTTCCAACCGCTTCAGTCCAGCGGCCTGCACAGCATAATAATAATAACGGTGGTGGCGTTTCTTAAGCGCTGGCTGCGTGCAAAGCACTGTTCGAAGCGCTGAGGGGATAATCATAACCATAATCATCGTAATCATCATAATAGTCAATTCAATCGGATTTCTCGAGCACTTCCTCTGTGTACTATGCTACTTTCCAACCGCTTTAGTCCAGCGCCCTGCACAGCATAATAACGATGTTGGCGTTTCTTAAGCGCTGGCTACGTGCAAAGCACTGTTCGAAGCGCTGAGGGGATAATCATAACCATAATCGTAACCATCATAATCATAATCATCATAATTTCAATTCAATCGGATTTCTCGAGCACTTCCTCTGTGTATTATGCTACTTTCCAACCGCTTTAGTCCAGCACCCTGCACAGCATAATAACGATGCTGGCGTTTCTTAAGCACTGGCTACATGCAAAGCACTGTTCTAAGCGCTGAGGGATAATCATAGCCATAATCATAATAATCATAATATTCAATTCAATCGGATTTCTCGAGCACTTCCTCTGTGTATTATGCTACTTTCCAACTGCTTTAGTCCAGCGCCCTGCACAGCATAATAATAATAACGATGTTGGCGTTTCTTAAGTGCTGGCTGCGTGCAAAGCACTGTTCTAAGCGCTGAGGGGATAATCATAATCATAATAATCATATTATTCAACTCAATCGGATTTCTCAAGCACTTCCTCTGTGTACTATGCTACTTTCCAACCGCTTTAGTCCAGGGCCCTGCACAGCATAATAATAACGCTGTTGGCGTTTCTGAATTGCTTACTATGTGTAAAGCACTTTTCTAAGCACTGGGGGGAAAATAATAATAATATTCATTTATACCTGCAATCGGATTTCTTGACCACTTTCTTTGTGTACTATTCTACAATCCAACCACTTAGTCCAGCGCCCTGCACATCATCATAATAACGATGTTAACATTTCTTAAGCACTTACTATGTACAAAGCACTGTTCTAAGCGCTAGGGGATAATAATAATATATATTCATTCATTCCCTCAATCGGATTTCTTAAGTGCTTCCTCTGTGCACTATTCTACATTCCAACCACTTAGTCCAGCACCCTGCACAGCATAATAATAATGATGTTGGCTTTTCTTAAGCGCCTACTATGGGCAAAGCACTTTTCTAAGCACTGGGAGGGATGATAATAATAATAATGATGGTATCTGTTAAGCACTTACTATGGTCCAAGCACTCTTCTAAGCACTGGGGGAAATACAAGGTAATCAGATTGTCCCACGTGGGGCTCACAATCTCAAGATCCATTTTACTGATGAGGTCACTGAGGCACATAGAAGTTAATAATAATTAGTAATGATAATAATGTTGGTATTTGTTAAGCACTTACTATGTGCCCAGCACTGTTCTAAGCGCTGGGGGAGATACAAGGTAATCAGTTTGTCCCAGGTGGGGCTTACAGTCTTAATCCCCATTTTACAGATGAGGTAACTGAGGCACAGATAACTTAAGTGACTTGCCCAAGGTCACACAGCAGACAAGTGGAGGAGGTAGGATTAGAACCCATGACCTCTGACTCCCAAGCCCGGGCTCTTGCCACTAGGCCACACTGCTCCACAAGGTGATCAGGTTGTCCTGCGTGGGGCTCACAGTCTTCATCCCATTTTACAGATGAGGTAACTGAGGCACAGAGAAGTGAAGTGACTTGCCCAAAGTCACACAGCTGACAAGTGGCAGAGTGGGATTAGAACCCATGACCCCTGACTCCCAAGCCCGGGCTCTTTTCACTGAGCCACGCTGCTTCCCTTGTACATAGTAAGCACTCAATAAATAGGATTGAATGAATGAATGAATGAATGTGCAGAGCACTGGACTAAGCGCTTGGAATGTACAATTCGACGACAGAGACCATTCGACAACAGAGACCATCCCTGCCCAACAACGGGCTCACAGTCTAAACGGGGGAGACACAGTGATAATGATGGTATTAAGCACTTACTATGTGCAAAGCACTGGACTAAGTGCTTTGAATGTACAATTTGGCAACAGAGACAATCCCTGCCCAGCAATAGGCTTACAGTCTAAACAGGGGAGACACAATAATAATGATCATATTTGTTAAGCGCTTACTATGTGCTGAGCACCGTTCCAAGTGCTGGGGCAGATACAAGGTAATCAGATTGTCCCACGCGGGGCTCACAGTCTAAATCCCCATTTTACAGATGAGGGAACTGAAGCCCAGAGATGTGAAGTGAGTTGCCCAAAGTCACACAGCTGACAAGTAGCAGAGCCGGGATTAGAATCCTCGACCTCCGACTCCCAAGCCCGGGCTCTCTCGGCTAAACCACATCGCCAGCCCACCTTTCCTCGTCTCCGGGGCCGAGAGCAGGAACTGGGGGAACTTTTTATAAGCTAATTTATAGTGGGGTTGGGGTGGGTGTGGTATGATTAATGGGGTCGGAAAAGAGTTCTGATTTTTGCAGTGTTGAAAACATTTTGCTGGGGAGAAGGACATTTTATACCAATAGATTTTTTGAGTTTGGCTAAAACCAGTCTGTCTTACGGAGGCCACAGATCCTTGGCCTCCCAAGGATCCTTGGCCTCCCACGGTCCAAGGGTGGGGAGGGATGGGGCCCACCCAGCGGCGCCCTTCTTCTGGCCGCCTTCACCCCTCCACGTTCCCCCCGAAGTCCTGGCCGGGCCGAAGAATGGGAAGCCTCGTTCCCCAGGTCTGTTTGCCCTCAGCATTGGGCCGAAGGGACCTGGGCCTCCATCTTCCGAGGGACGTCCCTGGGCCATTGAGCCCCTGTCCGTCAACTCCCTTGTGAGTCTGACCCGCAGAGCAGGGGAGTCCTCTGGGATGTTGGCCCAGGTGGGGGGCCTGGGTGGCTTCCCCAGAGGGCCAATACTGTCATCCCCCAATTTACCGTCAGGGTGGGGATGGGGGGAGTGTCTATCCACAGAGGCAGGGAGCTGGGAGACCTGGGTTTCTCACCCTGACTTGACTCCTCCTTACCCAAACCTGGCCCAGTTAGGACCTTGCTCAGGGTCCTCTGACTCAGGCCCAAAGCCTTGGCAAAACTCAGGCAAAATTTAGCTTCACTCAAACTTCCTCCCCTCCTAAATCTGCTCAATTTGCTTATCATCCAAGGAAAGGTCTCCCTCCTACTATTTGCCTTGCCAAACATCTCTCCTCTAAATCCCAGCTTCAGTCTCCCTTCTCCAAGAAACTGTCTTTGGGTAGTAATAATAATAATAATGTTGGTATTTGTTAAGTGCTCACTATGGGGCTAATATTGTTCTAAGCCTCCTGCATTTAATAGCAAACTGCTTCTTCTTCACCAAACTAACTCTCTTCCCCTCTTCAAAGCCCTACTGAGAGTTCACCTCCTCCAGGAGGCCTTCCCAGACTGAGCCCCCCTTTCCCTCTGCTTCCACTCCCCTCCCCTCCACCCTCTGCTCTTCCCCTTCCCCTCCCCTCAGCACTGTGCTCATTGGTATATATTATTTATTACCCTATTTATTTTGTTAATGAGGTGTACATCTCCTTGATTCGGTTTATCTTGATGATGTCGTCTTGTTTCTGTTTTGTTCTGTTTTGCTTTGCTGTCTGTCTCCCCCGTTTAGACTGTGAGCCCGTCAGTGGGCAGGGATGGTCTCTATCTGTTGCCGAATTGTACATTCCAAGCGCTTAGTCTGCTGCTCTGCACATAGTAAGTGCTTAATAAATACTACTGAATAAATACTATTGAATGAATCAGGGATGGAGCAAGAGTGTGAAGTGTTGGGAGGATGGGAGCTTTTGAAAATGTGCTAAAGAATCTGAAGCAAGTTTGATTAAACCCCTTTTAGAAAGCTATCACTAATATTCAATGATATTATTGGTGAATTAAGTGCTCAATGCTAGCCAGAAAGTGACCAATACAGGCACCAGTTGGGTGGGATGGGGTTCTGTCTGCCTCACAAGGAACGAAGGGTAGGTGAGGAGTGCTTTTCTGCCCTCTCTTCCCAGGACTCCCATGGGGAAAGGCTGGAACTTTTGGAGGAGTTGGAAGTTGTGTTCTTAAGTAAGAAGGTGGAGAATAAAGGAGAAGTTGAACTCCAGGTCAGGGGAATCAAGTAAGACTGGGAAAACTGTCATACTGGAAGAGAACTGACTGAGACCATTGCTGATCTGTCTTTGGGGGTTTGATAGGGGGTAAGAAAAACTTTAGGAGCAGGTGGTGGAGGAAGAATTATGTTCAGGCGGGCCAGAGGGCATTGCTGAGCATGACTCTGCTACAGAACGGAGGACTGGAAGCTCCTGGTGGGCAAGGAATGTGTTATTATTGTATTCTCCCAAGCGCTTGGTATAGTGCTCTGCACACAGTTAAGCGTTCAATAAATATGAATGAATGAATAAATGAAAGGACACGAGGAGGGTGGAGAGCTTTGCCGATGAGCTGTGCCGTGAGAGGCAGAAGGAGTCCGATGAGTTAGGTCGGCCTGTTGTTAAGAGATCATAACAAAGAACACTTGTCCTCATCAGTTTATGATTGATGGGTTTTCAGATGTGACTCGCCTTGTGTTTATGTGTATGGCAGGTAAAGTGGCGTTGGGTTCTAGAAGTTCGACCTTCCAAGGAGAGCTGAAAGAGGGGAAAGCAGCAGAGTAAGGGAGAAGGTAGGGGGAAGGGAAATTTAAATAATGGAGTCAAGGGGAGGGTCTCCATCACTCCCCCCGCCCCCCCCTCCGGGGCCTTAGGATCGCTTCTGAGGAAGGGATCACATACTGGACCCTCCGGCCCCTTCCCCCCTACTGGAAGCCTGGGATCACCTCTGAGGGAAGGGTTGAACAAAGGAGAGAACTGCCCAGAAAGAGGAGACCCCTGCCCTGTCATTCATTCAGTCGTATTTATTGAGCACTTACTGTGTGCAGAGTACTGTATGGGGAGCACAAATCAGCAACAGAGACAATCCCTGCCCACAACGGGCTCACAGTCTAGACCTCGGACCCTCCTCCCCTCTCCCCTTGAACAAGGGACTGAATTGCACCGAGGCAGGGGACATCGACACCCTTATTTCCCCACCGTCCTTGCACAGAGGACTTGGGCCTGGACGAGGAAGCAAAGCCAGCGTGGCTAAGTGGCAAGAGCGTGAGTTTGGGAGTCAGAGGATGTGAATTCTAATTCTGGCTCTGCCACTGTCAGCTGTGTGACTTTGGGCAAGTCACTTAACTTCTCTGTGCCTCAGTTCCCTCATCTGTAAACTGGGGGTGAAGACTGTGAGCCCCACGTTGGACAACCTGATTTCCTTATATCTACCCCAGCGCTTAGAACAGTGCTTGGCATATAGTAAGCGCTTAACAAATACCATCATCATTATTATGATTGTAACTACCCCAGTGCTTAGAACAGTGCTTGGCACGTAGTAAGCGCTTAACAAATCCCATCATTATTATTATCATTATTATTATTGTATCTACCCCAGCGGTTAGAACAGTGTTTGGCACATAGTAATCACTTAACAAATCCCATCATTATTATTGTAACTACCCCAGCGCATAGCATAGTGCTTGGCACCTTGATTCTATTTATTGCTATTGTTTTTGTCTGTCTGTCTCCCCCGATTAGACTGTAATGCCGATAATGGGCAGGGACTGTCTCTATCTGTTGCCGATTTGTACATTCCAAGCGCTTAGTACAGTGCTCTGCACATAGTAAGCGCTCAATAAATACTATTGAATGAATGAATGAACATAGTAAGCGCTTAACAAATCTCATCATTACTACTGTTATTATTGTAACTACCCCAGCGGATAGAATAGTGCTTGGCACATAGTAAGCGCTTAACAAACACCATCATCATTATTATTATTGTAACTACCCCAGAGCTGAGAAGAGTGCTTGGCACATAGTAAGCGCTTAACAAATCCCATTATTATTATTATTGTATCTACCCCAGCGGTTAGAACAGTGCTTGGCACATAACTTTGCAATGCTTAACAAGTTCCATCATTATTACTCTCCAGTCGCCCACCACCTCCACCCCTCCGGACAACAGGACCCCTCTGCCCAAGAAGTAGGCCAGCGACTCACCGAAAGGTTAACAACCTGTCAATCACCCATCAATAACCGAATTTGTGGATTCCCCCTAGTTGAGAGGTGCAGAGTCGCCACTTTGACTCCGAACTTTCTTTTCCTTAGCCCCTAGCCACGCAATCCCCTCCTTCTCGTCCCCCCCCAACCCTGTCCTCCTCGCCCCGCACCCCTCTTTATTCATTCAATCGTATTTACTGAGCGCCAATCCCTGCTCACAACGAGCTCACAGTCTAGAGACGGAGAAATGAAGGGACTGGTCCGAGGTCACACAACAGACAAGTGGTGGAGGTAGAATTGGAACCCAGGACCTCCGACTCCGAGACCCGTGGTCTTTCTACTAGGCTACACAAATCAGGGAGGGTGACGAAGTGCAGAAAACCATGAGACCTGCTCAACTGCTCTTGAAAGCGGTTCTTTTTGGAGCAGAGTTGTTGATTCTGGGACCCTCTGATCTCACAATGGGATCCTTAACACGCTTCCTAATGCTCCCTGACCCTGACAACAGGCCTCTGGAAGGAGCTGGTCTTTTATCTCAAGACAGTGTGTTTGGGGATTAAGCGAAGGAATTAAGATAGTTCCTTGGGTTGCTTTCTGTTTAACTTTATTTTCTTTTGTAGTTTTTAACACATTTCTTTGATTTCCATAATAGCTAGCGTATGAGAAGCAGCGTGGCGCAGTGGAAAGAGCACGGGCTTTGGAGTCAGAGGTCATGGGTTCGAATCTCAGCTCTGCCACTTGTCAGCTGTGTGACTGTGGGCACTTCTCTGTGCCTCAGTTACCTCATCTGTAAAATGGGGATTAAGACTGTAAGCCCCATGTGGGACAACCTGACTCCCCTGTGTCTACCCCAGCGCTTAGAACAGTGCTCTGCACATAGTAAGCGCTTAACAAATACCAACATTATTATTATTATGCATTGCATTCAGGATAACTGAAATTTGAACCCATTAATTCAAAATTTCTACCTGTTATAATTATTTGGAAGGGTTTATTTACGTATTTCATGTACTCTACTATTTGTATCTGCAATTTAAATGTCTGTAAACTTCTTGAGGACAGGGATCATGTATTCTGTTGAACTCTCGCCAGGTGTAGGGGCTTGGTAGATGCTATAGAATGATTGACTGAACTGGAGTAAAGCTCTTTTTGGCAAGTCATTTCTATGATTTACTGTCTTCACTTATGGGGAAAAAACAGTTAAACTTGTCACTTATCTAGTTTTATTCCTTAAAGCCCTCACTCGAGCCTGCTTCTAGGTATTATGAAGATTAGTAAAAGAACAGTTTTTTGATAAGATAACTACTCTTCCCACCTCTTAGGTGTGATCTAATCACCTTGTACTGGCTCCAGTGCTTAGCACCTAGTAAGTATTTATGGAGATTCTACTAGTGTCGGATATTACTAGGTGATAAGGGTACTATAGAGGAAGAGTGAGTCACCATCCCTGCCCTCAAGAAGCCTAAAATGTAATGGGAAAATATAAAAATAACACATCTACAATATAGATACACAATAAAGTCAGAAATCACATTTAGATGGAAGCAAGTCTGTGTAAATGCCACAAAAACACAACAGAACATGTAAACCTTTCGGACCAAAATATTCACAAATAGGGATTATTGAAGTCACTGAGGTGACTGGAGATAAATATGGGAAGGCTTCATAGAACAGGTGAGTTTTTGTAGAATTTAGGAAGGTGAGGGTGTAGTGTGTTTTATTTATAGAATGTATCCTTTATGCGTAAAGATGCTCCAGATAATACCCCCAAAAGGGGGTAGGGGCGGAGGAAGGGTCACTTTCTTGCCGTATATACTGCTTTATACCTTTGCAGGGTGCCTTTGCCTGAAGTTTGGAGGCATTTCCAGGGGTCTTCGGGCTTCACCGATGGACAGAGTTTTCTATTTGTAAAACGTTCTCTGTTCCTGGATTAAACATGCTACAAAACTCCAGCTGTTGGGGGCAAGCTCAGGTCAAGTCTGCCTCGAAGGCCGCATGGGATGAAACAAAATTGCCTCTTGTTTTGTGTCACTCCTGCGCATGATTCATTCTGTCTTGTAGGTTCTCCCAGAAGGGCTAAAAAACCCCACAGGTAACAACTATCCAATCGGGTCCTCCGGGCAGGCAGGTCAATCTAACAGTTTATCTAAGTAAAGAAAGCTTCTGGTCCTCAGTCTCCTTATCCTGCCAGAATGAAAAATTGGTGGGGCGAGTTAAACTTTCCTTATCTGAGGGACAGTGTTTCCCTGTGTTTGAGCAACTACTCTTTTATCTCTCTAGGGGGTTGAGATTACTGCATTTAAGAATGACTGCTTCCAGCAATCACTCAGTAGTGCCATTAGCCACTTAAATGCTTCTCATTTCACTTTCTTTTTTGCCTTTGCTTTTTTTTCGTCCTTTGCCCTATGCAGTACTGGACTACCTTTAAAAAGGTAAAATATTGGCAGTGATTTTGGCCTGAAAGATGTACCTGGGCCTCTTCTCGCTGAGTAAGCAAAAGCAGGGTATTTTGTTTGGTTTTGTGGTGTTTGTTAGCACATACTAAGTGCCAGGAACTGTACTAAGAGTTGGGCTAGATACAGATTAATCAGTTTGAACACAGTCCAAGTCCCAGATGGAGCTCAGAATCTTAATCCCCATGAGGTAACCTGCATGCACCCGCAGTCTAAGTAGTGGAAATACATTTTTTTTTCCCATAATGCCACAAAAGGACCTGAAGGATGTTTGCATTACAATCAATCAATGGAATTTACTGAGCACTTACTAAGTGCAGAGCACTGTACTAAGCACTTAGGAGAGTTTACAGCCACCATACATGCAATAGCGATGAATGGACCATTGCTGTATATACTCCAGCTCACACTGACAGTGAATCCATTGCATTGAAAAATGTCCAGTTAGATCAATGAATGGATCAAAGGCATTTATTGAACATTTACTGTGTGCAGAGCACTGTACTACGCTCTTGGGAGACTACAATACAACAGAGTTGGTAGGCATGTTCCCTGCCCATAACGAGCTCACAGTCTCCAGGAGAACTGCCTAGAGGAGGAGACAATCTAGACGACTGAACATTAGGCTTCTGGAAAACGAAGACACCTGGAAAAGTTCCCCCAACAGTCTTAGGGCAGTGCTGTTGGAATAAAGAACCCCTCCACAATTTCCAAAATAAACAGCAAATGAGCATTTCTCCCTGATACTATCTATTACGCAGCTGCCAAGTCATCAGACACATCAGGCAAAGCATGAAGACTGGGTTCGGTGAAAATGACTGAGAAATAAAAAGGTTACATATGATAAACGACCAGAGAAGACACCAGAAACTTTAGAGAAATTTAGATTGTGATAATGTTACCAAATAAGGAGCATTTTGTAACTAGCGGCAGGACACCCAAATGGAAGAGATCCAGACTGTAAGCTTGTTGTAAGTGCTCAATACTAAGCACAAGATAAGTGTTCAGTAAATACGACTGATTAATTGATAAAGAAGTTATATGTCCCTATGCAGTGCATTCTATCACAGTACCTCTGAGGAGTCAAGATAGTGGCTCCAGTTTCTTCACAGACTAGGAGGGAATCTTGAAGAAATGGCAACTTTGATATTCTTCTAAGTATGCCACTGCAGATCAGACCCCGTGAGGCCTGGAAAATCTACCAACACGGAAAGACATAGTACTTGACTCATAGCAGTCTGAGCCCTGGAGAATGATGGAGCACATGAGGTCACTCGGTCAGTCCATCGAATGTACTGAGCACTTATTATAGGCTGTGCACTGTACTAAGCACCTGGGAATGTACAATATAACAAACCCATTCCCTGCCTACAACGAGCTTACAGTCTAGAGGGGGAAACAGACATTAATATAAATAAATAAATTACAGATAGGTACATAAGTGCTGTGAAGACACACTGCTCAGACATTAATAGACTTTATCTCAGCACATAAAACACTAAAGTGGTGCCACAGTGATGCCACCATCTTCAAGGAGAAAGGTGAAAAATCAGACTGCAGCAACCGCTGAGGAATCTCACTGCTCTCTATTCATTGCTGAAAAAATCCTAGCCAGAGTCCTTCTAATAATAATGGTGGTATTTGTTAAGCACTTACTATGCGCAAAGCTCTGTTCTAAGCGCTGGGGGGATACAAGGAGATCAGGTTGTCCCATGTGAGGCTCAGTTTTAATCCCCATTTTACAGATGAGGTAACTGAGGCACAGAGAATTTAAGTCACCGAGCTGGCAAGCGGCAGAGCCGGGATTAGAACCCATGACCTCTGACTCCCAAGCCCGGGCTCTTTCCACTTCACGTTGCTCATTCTGGCCTAGCTACTGAAAAATGCCACTGACCCTACACTCCTGGAATCAGAAAATGTTTTTGTTCACAGCATGGCACAGCAGATGTGATCTCTGTAGTATGTTAGATGCAGGAGAAAAGCAGGAAGCAGACCCAAGACCTCTCCACAGTTTTCAAAGATCCTATGATTTCAATTAATCAATCAATTGTATTTATTAAGTGCTTACTGGGTGTGGAACACTGTTCTAAACCCTTGGGAGAGTACAATACAACAAAATTAGCAGATACGCTCCCTCTCTATAAGGAGCTTACAGTCTAAAGGGAAAAGAATGGATGACAGGATTGCCACATGGTAGTTCATTCATTCAATTCATTCAATAGTATTTATTGAGCGCTTACTATGTGCAGAGCACTGTACTAAGCGCTTGGGATGAACAAGTCGGCAACAGATAGAGACAGTCCCTGCCGTTTGACGGGCTTACAGTCTAATCGGGGGAGACGGACAGACAAGAACAATGGCACTAAACAGCGTCAAGGGGAAGAACATCTCGTAAAAACAATGGCAACTAAATGGAATCAAGGCGATGTACAATTCATTAACAAAATAAATAGGGTAACGAAAATATATACAGTTGAGCGGACGGGTACAGTGCTGTGGGGATGGGAAGGGAGAGGTGGAGGAGCAGAGGGAAAAGGGGAAAAAGGGGGTTTAGCTGCGGAGAGGTAAAGGGGGGATGGCAGAGGGAGTAGAGGGGGAAGAGGAGCTCAGTCTGGGAACGCCTCTAGGAGGAGGTGATTTTTAAGTAAGGTTTTGAAGAGGGAAAGAGAATCAGTTTGGCGGAGGTGAGGAGGGAGGGCGTTCCGGGACCGCGGGAGGACGTGACCCGGGGGTCGACGGCGGGATGGGCGAGACCGAGGGACGGCGAGGAGGTGGGCGGCGGAGGAGCGGAGCGTGCGGGGTGGGCGGTAGAAAGAGAGAAGGGAGGAGAGGTAGGAAGGGGCAAGGTGACGGAGAGCCTCGAAGCCTAGAGTGAGGAGTTTTTGTTTGGAGCGGAGGTCGATAGGCAACCACTGGAGTTGTTTAAGAAGGGGAGTGACATGCCCAGAGCGTTTCTGCAGGAAGATGAGCCGGGCAGCGGAGTGAAGAATAGACCGGAGCGGGGCGAGAGAGGAGGAAGGGAGGTCAGAGAGAAGGCCGACACAGTAGTCTAGCCGGGATATAACGAGAGCCCGTAATAGTAAGGTAGCCGTTTGGGTGGAGAGGAAAGGGCGGATCTTGGCGATATTGTAGAGGTGAAACCGGCAGGTCTTGGTAACGGATAGGATGTGTGGGGTGAACGAGAGGGACGAGTCAAGGATGACACCGAGATTGCGGGCCTGCGGGACGGGAAGGACGGTCGTGCCATCCACGGTGATGGAGAAGTCTGGGAGCGGACCGGGCTTGGGAGGGAAGATGAGGAGCTCAGTCTTGCTCATGTTGAGTTTTAGGTGGCGGGCCGACATCCAGGTGGAGACGTCCCGGAGGCGGGAGGAGATGCGAGCCTGAAGGGAGGGGGAGAGGACAGGGGCGGAGATGTAGATCTGCGTGTCATCTGCGTAGAGATGGTAGTCAAAGCCGTGAGAGCGGATGAGTTCACCGAGGGAGTGAGTGTAAATGGAGAACAGAAGAGGGCCAAGAACTGACCCTTGAGGAACTCCAACAGTTAAAGGATGGGAGGGGGAGGAGGCTCCAGCGTAGGAGACCGAGAATGATCGGCCAGAGAGGTGAGAGGAGAACCAGGAGAGGACAGAGTCCGTGAAGCCGAGGTGAGATAAGGTATGGAGGAGGAGGGGATGGTCGACAGTGTCAAAGGCAGCAGAGAGGTCAAGGAGGATCAGAATGGAGTAGGAGCCATTGGATTTGGCAAGAAGGAGGTCATGGGTGACCTTAGAGAGAGCAGTCTCGGTAGAGTGGAGGGGACGGAAGCCAGATTGGAGGGGGTCTAGGAGAGAAGACCCCTAGTTGTAAGTGGAGCTGAAATAAATCACCTGAAACACAAGTTGCAGCAGAAGAAATGTTTTAAGAATGTACTAAAGCAAAGTCACAGACAGCTGAAAGCAGTAACACACCTGCAGCAGACAGAACAGCGTGGCACAGGGTGCCCAGAAAAGAGCAGTCTTTCAGAGTAGATGCTTTCTACGGATTGTGAAATAAGGAGTCAAAAGTGAAACCTGGGCCAGGTGTTGCAAACAACAAACACGACAGCCCAACAAAGAACAGTCTGTGTGTCCAGTCTGATTGGGACTGTGAGTCCCACATTGGCTTTTTCAGTCAGTGAACTTCTTTGGGCTTACATATATTTATGTATATGGTATATTGATTTATATATGTACATATACATATATGTATATTCAATCATGAAAATAGCAACATCAACTTCATAATATACTAACCAGAAGGTAGCCAACTTGGTTTCTTTCATTTCCTTCTTTGATTCCTTTTATGGCATAGGTCAGGTTTGATCTTTATTCCTTAAATACCACTGATTGATTGATGAATTACTTACAATAACATAGCCCAAGGCTATGATTTCATCACATTTCTTGCATCAGGTGGGATTGAACAGACCTGCCCTTGAAACTAGGAGACCAGAGAAGAAAACAGGTGCTTCAGGAAACAGTGTCGACAGTTCATTTGAAGGTACTCTCTCCGCCTCCCAACGATTGAATCAACGCCCAAGGGCGTTACACTTCTCAACGAGCCAATGAATTTTCAGACCCAAACGTGAAGATTTATAGACCCTAGTCAGCTACCCAGATATGGGAAGCCAACACTTCCACTGGTCTTCAATATTAATGCATCTTTGATCATTTAGTTCCTGCAGAAAACTGATCATCAATGAATAGTTGTTGAGCTTGCTCCAGTGTCCCTGGGACTTCATAGAACATGAGAAGAAACAGTCTTTGACCTTGAGGACCTGCTACCGGTGATGTCTCTTGGGGAGGGGGCCGCTGATTCATTTCTAGTTTATCCTTGAGCTTGTTGTGGACATGGAACGTGTCTACTAGTTCTTATATTGTACTCTCCCAGGTGCTTAGTGGATTGCTCTCCTTAAGAACAGGGAACGTGTCAACGTGTCTGTTGCATTGTGCTCTCCCAAGCGCTTAGTACAGTGCTCTGCACATAGTAAGTGCTCAAAAAATACGATCGATTGCACACGGTGAGCGCTCAATAAATACCATTGATTGATTAAGCTGCCTCGTAGGGTGCTTTAATGGAGAAATGACTGAGATGATTTGATTGTTGCTGGGAAGTTGCTGGTGCTCTGCTCTGATATTGTAGTTATCATAGAGGCAGGAGGGGCTCTGACTCCAGATCTGCTCCAATTCCCAGCCAGCTTTCTGCCATACTACTGCTAATAATTAAGTTAAGCACTTCTAGCAGACACAGGGAAGCTAGGAATGGAAGAGAATTATCTTCCCCTTCATTTACTCTCTCAAATGTCCCCACTCTGTGCTTTCACTCTGCACAAGGAGTACCCTAGTCTATCTTACCTTGTCCAGCTAATCTACTCAATGAATCAATGGTATTTATTGAGCGCTTACTGTGTGCAGAGCACTGTACTAAACTGACGATGACAGAGAACCATAGCCATAGGTGGAGTGGGAGTGTAGTGCCCCCCTGTGGGAGCTAGCGGAAGCCACCCTGAACCCTGGGAGGAGGCGATGTCAGTCACTCTCCCTCCTTCTTCCTCCGACCGGGGGATTTTTCACCTCTTTTCCTCCACTTTTCTTCCCACCATCTTGAATATCTCCAGTAGCCTCTGCATGCTCCCTCATCTGCTATCGTTCATCCTGAGGGTAGCTGCCACCCAACACACCAGTCCCTATTCATTCTGTCTCCCACCTCCCCACATCTAGTGAGAAAACAAAAAATACAACAAAAAAAAGGGAAAAAGTGTTACATAAAAATGTGTTAACCTCACATTCACCCCTGCAATTCCTCTCTGGTTAAAAATCTTTGAATATGTTTATCATCTCTACATTCCAGACAAATAGCCAAATCACTCTTACATGCTTATTCATTTTTTTTCCCAGGGCATCTCTGTACATTTGGACACAATAAAAATGAACTTGCTTCTGACTTATCCTCCATCCCATTTCCCTATCCCTCACCCCTTTCCCTCTTCTCTTAATTTTCCCACATACCACCAGATTCCCTTCAACAATCCCCATTACAAAATAATTCCTTAATACTAATGGGATTTATTCATTTGTTTATTGGGGGAGGCAGTGTAATGTAGTGGAAGACAGCCAGTCTGGAAGCCGAAAGACTCAGCTTGGAGTCCGAGCTCTGTCATTAGCCTGCTGTGTGATCTTGAGCTCTTGTTTAACTTCTCTGTACCACAGTTACCATATTTGCAAAATGGAGATAATAATGGAGATAATTATTAAGGACATACTGAGTGCTAAACTCTGGGGCAAATGCAAGGTTATGAGAATGGGCACAATTCCAGTCTAACATGGAACTCATGATCTATTTTATCCCCATTTTGCAGTTTAAGAAACTGAGACCCAGATAAGTTAAATAATAATGATAATATAAATTGTGGTGCCTGCTAAGCACTTACTAGTTGACAAGCACTGTGGTAGATATATTACAATCATAACAGTCACAGTTCCTGTCCTGCATGGGCCTTACAGTCTACATGGGAGGGAGAACAGGTATCTATTCCCGATATTACAGATAAGGAAATTGAGGAACAGAGACTTTAAGTGATTGCCCAAGGTCACACAGTGAGCAAGTGGCAGAGCCATGATTAGATGTCAGGTCCTCTGACTCCTGTGCTTTGCCCATTAGGCCATCACTTGCCCTAGATCACACAGTAGGCCAGAGGCAGGCCAGGAATTAGAATCTGGTTTTTCTGACTCCTGGTCCCAAGCTCTTGACACTAGACCACATTCCCCGAACTTCCATCTTTAACAAGCAAACATGAGGAAGGACAGCTCTGCCTATAAAGATGAGTTGGAATAGATGAAATATCTCCACAAGTTAGGGTCTTCCCTAGTGCCCCAGAGCTTTAGGTCAGCCATGGGCAGTGTGGCACAACAGAAAGAGTCCAGGCCTGGAAGTCAGAGGACCCTTATTCTAATCCTGGCTTTGCCACTTTCTTACTGTGTGGCCTTGGAAAAGTAACTTCACATCTCTATGCCTCAGTTTCCTCATCTGTAAAATGGGGATTCACTATCTGTTCTCCCTCCTATGCGGACTGTGAGTAGACAGTGAGTCCCATATGGATCAGGGACTGAATCCAAAGTGTTTATCTTGTATCTACCCCAGCAATTAATACAGTGCTTGGTATATAGTTAGCACTTGATAAATACCACCGTGATTATTACTATGGTCCTGTCCAGTGCCCAAAGGAGTCTTGGAGGTGACCAAAGGATCCTAAACTTAATCAAGTCCCATGCTCCTAGGCCTCAGTGCAGAGGACTGACTGCTATGGGTATCGTGGGAAACTGACCTTGGGTGCAGATGGTGGGGACCTCATCTGGTCCAGTGTTCTCCAGACTGGTTTGCCCAAAATTCAGCTTGTGTGCTTTTACTAGGCCTGGTTTTATGAAGAAATTTCCAGGAACCAAAACTCCCCAAATAAACAACTTGAGACAACTATTTATTAGCTCCAGAGGCCCAACTGAAGAAAAGGTTCATTGTTGTCTTTTCCATGTATACACTCGCCACCAACGTGCATACCATGCACGGTGATTGAAGTTTGGGGAGTAGTTAGTTGGAAGAGTGCTTGAAAGGAACCACTTTCTGAAAAATCTTGCAAATTACCTAGAGCAGTAGGAATTATATTGTTTGGCCTTGCACTACTCAGATAACTTGCTAATGAAGGCTTGACTTCTGAATCATTATCCAGAATTAATTAGCAAAGACCTAATAAGAATTTTGGTATTTAAGCACTGTGTGCTGAGAACTATACTAAATAATCATGTTGGACAGAGCCCCTGTCTTTCCTGAGGCTCACTGTCTAAATAATGGGATAAGCAGGTAAGTAAATAAACTCACTGTCGGCAGGGAGTAGATCTGTTGTGTTGTATTCTCCCAAGTGCTTAGTACAGTGCTCAGCACACAGTGAGCGCTCAATATGGCTGAGAAAAAGATGATCCAAAGCTCCTTTACAAGTATGAGAGTCCAATCCACCCAATGCACGGGACCATCTAAGTAATTCCTCTCTCAGAGGCTCCACCTAATGAATGAGCTGACAAAACGGCCAGTGGGGAAGCCTCAAAAAGCTAGAAAGAAGGATCTTGCAGAGGCAACTTAGAAGTGCTCTCCAGAATGTTCTATGGTTTACATGGATCTTTAAAAGGAGAAAAAGCTGCTGTGGGTAGGGAAAATACCAACTCTATTGTGTTATACTCTAAGTGCTTAGTACAGTACTCGGCACACAGTAAGTGTTAAATAAATGCCATTAATTACTTTTTCAATTGTTTGAAAAAATTGTTTTCAATTAAACAATATTGGGGGCAGGGACATCTGTGGCAAGAAGCAGTGCAGTATTGTTTGTTCATCATCTGAAAAGTCCTTGAAGGCCGGAAATATAAACTCATTATGGGCAAGGAATGTTACTGCTAGTACTGTTTTATTGTATTCTCCCAAGCTCTTAGTACAATGTTCTGCACAGAGCATGTGCTCAATAAATACGATTGATGTCAGAACTTTATAAAAAGTCAGGCAGGTTAGCTTAGTTCCACAGGCCTAAAGCCAGCCTAATCCTGGCTCCATCTGCTGAGTGACCTTGGGAAAGTCGCTTAACTTCTCTATGCTCAGTTACCTCATCTGTAAAATGGGGATTAAGACTGAGAGCCCCATGTAGGACAGGGACTGTGTCCAATCTGATTAGCCTGTGTCTACCCCTACCTGGCACAAACTAAGTGCTTAACAAGTACCATAAAAAACAAAAACAAACAAAAAAACCTTCCTTGGTTTGTAAGGGAATTTCAGACTCCATACATGGACAGGAAGACGGGGGGGAGGGGAAGGGGAGATTGAGTGACCAAGGGCCAGCCTCAAGAACAAGGAAATTTTCCTGGGTCACTGCTAGAAAACTAGCTTCACTGTTTCAATAGGTTTGGGAACCTTATGTGCCACTGGGGAAACAGGGACTAACTCTCTGCTTCATCACCCTTTATGGGGGAGGGCAGAATGACCTGAGATGGTGGTGTTCTTTGATTGCTCCTCAACCTGAGAGTCTAGGTCTCCCTGGAATCTCATCACTCTGACTCTCTAGTGGTGTAGGAAGAGCCATCAGTCAATCGGTCCATCAACTAATAGTTTTTAATGAGCACTTACTAGGTGAAGAGCACTGTACGAAATGGTTGGGAGAGTACAATATAATGGAATTGGTGGACTCGTTCCCTGTCCACAATGAGCTTACAGTCTTGAGGAAAGTGACCCTCCTAAAGACTTTTGGTCTCAGAGGCCTCACCCCCATCCCAGATCAGTACCAGTGTCTCCATCCCCTCACTGGGCTCTAGGGCACCTCTGCCTCCTCACCCATCCTCCTGGACCTCCCAGAGAACTTTATAAAATGGCTCCAGAGGTGTGTGTGTGTATGTGTGTCTCTACTCTCCTGGGTGGCATAGTGAAACTGGTCAGGGCAGTGGAGTGTATCTGGTAAAAAAGCTGGGATTGAGGTCTGGGGGGCTGAAGCAGCCCCAGTGAGCCACTATAGGTGACCCTATGGGCCTCCTCGAGCCCACAGGACCAAGGTTGCACTACCCTGAACTAATCAACAGCCTAGAAGATCCAAGGCTGAAGTTTTAATCCTGAAATAGCCACTAAGAGGTCTTGGACAAGAAGTTGCTGACTCTGAGTAATCTAGTATTTCTTCAACTTTGTTTCGTTCAGAAGGACTCTCTGGAAATCCTCCCGGATTTGGAGAGGAGACGGGTATGCACCTGCCGCTGATTGAGGGAGAATGGACAAGTTGCCAGAAGGTAGGCTTCTGCTGGGAGAAGGACATGTTATTCATATAGTAAGGTGGTGTGGGGATTTGACCATTCATAGAACTGTGGCAACATTGAACCAGGTGGGCAGCTACTCCCTTGCTTCAATCTCTCTTCCAATATGCCTCCATTGCGTCCCCCTGTGGGCCATCTTGCCCATATGACCTAAGAAATATAATGGGAACACTCCGCTAGATTGAAAGCTCCTTGTCAGTCAGTCAATCATATTTACTGAATGCTCACTCTGTGCAGAGCACTGTAGTAAGCACTTGGGAGAGGACAGTATACCAATAAATAGACATGCTCCCTGCCCACAAGGAGCCTACAGTGTGTCTATCAACTCTATTCACCCTTGCACTTGTATTTGCTCCTTTTCACCCTTCCCTCAGCCCCACAGCACTTACGTATCTGTAATTTATTTATTTATATTAATGTCTGTCTCCCCTTCTAGAATGTAAGCTCATAGTGGGAGGGGAATGTGTCTACCAACTCTGTCATACTGTACTCCCCCAAGCACTTAGTACAGTGCTGTGCACCCAGAAAGTGCTCTATAAATAAGACAGATTGACTACTGTTCTCTCCCAAGTGCTTAATACAGTGCTCTGCTCAAAGTAAGCACTCAGTAAATACCATTGATTGATTGAAACTTTCCACACATAGAATGAAGGAACAATTTTACCTGTCCCTGTATTCAGAGGTCGATGTTGCTGGATGTGAAACCTGGCACAGAACATTCCAGTCCCCTTAGGCCAACCCACCACGGAATCCTTTACAAAAGCTATAAAGCTTAATGCAAACATCTGATTTTGTATGAATGCTTATTAGTGTTAGCACCTGTCTGCTTCTCTAAGGATTATACCACATTCAAAAAACACTCCATTCAGGTCCCCAGCCAAAAGGAAATTGAGTTGTATATATGGGAAACCTGCATTTGCTCCAGGCAAATCCGCTCATGGGACTATCCATCGCAGGCCTCTTTATTCTTGTTTGTATGTTCTGTTCCACGAGGAGGAAGCCTTTTTAATTTTCCCAGCTCTCTGTCCAGTGATCAAGGCCAAAACAGGTTTTCCTGAAGTAAACGTGGGCCTCCTTCATGCTTTATTTATCTTAAGAAAGCAAGTACTTTCTGGGAACTGAAATCCGCAAACTGCTTACTGGAGAAAAGAACAAAAGTAGGGCATTAGACAAGATGAGGAGGAAAATGAGTCAGAGACTGAAAACTCATTAAAGCTGAAAGCCCAGCAGAAGCCTGAGTAACATCAGTAATTGTTTATTTTTTTATTATAATTTGTACGCTTATCTAACAAGCGAAGAGCTATTCTGAGGCCCAGGGCTCACACCCATATCCTCCTCTCAATCCTGCAGCTGAAATAAAGGGAAAGAATAAGGATCATATTCTCAGCTATCGCTTTGGAGGTTGAAAATCACCACTGAGATTAAAATGAGGATAAATTAGTCAAGGCACAGTCAACTTTCCCTTCCCACAGGATGGCTGGAGCCATCAACTGAACTGAACTTGGTAGGTTGCCTTTCAAAATGTTTTGCTTAATTGTGGTTTAATTTATTCCTAGAGCTGGAATGAGAGCATTCTACCTGCTACTTTTCTGTAATTGCTAATTAAAGATATTAAAAATGAAATGTGTTTTAAACAAGGAGGTGGTGCATTTATTCCCTTTTTAATTAGCCAGGGGGTGGCTGTGGAGGTGGAAAGGGAGTAAGGAAGATTTATTTCCTCCAGGAGTTCTGCAATTGATTTAATTACTGGGCTTCGTGGCTATTTTGATAATCTTAAGTTTAGTTCTATTTATAAATAAAATGAAGTAGAATATTAAAAGAACTAAGTTCCAGTAATGGGAATTGAAGCCTAGCTCTACACCGATGCCAAAAAGGCCCAGAGGGAAATGAGAAAGAAGAAGCATTTTGCTGTAATGGTATTTTTAATTCCCCACACACTTGCTAGAGGGTACCTAGGGTGCTTAGATACCAACCTAAGGTAGCTGTGAACAATGGATATCTAAAAGATACCAGTAATTGGAAAAGTGTCCCTGGGATTAGAGCACCCGTGTGAAGGAAAAAAATTAACCTAAGAGCATGGTTCTACTTCACCACTTTTTGTTTTTTGTGGAATTTAAGTGCTTACTCTGTGTGAAGCACTGTTTTAAACCCAGGGGTGGATCCAAGTTAGTTTGGTTGGACATATTCCCTGTCCCACATGGGGCTCACAATCTAAGTAGGGGGAGATCAGGTATTGAATCCTCATTTTACATTTGAGGGAAACTAAGGCACAGAGAAGTTAAGTGACTTGCCTAAAGTCACACAGCAGGTAAGTGTCAGAGCCAAGATGAGAACCCAAGTCCCGTGACTTCCGGGCCCATGCTCTTTCCACTAGAAGTTCGCGTCTATGGGTGAACTTGACCAAGTCACAATTTCTCTGTGTTTAAGAATGTAAGACTAGGTGAATGTTATTACTGTGTCAGAGCACTTTTTGTCAAGCCCAGTACCCATGTTCAGTAGTTGCAGTGGGATGCTTAGAGGAACATCGTGATTGTTGCTATGCTTAATTCAGTACTCTGCACAAAGTAAACACTCAAGAAATGCCATGGCTTGATTAATGGCCTTGCAATAATGTGACGCCTCCTTGCCAGTGTAAAATGCTATACTGCCTGGAAGTCAGGGGACCTGCGTTCTAATCCCAGCTCTACCACTTCCCTGTGCCTCAGTTTCCTCATCTGTAAAATGGGGATTAAGACTGTGAGCCCCATGTGGGACAGGGACTATGTCCAACTGGATTAGCTTGTATCTTAGTACAGCGCCTGGCACATAGTAAATGCTTGACAGACACCATAAAAAACAACAACAACCAAAAAACCGAAAAACCTGTTGACTTCCCAACACATCTAGATCCCAGATATTATTGAAATAATAAAGATTAGTAGATCTTTTGCCTAATTGCCACCTAAAGCTACACCTTAAAAGACACTGATAACTTCATTCTTTTCTAATGTTGTGTCATGATTTTGCATAAACCGTCTGCACAATTCCATAGACTATAGAAGAAATTCTTAAAACTGTAGACTTAGCTCCTTATGGGAGGGATCACATTTATACACTCTGTTGTATTGTACTCTCTCAGGTCCTTAGTACAGTGCTCTGCACACAGTAAGCACTCAATAAATTCCATCGATCGATTGATTAAAAGAACATGTAAAAATAAATTTCCCAGGAACTTTCAATCAGCACTTCTGGGTGTCCTATCAGATCAGCTTGTATATACTTCAAGGCTTAGCCCAGAGCTTGACACATAGCATTTAACACATTTTATTATTACTTTCACTATTATTATCATTACTAAATATAAAAATTGATTTCACAGTTCCTAAACAACAATAAAATGGAACTGGTAAGAGGAGTCATCAGTTGCATGAACAGATGTACACTAAGGAAGATGGAAAATAGGGCTTATAGAAAACCTAGACTTATTATTGTTAGTAATAATAATTAATAACAGTAGTAAGTTTTAAGCACCAGGTGCCAAAGCACTGTGCTAAGCACAGGAGTAGATCCAAGAGAATCAGATAGGATCCAGACCCTGTCCCATATGGGGCTCACAGTCTAAGATGGAGAGCAAACATCTTATCCCCATTTTACAGATGAGGAAACTGTAGCACAAAGAAGTTTTGTTTTAATGGTAGTGGTCAATCAATCAATCAGTGGTGTTTATTGAGCACTTACTATGTGCAGAACACTGTACTAAGCACTTGGGAGAGGACAACACAGCAGAATTAGCAGACATATTCCCTGCCATAAGTGCTTACTATGTGACAGGCACTTAACTAAGCACTGAGGTAGATATAAAATCATGAGTTTGTATGCAGTTCCTGTCCCACAGTGGGCTCACAGTCTTAATCCTCATTTTACAGATGAGGTAACTGAGGCACGGAGAAGTGAAGTGACTTGCCCAAGGTCACACAGCAAGCAAGCAGTGGAGTTTGGATTAGAACCCAGGTCCTCTTACTCCCAGGCCAGCAGTGCTCTTTCCACTCAGCAACACTGTCTCTCATAGGTTAAGTGAGTTGCCCAATTTAACACAACAGACTAATAGCAGAGGTGGACCTCAACCCAGGACTCCTGCCTCCCAGGTTCCCTACAGTTCTTCAAAAGATTAAAAGGGGAATTCCACTAACTAGGGGCTTTCAAGCCAACACAAAATTATAGGTTTTAAACAAGGTGAAAATCTGCAAAACAGGCAGTTTGACAAGATTAAGCTAGGACAGAAAATCTTTTTGTGTGATGACTTTTGGCACTATTGAAAGGACCGAATACCCCTGAAGCAACGTTAAGGAAGAAACTGGGATGAATAGCCAGTAATCATAAATTAAAACTTGGCTGTTTTTACTGATGATTGACTAAGGGGGCAGAGAAGGGTGCATCATTAGCACAAGGTAATGAAGGCCTGGAGTAAGAAGACCTCTGAATGGTTTCTTCAAGAACCTTCATTTGTTTTACTTTGAACCACTTGACATCTTTGATCTGGACCCATGCCGAAAACCAAAGATTGATTTCAGTTGTCTAAACTTTTCTGCGTAATTACTTGTTACACTCTCTCACTGTATATGAACAGTATATTGAACTGATTTTTAGGCTTATGTCGCCTGCCATCTCATCCCCTTTAGACTGTACAATCCAAGAGGGTAGAGAGCACATTTAGTCCCTTTAAACTGTAACTTCACTGTAAGCAGGGAACTTGTCTACCAACTCCGTTTTATTGTATTCTTCCAAGTACTTAGTACAGTGCTCTGCACATAGTAAGCACTCAATAAATATGATGGATAGATAGTCTTTAAAACGTATCCCTAACTCCAAAGGCTTATTTCAACCAATCAGGTACGTGGCAGACTTCTTTGAACATTTAAATAACCCTGATAAAGTGTCAGCAGTATTGTAAACATGTAGAATATAAAAGGGAACAAATGGCAAAAAGAACCATAACTTTTTCGGGATCTAATGTTCAAGCATATTCAATATAGAAACATTTATTAATTTTGTAACTCATCAGTAATGTCTGAAAGTGATGTTCTTAATTGGAAAATTTGAGGCTAAAATAGGACAGAATAATAAATTCAGGTGGGGTTCTTTAGAAAGGGAGCAAGGTACATGAATCCCAGAGAAGCAGTGTGGTGTAGCGGATAGAGCACTGGCCTGATCTTGGTTCTGCCACGTCTGCAATGTAACCGTGGGCAAGTCACTTAACTTTTCTGTGCCTCAGTTATCTCATTTGTAAAATGAGGATTAAGACCATGCGCCCCAGGTGGGACGTGGACTGTGTTCAACCCGATTAACTTGTACGTATCCCAGTGCTTAGTAGAGTACCTGGCCTGTAGTAAATGCTTAACAAATACCATTTCAAGGTTGGTAATGAATCTATGGGAATTTCCCCCCTCATTAACAAGTTCTGGTTTCAGTTTTTCTGGTTGCTCATGGGCATTCTTCTCTAGATAAGAACTACCATTAAACTTTCTTTATACATTCCATGCTATTAAGCTCTAGCACGGTGGTAATTCAAAGGTATCACTTGTTACCGGCTTAGACTAGATCCATGAGAATGAGTGTCTTTCTCTCTTCCACACTTACTCTGTGGGTACTTGGACTAGCTTTTCTGGCCCCTTTTCTTTTGGGTGAGCATCACTCACAGCCCAGTGATTAAGGTGGAGAAGGGTATGTCCTACTGCCAGCAGGACAAGCTCTTGAGTTGTTTTTGCAGTCGTGGCCATGGTTTGTGCAGAGTCATCCACACTCTCTCACCTGGCCCTCCTGTATCCAGTTGCACGCATCGATCCAGGCCAGTGCAGCCTGTGGTCTGCCCGCGAGAGACAGAAACAGACACCATTCATTTGGCAAAATACAATTAAGTGGCTGACTACTTACTACCACTACAACTGCTAAAAATTCTGGTATTTGTGGAGCATTTACTATGTGCGAAGCACCATTCTAAGTGCTGGTGTAGATATAAGGTAACCAGGTTGGCCACATTCCCTGCCCCATATCGGGCTTACAGTTTTAATCCCCATTTTATAGATAGGGTAACCGAGGCACAGAGAAGTTAAGTGACTTGCGCAAGGTCACATAGCAGACATGTGGACGAGCTGGGATTAGAACCCATGTCCTCTGACTCTCGGATCCGTGCTCTTTCCATTAGATCACTCTGCTTCCTAGGTCGATCTTGTCCAATTGATCGTGGAAAACCAAAGGAAAGGAAGAAAACCTCCCCAAATTCCACTAAAAACAATGACAGCAACAAAATAGCTTTAGCAGACAATAGTCTATATTAGAAATGATTCTGAACGTGCATTTTTGTTCCAAAGGATTTATATTTTCAGTGAGAACTCTTTTTTCAGCCAAGGAGAAACACAATCTTTTCTGAAAGCATCTTGACCTGAGGGCTTCTCTAAAACATGCAGGAAAGGGCAGGGACCGTCTCTATCTGTTGCCGATTTGTACATTCCAAGCGCTTAGTACAGTGAGTGCACATAGTAAGCGTTCAGTAAATACTACTGAAAACGAAAGAAATATAAACCTCAAATCTCGAGTGCAGCAAAGTTCAGCTGGAAAGGAAAAGTGTGAAGACGACTGGGAGCATCTATAAAGTAGCCGGTCTGCAGTCGTAGTTTAAAGGGATCTCTGTCCACCTAGTCCGAATGGCTCAGCGGTACCGTAACGGTGGCATTTAAGTACATGCCGACTACTGCATAAAGCAGTAGGGCAGTCTCTAAATTGTGGGCAGGAAACGTGTCTGCTTATGGTGATACTGTACTCTCCCGAGCGCTCAATAGTTGGTATTTGTTAAGCGCTTACTATGTGCAGAGCACTGTTCTAAGCGCTGGGTGTGCTCTGCACATGGGAAGGGCTTAAGAAATACGGTTGAATGAATGCATGCCATAAGAGGATCAGACGCGGTTCCTGTCCCACGTGGGATTCACAGTCTAAGTAGGAGGGAGCGCAGGGGTTTTTAGAGATGAGGAAACTGAGTCCCGAAGGCGGACTCCGGGGAGGCCGGGAGCCGCAGGGGGCGGGGCTCAGTCCCGATAGGGGCCGCCAGGGGGCAGTGCGGCCCCGACCGGCAGGAGCCGGCAGGCGGAGGGAGAGGAGTTAGGGAGGAGGAGGAAGGGGGGTTCCCGAACTGATGGGTTCGGGAGGAGGAGGGGTCGGAAAGAGGAGGGGGAGGAGGAGGGGTTCGGGAGGAGGACGGGTCGGGAGGAGGAGGGGTCGGAAAGTGGAGGAGGAGGAGGAGGAGGGGTTCAGGAGGAGGACGGGTCGGGAAGAAGAGGAGGGGTTAGGGAGGAGGAGGGGGAAGAGGAGGGGGGGGGTTCGAGAGGAGGAGGGGTCGGGAGGAGGAGGGGTCGGAAAGTGGAGGAGGAGGGGTTCGGGTTCACAGTCTTCATCCCCATTTGACAGATGAGGTGACTGAGGCACAGGGAAGTGAAGTGATTTGCCCAATGTCACACGGCTGAGGGGTGGCGGAGCCGGGATTAGAACCCACGACCCCCGACTCCCAAGCCCGGCCTCTTTCCACTAAGACACGCTGCCTCGGGACCTTTTCCTCCCAATCTCCGAAATGGGGGGACAGGCTTGCTTGCCAACTATGGGCTGGCATCGTTGCATAGTGGGTAGAGCGGGGACCTGGCAGTCGGAAGGCCATAATGGTAATAATAACTGTGGTATTTGTTAAACACTTACTGTGTGCCAGGCACTGTACTAAGCGCTGGCGTGGTCCCAAGTAAATCGGCTTGGACACAGCCCCTATCCCACATGGGGCTCACAGTCATAATCCCTATGTTATAGATGAGGAAAATGAGGCCCAGAGAAGTGAAGTGCCTTGCCCAATGGGTTCTAATCCCAGCTTCGTCCCTTGTCTGCTGTGTGACTTTGGGCAAGTACCATACCGTGATAATACCATACCATAGAGTATAGTACAATACCATAATAATAATAATAATTATTACTGTTATTATTATGGATTTCAGGGAGCCGCGAGGGCCCCGGACCCTTGGTCTTTCTGGCAAAATAAGGAATGAATCACTCTCCTACTCCAACCCAGCCTGCACACTTCACTCCTCCTCCTCCTCCTCCTCCTCCTCCTCCTCCTCCTCCTCCTCCTCCTCCTCCTTCTCTAAGGCCAGTCTTCTCCCCGGACCTAGATCTCGTCTATCACAGCGCCGACCCCTCTCCCACATCCTGCCTCTGGCCTGGAACCCCTTTCCTCTGAATATCCGGCAGGCAATTATTCTCTCCACCTTCAAAGCCTTATTAATAATAGTGGTATTTGTAAAGCACTTACTCTGTGCCAGGCGCTTGTATTAAACGCTGGGTGGAGACAAGCAAAATGGGTTGGACATGGTCCCTGTCCCACGTGGGGCTCACAGTCTTGAGCCCCATTCTACAGATGAAGGAACCGAGGCCCAGAGAAGTGAAGTGACTTGCCCAAGTTCACACAGCAGATGAGGGGCGGAGCCGGGATTAGAACCCCTGACCTAGGCCCGGGCTCTATCCACTACCCGCTGTACTCTCCCAAGCATTAGCACAGTATTCAGCACACAGTAAATGCTCAATAAATATGATTAACACACTCACTCACTATAGACTGTAAAGTCGTTGTTGGCAGGGAGCTCTGTTACATTAGACTCTCCCAAGAGCTTAGTTACAGTGTTCTGCACACAGTAAGCATTCAATAAACACAATCAATCGATTGGGAGAGACTGAGATGGACTCAGAACGAGGGTTGGGGAACCACCCAGGAAAATCCGGATTAGGATTGGGTTTAAACTTTAATTTGCTCTCCGAAATTGAGCAGTTCATTTTTGCCCAGTGTTACCCAAGTTTCAATGTATTGTGCTCTCTCTCCCAAGCGCTTTGTACAGCATACAGTAAGTACTCAATAAATACGATTGAATGAAGGAAGGAAAGCTTTTTTCCCCCCTTTTTTTCGATAAGGGGAGGCACGGTTAAATGAAAAGCATGGAATATCAGATGTAAACATGAAACAAGTGTCTAATTCACCCCTTTTTATAGTTCCTGCCTGCCCACTGTGAATTGTTAAATTCCCTTATAGGAACAGGGCGGTTTAGAATGTTCCTGGGCCTTTCATCTGTGTCCTACAAACAATAATTAGCCCTTCCAACACTCCTTCAAGGCAGAAAAAAGTGATTATATATTCGTTTTACAATTGAAGAAACTTGATTTGGAGGTTCGTTAAGGGGTTTGCCCCAGGCCATAGAGCTAAATCACTGATGGCTGTGAAATGGGAAATTCTTCTGAGTACTAAACTCCCCAGAGTGTTTTCAGCTCAACCCAAAATTCCTCCGAGAAAAGAAGAAACTGCCTTCGTTGGGAGCTCTCCAAATGAGTGACTTGAATCACCAACTAAATGGTGTACAATTCAAACAAACCAGGATTGAGTTTAAAATGGGCAGTCAGTGGGCTCAGGGATTTTGTGGAAGAGACTTTAAGGCTTTTCTTGTTTGTTCTTGCTCTAATTGAGTGAAGAAGGTCAAGTCTAGGTGGAGTAAATTGCTGCTGGTTGGGGGTGGATATATTTTAAGTGCATAGCTTATAAAAGTCAGCTATCAGTGATATTAATTCACTCATCATTACCATCAGAGGCATTTATTGAGCACCTACTGTACGGAACAATTGGGAGAGTACAATACTGCAGAGTTGGGTAGATGTGTTCCCTGCCCCAAACCAGCTTACAGTTCAAAGGGGGGAGACATCTATTAGTATAAATCAATAATTTATAATGTAGAGTTTACAGAGATGTACTGTGCTATGGGATTGAGGGTGGGTGAATATCAAATGCCCAAAGGTCAGAGATCCAAGTGCATCAGATTCACTCCCTTATTTAGCTGTTAGCAGAATTCTATAGTGTACTTACTGGCCAAGAAGACCCAGTTGTCTGTCTCCTTATCTCCCAGGCCTAGTCTTGGGGATCAGGGCTGAGGGTGAGGGAGACCACTGACACAGATGATATGCCTCCCACAATAAAAAACAGGAAACTGAGGGCTAGGCCTGAGGCAAGAATAGTTGCAAACTGATAGAATTTGTCCCTTTAGGCAAAATGTTGAATTGAGGCGGTTTTTTGGATTTCAGACAAGAAACTTGCTTTCTTCTGATTGACTCAGGTATTTTAATTAGAAGAGGTATTTCTCCCTGTCCTCCCTTTCAACCTATTTTTAAATGTGTGTATATGTTTATTATTAGCTCATCCACATGTGCTTATGTCTGCAGGCGTTCTGGTAACCCAGTGGACCAAGGTCAAGTGCTCTTCATCCCAAGACTAGTTAAGAGTATCAACCTCCTCACTGGTTTCCCAGTTTCTCTGCTCTTATCAATCAATCAGTGGTATTTATAGAGCATTTACTGTATGTAGGATACTGTACTAAGGGCTTAAGAGGGTACAGTGCCCAGAGTATCTCCGTGGATAGCGTCCGCAGACTAGAGGGGTGAGGAGGGAGGGTCCCAGGCCTGCCTGGCATCTTTTGTGGTGTGCCATGTAGTTTCTGCCGGATGAAATTCTAGGTGGCAGCTCCATCTGTCACCAGGGCAGGCCTTTTTACTGATCCTTCTTTACCTTTCTTTACCCCACTTGCCCCAGTCCATGTCCTCTTCCCCTTTCCCATGTGGTTTTTTGACCCCACAGCTCTTTTGAGCCTCCATATCCATGGTTCCCCGTCTCTTCACCCTCTAACTCAGACCTACTTTTAAGAGGAGCAGCATGGCTTAGTGAAAAGAGTATGGGTTTGGGAGTAAGAGGTTGTGGGTTCTAATCCTGGCTCTGCCACTTTTCAGCTATGTGACTTTGAGCACGTCACTTAACTTCTTTTGTGCCTGGTTCCATATCTGTAAAATGAGGATTAAGACTGTGAGCGCCACGTGGGATGACCTGGTAACCTCGTATCTAGCCCAGCACTTAGAACAGTGCTTGGCACATAGTAAGCGCTTAACAAATGCCATCATTATTATTATTATTATTACTTTCCCCCGAGTCCTCCTATCCCTCCTCTGGGCTTGGCTTCACACTCTGTAGCCAGGGCTGGCCTGGGATACTTGGCCACCTTGTGGTGGGGAACCATTTTCCTCCCTTTGCCATGCTCTATGATGTTATTCAGTGATTCAGTTACACTGTGCGTGCATGTGTAACATCATGATGTCAGATTCAGTATTTTGCAGAAGTCCCCAGAGGGACAGGAGTGTCCGTGCCAGGGACAAGATGAAGAAAAACAAAAGCAGAGTGGTCCAATTACAGGGCCCAGGGCCAACTGGGCAGGCGGTAGGGGGACTGCAGGGTAGCTTTGGGGGCCCACCGTCAGGTCTGGGTTACCCGGTCAGGTGCATGGGAGTGCGGGGCAGCTGCAGGGTCAGAGGTTCGAAAGAACGGCAGGGAGGGCCCGGTGGATGGTGATGGCAGTTGCCAAGGGGGCAGGAGGAGGGGTGAGGAAAGATAAACAAAAATGGTTTACCTAGGGAAAAGGTGGAGTAGCTACAAAGAATTAGAATAATAATCTTGGTATCTGGTAAGCCCTTAACATGAGCCAAGCAGGGAAGCAGCATGGACTAGTGGATAGAGCCCCGGCCTGGAATTTGGAGGTCCTAGGTTCTGACCCCAGCCCCGCCACTTGTCTGCTGTGTGACCTTGAGCATGTTACTTAACTTTTCTATGCTTCAGTTACCGCATCTGCAAAATAGGGACCAAGACTGTGAGCCCTCTGTGGGACAGGGATAGACTGTGTCCAACCTGATTATCTTGTATCTGCCCCAGTACTTAGTACAGTGCCTGGCACATAGTAAGGGCTTAACAAATACCATTTTTAAAAAAAGCATTGTACTAAGTACTGGAGTAGATGCGAGATAATTGCCTTGGATTCAGTCTGTGTCCCATACGGAGCCTTTCAGTCTAAGTGGGAGGGAGAACAGTATGTCATCCCCATTTTATAGATGAGGACGTTGAGGCGGAGTGCAGTTAGATGACTTGCCCAAGATCACAAAGTAGGCAGGTGGCAGAGCTGGGATTAGAACCCAGGTCTCCTAACTCCCAGAACTGTGATCTTTCCACCAAGCCACATTGCTTTTCTATTACATTCAGCCTATGTTGACGGGAAGTAAGAGACACCCTTCTGATGCAAACCTTCTGATGGGAGTTCTGGTGGCCAGTACTATTCCTGCCCAGTCCCCAGGGTCAGCATCAGGATTTCTGGGAAATTTTTCACAGGCCCCGCTAGCTAGATCTAGGAAAAATAGAGGGAGGTCCAGGGTTAGTTCAGAGGACAGGACCAGGTTTACATCATTTGAGAGGAAAGAAAGAGGTGGGACATTTCTGAGGTTCCTAAAACAGCAACACTCATTTTGCCAGCCAGGGAACTATTTGGAGTTCAAACTTTATTTGATCAAATCAATCAATTAATCATTAGTACTTTTTGAGTGCTTACCATGTGCAGAGCACTGTACTAAGATCTTGGGTGCATGTACCTTGTTTACTATGTGTAGAGAGGCATTTTTGCAATGTTAGGAATCTGGGATGATTGGAAGCACTTGAAAGTTGAGCTTATTTAGAACTGTGTATCAGTTCTGTAAAGCAACTGTTGGCCTCAGAGAAAACATTTCAAAACTGAAGAAAATTTTAAAGACTTCCAGGTCCAGAGAAGTAATACTTAAGTGGTGATAATCAATCAGTTTAATCCTAGACTTTTACCATAAAATGCCTAAAAATGTTAATTTTTTGAGCCATTTAAGACTTTGTTGTGAAATTTTTAATTTGCTTCCTCAGTGAAACTTCCATTAGTAGTTGTATACCTAACATCATATTTTGAATCAACCTTTTAATTTGATAAAAGAAGCCTAGTTTGTCCACAGCTGCAAATCAAACATATTTTTAAACATCTCAAATTTTATAGCCTTCATAAAGAACCTTGGAACTGTTTTGGTTAGTGTTTGAATTAGTGCTAAGTTTCAGTTTTATTTTAAAAATACAAGTCATTTGAAGTACTGTACCTTAAACTCAGGTTTCTTTTTTTTTTTTGTGTGTGTGTGTTTGTTAAATGTTTCCTATGAGCCAAGAACTTTACTAACCCCTGGGATAGATACAAACTAATCAAGTCAGACATAGCTCCTGTCCCATATGGGGTTCACAGTCTAATTGGAAGGAAGAACAGGTCTCACAAGCCCATTACCTTGGCATTATCCTCAATTCATCTCTCATTTGCCCCACAAATTCAATCTGTCACCAAATCCAGGCAGTGCTACCTTCACAACATATCCCAACATATCCAAACTGTTGTCATGCTGATATATATTAATAGTAATAATAATTGTGGTATTTTAAAATGTTTACTAAATGCCCAACACTGTATTAAGCAGTGGGGTAGTTACAGGATAATCAGGTCCCACATGGGGCTCAGTCTAAGTAGGAAGGAGAATGGGTATTGAATTCCCATTTTGCAGATGAGGGAACTGAGGCATGGAGAACAGCAGTGACTTGTCCAAGGTCACACAGCAGTTAAGTGGCAGAGTTAGGATTAGCTCCCAGATCCTCTGACTCCCAGGCCCATGCTCTTTCCAGTAGACCATAGTGCTTATAAGCATTTATCTTTTCTCACCTTGACTACTGGATCAGCGTCCTCACTGACCACCCTGCCTCCAGTCTCCCTTTCCAGACCTTACTACACTCTGCTGCCTGGATCATTATTCTGAAAAAATGAAAAACTATTCAGTCTTTATCTCCCCATAACTCCATATCTCCCCAGTCATCAAAAACCTCCAGTGGTTGCCCATCCCCCTACACATGAAACAGAAACATCTTACCATTGGCTTTAAGCTACTCAGTCAGTTCTCTTCCTTCTATCTTACCTTGCTGATCTACCAAGTCCCAGCCCTCACATTCTAAAGCCAACCAACCCACTCATTATACCTCAATCTCCTCTATCTGCAATGGATCCTTTGTCTGTGGCTTCCCTTGGGCCTGGAGTTCCCTCCCCCTTCATATCTGGCAGCTCACCACTCTCCTGACCTTCAAAACCTTCATATATAATCACATCTCCTCCACAAGACCTTCCCTGACTAAGCCCTCATTTCCCCACCTTGCCCTCCCCTCACCATTGATTATGTACTAGACTGTATACTCCTTAAGCAGTTTGATACTCACCCCAGCTCCACAGCACTTATGTAACTATCCTAATTCTCTATGGTTTCCCATATCTACAATGTATTTTAATGTCTCCCGTTGCAGACTGTAAACTCCTTGTGGGCAGGAATGTGTCTACCAAATCTATTGTACTTTCCAAAGTGCTTAGTATAGTGACAGCACACAGAAAGCACCCAACACATACCACTGATTGATTGATTTAATAAATAGATATTTAATCCCCCTTGTACAGATAAGAAACTGAGGCACAGAGAGGTTAAATGACTTGCCCAAGCTCACTCAGCAGGCAAGTGACAAGAGTGGGTTTAAAGTTCAGTTCTTCTGACTTTATGCCTCTGGTCTTTCCACTATTCCACACTTCTTCCCTCCCATTAAAAATCAATACTACATGCTGATTTAGTAGTCTTCTGCAAGAGAGTAGCTCTCATTAGGATTTACAAGAAAATTCTTTAGGAAAACCTTTGCCTAACTCCAGGTAAACTAAAAAAAAATACTTTTTAGTGTATCTTAAACCTTGCAGCCAAGTGTGCATTTGAAATATTTTGTAGAACCCTGAGAACACATCATTTTAAATAGTAGGAGAATTGGGGGAGAGGTTTTTTTTTCCCATATACAGGTCTGTTGGGCAGATTGTCCAGATGGTTTTAGCATGTGGTTATTAATTCAGTTTATTGCCTATTGTTAACGCTCATTATTTGTCTTATTAGCTTGGAGAATATGTGAAAAATGCAGACAATTCATCTGATAGACCACAGTGGCTCCAGCTGGATGATTGTAGCTATGCACAAAAGTTTGTTCAGTAAAAACCTGAAAAAAAATTGATTTTGCACAGGGGTGATTGTGGGGAGAGTGTCATTTCAAATTTTAACTGAACCTACCACTTATTAAAAAAAGAAAATTCTGACAGCTAGAATGATTTCCCTTCACATAGCATGAATTAAAACCAAGTTTTCCTTCCTGTAACTTGCATATATCTTTGAGGTAATAGTTCATCTTTTTCTCAAATGTTTTAAGAAAGCTAGCAAATGAATTTATTTTTTAAAAATTGAGGATTTATTCTCAAATAAATTGAGAATAAAGTGAATAAAGAAGCGAGGAAATAGTAAAGCTTATTACTGCTCCCATATTATTAATGTTTTTTGGCTTAAACTTGCTGTTTAGTCATATCTGATTTGATTTTTTGAAGTAATACATTGAATCTTAAAAGCAGCTGTGAAATGTATTTCCTAGTAGTGGCATCAATCAATGGAATTTTTTGAATATTTAACATGGGCAGAGCATTATACTAAGCTCTTAGGAGAGTACAGTACAGCAGAGTTGTTAGATACAGTCCCTATATACAAGGACCTTACAGTCCTGAGGTGGAGCTTAGGAAAATATTTCATGCCTTTCCTCAAACACTTCTGGTGAGCATAGGTAGATTTCTTCAAGAGTCACTGTAGCTATGTCACACAGCATTGTTCACATGGTGGCACTGAAGACACTGTGAAGTTTACCCAAGTGATGTGTGTCATCAGTGTCTTTGTTTGCTAGCTACTGTTGTTTCTTTATAAACCTTCCTCTGTAGCTGCGTTGACTATCATGTGAACGGGGAGAAACGCTATTTAAATATATGTGTGGGTGTGTGTTTATCGACTTATAGAGTGACGGTTTGATATAGAAGTGAACTTCCTATTGACCTGTACTATTTTTCCATTTCCTACAGCAGCAGCAGTCCCAGGTAAACAGAACTCTCTACATTTAGTACTTGAAAATAATTTCAAAGAGGCCAAAGGACCAATTAGAAGTCCTAGGGACAACCTCTCTTTCCTCCTTCAACTTCAAAGCTTTTTGAAGTTACAGTGCTTTAACCTTAGGTGCTTCCTTTTATTTTCACCTTGATCTGACTGAGCTAAATAAGCACATGACGAACTTACAAGGAGAGGATGTGATGACATAGGGTCTGTCTGACAGACTGGCGTGCTCTACATGTTTTATTGTTATGTTTGGAATGACCACATTGCTTATGAATTGTAAAGCCTCAAGTTCCCACAGGCGGCATTATGTTTTGCCATTTGGTGAGATCCTCTGGCTGTGTTTATCGTTCCCTGCACAGCCTTGTAGTAATGTTTATTAAGCGCTTACTAAGTAGAGAGCACTATGCTAAGTGCTGGGAAAGTATGTTCAGATGGGAATTAGACATGGACCCCATCCCATGATGGACTCACAATCTATGACTATCGGTAGAGGAGAGGACGGGAGACGTACACATTGGGATCAATGAGACAATAAAAAACAGCATGAGACAAGAACAGATGCACAATTCAAAAAGTTTAAAAAAAAACTCAGAAGGGAGCTGTAATAATAATAATGTTGGTATTCGTTAAGCGCTTATTATGTGCAAAGCACTGTTCTAAGTGCTGGAGTAGACACAGGGTAATCAGGTTGTCCCACGTGAGACTCACAGTTAATCCCCATTTTACAGATGAGGGAACTGAGGCACAGAGAAGTTAAGTGACTTGCTCACAGTCACACAACTGACAAGTGGTAGAGTCAGGATTCGAACCCATGAACTCTGACTCCCAAGCCCGGGCTCAGCTGGAGAAAGAGTATTTCAGGCTTCTCATGATTCAGAGCCCACGGCATACTTGTGGCCACAGCAACAACTACCGCAGCCACTAGCTTTGCGGAGGTTGTGTGAGGCTTCAGCTACAGGTGTTCTTTTTCCTGCTGAGGTGTTGGAAAGCAAGATGGGGTGGGGTCCCCTCTACGGTGTGAAGGGGAACTGGTGCAGGTTCCCCGGTTCCTATTGTCCCTGGCAGGGGCCCTGGGTGACTGGAAGGGAAGGCAGTTCTTTTAGTATGAGGAGACCCTTTTTTAAAAATTCTTCTTCCTGTTTGCAGTTATTGTTTTCAAAATGTAATAACCATTTCCACACTAAAAGTGTGGTCAGCCTCATTTTCTAATGATTTGGGACTCGTCATCTTCTGGACTTCACGGCTACGTATCAGTGTATTATCAGGAAAATAGTGTCTCTTTTTGAGCCAAACTTCATAAGGAACAAGAGACAAGAAGGCAAAAGAGAAAACGGCACCAGGCTCTGCAAACATTAAGCATGACAACACAAGGGAACAGCCTTTTTGTGTGCACAATGTGGTCACGACTGTAGGTCCTGCATTGGCCTTGCCAGCCACACTTACAGGTGAATTTCACTGTTGGTGGTGTCCTATAAGTGTATGAAATTCTCTTGTGGTCCTGAACTGATTCTATTTAGTTGCCTTTGTTTTTACGAGATGTTCTTCCCCTTGACTCTATTTATTGCCATCGTTCTTGTCTGTCTGTCTCCCCCGATTAGACTGTAAGCCCGTCAAACGGCAGGGACTGTCTCTATCTGTTGCCGACTTGTTCATTCCAAGCGCTTAGTACAGTGCTCTGCACATAGTAAGCGCTCAATAAATACTATTGAAAGAATGAATGAATGAACTGATGAAAATACTGTTTATTATGTAGTTTTTATTTTTGGGGGTGGGAGGGTGAGACAGGGAGGTTTAATTTGTATTCAGAGTACTCAGTCTTAAGAATAGGGACTTCAGCTGTTTCAGTAGATTCTCTGGATTTGTGGGTTTTTTTAAACAGAGGTATTTCCCCATTTGCTACTGAAATTCTGGCACCCTCTCCCTTATCTTTCTAGTATTTTAGTTGCCTTTCAGACTTCAGTAGTTTAGAGATGTCCCAGCCACTCTGTCCTATGCCTGCTGAACTTCACTGGGTCAATCTGGTCTCTTGCTAGGTTGGAAGGAAAAAACAAAGGCTAAGATTTCCCAAAATGCCCTCTCCAATTTCATGACTCCTATTTTCTAGGTAACTATGTCTCTCTCAGAAATTGGAAGGAAAAAAAGGCAAATTAGACTTTTAGTTAATAGACTACCCATTGCAGTCCACTCTCCCTGTTTTCTCTTCACATTGTTCCCATTCTCTTTATTTTGTTGTAAGCATGGAGAAGCCCATATTGATCATTTTTCAAGAGGCCCCAGAGCTAATTTGTTTTCAGGGATTAAAAATGCAGCCTGCCATTTACTCAGCTAATGTTTACTTGCCAACCACTGTCTCTCTTATTCAGAAACAAAATTTCTGGCTGAGTTACTATCCTGGTTATCTAAGCAGGTCTGTGAAATCCAATGAATGGCCCATAATTCTTTCTCCCCTGGGGACCGGCATGGCTAAGCCACTGGGTAGCATCCTTATCCGGTCTTGGCAGAGACTTATCGCTCAGGTTTTTTTGGCAGACAAAGCCACCCCTTCTCTCCTCTCCTCCAGCTGGGTCTGTTTGTTGGCCCGGCTCCCCAGAGGGGCTAATAGAGGTTCTGCATTGAGTTTTTATAGACCTTCTTCTACTTGCTCCGCTTAGCTTTGCCCCAGTTTTCCACCACAAGTAGGAAAGAAAAGGTAATGATCATCATCCTCAGGACATGTGTTTGTATGCGTGTATGTGTGTGTTTGTGTGCACCTCTTGAGACCAGTCATCAGCATCAAACACCTCTCAGAAGACCAGAAACAAATTTTACCACCACTCTTGTTTCAACGTGGGTTCGGGCCTTCGGGGAGAAAGAGCAACTAAAGGCACAGGGCCGAGCCCTGTCCTCCTCCCCTTCCCTGCCTGAATCAGCCTGGCCCTCCGGGTATGGGAATCACGTCCAGGTCCCCTCGAACCCCTACCCCCCAGCAACTGGCAAGGAGAATTGAGGGCATGGGTGCTGGAGCCGAGGCTCCCGGAAATGAGATGCAGCATGGACTAGTGGGAAGAGCAGGGGCCTTGGACTCAGAGGACCTGAATTTTAATCCCGGCTCTGCCATGTGTCTGTTCTGTGATGTTGGGCAAGACATTTAACTTCTCTGCGCCTCAGTTACCTCATCTGTAAAATGGGGATTAAGACTGTGAACTTTCCGTGGGGCAGGGACTTTGTCCAACCTATTTTGGACAGTGCCCAGCACATAGTAAGTGCTTAACAAATACCATAAAAACAAAAACAAAAAAACCCTTCAAGCATAGTTGTTTAGAATAAGGACTAAGCTTCCACTAAACAATCCTGCTTTACCGCATTAATTAAAAGGAATGGGTCGAAGGGGTGTTTTCCAGACAAGAGAGCAGGATCATTTTCAGATCATCTCAGTTCTGTGTGAAACTGAAAGCTTGAAGACTGAGGTCCTCTCCTAGGATAACTTACTTGTGCTTAAGATCTTAGCTCCTTGTGGGGAGGAAAAGTGTCTGTCAACTCTGTTGTAGTGTATTCTTCCAAGTGCTTAGTACAGTGCTGTGCACACAGAAAGCACTCAGTAAATACCTGATCAAAGGGTCAGAACTGAAGGTGAACTCTAATTCTACAACACTGCCAGCATACTGGATTGGGGAGGAGCCAGAGTGTATCCTCATGCTTCCTCTTTCCTTCTCACTAAGCAGCTTTTCAGAGCTGTCAGGAAAGGGGGAAGTTCTGAATCCCTTCCCCTCCTCTCTTTAGTTTCCCTTCCATTTCCCATCCCCACTGACAGCAGCAGCTGTTGCTATGAAGCAGTCGGTTGGCGCAGTGATGTCATCCCCATGTGCTGTCCCCAGCATGATATAATGAGGTCACATGTCACTTAAGAGGGGGAGGGGCATACATTGTGTGGCTTTTTGCACCCCAATTGCTCAAAGGTTTTATTTTGCCTGTTCTTTAAAAAAGGATTGCTGACCTATTTGCTAAATACTGGGATATATTCCAAAGTTGTCAGATTGGACACCGTCTCTGCCACATGGGGCTCTCAATCTGTTTTATCCCCATTTTATAGAAGTGGGAACTGAGGCCCAGGCAGGTTAAGTGGCTTGCCAGGTGATATACAGCAGCCAAATGGCCAAGCTGGCTGGAGAACCCTCGTTCCTTGACTCACAGCTCTGCTCTTTCCACTATGTTGGCCTGCCACCCCTAGAATATAGCCTGGAGATTTGAGCCCTGCCCAGAAATCACATCATTTTTCTTGATCAATTTTATCAGTGGAGCTATTTTTGAATATGAAGAATAACACTATGTAGACCACCCTTCCCACCCGCCACTGCCCACTACACACACACACACACACACACACACACACACCCTGAAACTTTCTCAAGGAATTTGTATCATTTTTGCAGCTGGTTGTGTTGGGAATGTTTCCCTGGAGACCAGAAGCATATTTTAACAATGTCTTTCAGGTTTTCTGTTGCATTCTCTCTCATGGTTGGATAAAAATAAGTTGAATAAAACTACGTTTTGCACATTCTTATGTTACTCCTTTCATGATGAATGATTCTCAAATAATGCTTTTAAAGCTGTCCCAAGCTGTTGTTTCATACACAGTAGTTTTAGGATCCTAATGAACTCCTCTGGGTATCAAAATTCAGATTTATTGTTCTTATTATTGCTAACATCTATTAAGTATTTACAGTGTGCAAAGTCTGGAGCAAAGCACTGGAGTAATTATTTACCTGTATTCATTTGATATTTATTGAGGGCCTTTGGAGTGGATGGGACCATATTAGGAGTTATAGGTCTTCATTTGCTCCTCTTTCTCCTCTTGCTTAATGTGGTTTTTCTCCCTGAGTGCACGTGAGCCTTTATGGAGATGATGATTTGACTCTCCACTCTGTTGCTGACATTTGCCATCATTTGTCAGCCTTACTGTTTTGCAAGAAAGAAAAAGGTGAAACTCCAGCAAAAGGTTGAAATCACCCAGCAGGCAGGTGCCTTCACCCTCTCTGACTTGGCACAGAAGCAATATGTCTAAGTATGTGTTACTCCGCTGGCTTATGCCTTCTTGTGTGGACATGTCTCAGTCATTACTGCTGCCAGTAAGTGTCAACTACCTCCTTTTTTTGCTGAAAGAGTTGTCCTCTGTCATTCTTTCTCATCCTAACTGGAAGAACACAGCTAATAATAATTATTGTGGTAATTGTCAGGTGCTTACTATCTGCCAAGCATCATACTAAGCACTAGGGTAAGATACAAGTTGATCAGGTCGGACATGGTCCCTGCCCTACATGGGGCCCCACGGACTAAGTTGGAGGGAAATTTTGCTGAATTTCTCTGTATATTTCCTACCCCTTCTCACCTCTCCCCAAGAAAAGGTTTTGCCACCTTAACGTAGGATGCTTTTTTATGGTATTTGTCAGATGCTTATTATGTGGCAGTCACTGTACTAAGTGCTGGGGTAGATACAAGCTAATCAGGTTGGACACAGCCCATGTCCCACATGGGGCTCACAGTCTTAATCCCCATTTTACAGAAAACATAACTGAGGTATGGAGAAGTCACACAGCAGACAAGTGATAGAGCTGGGATTAGAATCCAGGTCCTCTGACTCCCAGGACCATACTTTATCCACTAGACCATGCTGCTTCCCTTTACGCTTCTGAGGGGAAGAAATTGGAGGGTGTACAGTTTTATGAAAATAGAGCAGAGTTGATCACCGGAAGCAGATCTACAGTATTCCTTGAGGACAGTGGATTGAAATTCACATTACTGTGCTGAAGTACTGGATTTGTCTGTCAGGGTTGTGAGATTAGAACCACAGGTTACCTCTAAAGGAAAATCTGCTGAAGAGACTCTTCTTTGCGTCTCTGGGTGATGGGACTCCAGCTAATGCCAACCGAGTCCTTAAATTGCTTCTGCTCCTTGGATTGGGATGTTTTCTTCCTGCAGGACTGAGGAGAAGTTCCAAAACTCATCACTGTTGATGGAATACTTTATGTCATTTCCCAAGCAATCTTGTGTCTTTAAGGGAACCACTCAAATAAGGAAAATGCCACAGCCCTGTGTTTTCCATGAAGGATGTTTTTTGGAGGCGATGAATAGGGTCCATTTTCTTACAGATGAAATAGTTAGGGTTTTGGCTAGTCTCTTAACTTCCTTCAGGCTACGTGGGTAGTGTGTGGCAGGTTTTTAAGCAAGCCATGCCATAAAAATACCCATTACGTAACATACCTCAACCTCCCTCTGTGCCAAGTCTAGTTCACACCAGAGTTTTTGCCAACTTCCCCATAGCGAGGGATGAAAATAAAACATCAGTGCATTGACTGTTGCTGCTCATGTTCTGTTTTTGGCCTCTACTAGACCTCCCTGTTTCCCTCATCTCCCATTCTTCCCATCGGTTTTCCCAGCAGTTCAGCCTCACCCCGAAGACTTCAGTTTGCCAGACTTCCCACTCAGTTTGGGTTTCAATCCTGCCCTGTGGGCCCAATCAGCTATTCAACTTCTACCAATGCCCTTAACTATTTTAGCACAGCATGACGTGGGCTGTCATTCTACGGCGTGGCTTTAACGTCATGCAGGAAGACAAGGTGGCTTTGGAAACATCAGAAAGATACACAGAGCTTGCCTACCGCGACCTGACATCAAACAGCAAACTTGAGCCTTTTCAGTCCACAGAAAGTAATCAAATTGAATGCACATTATAATAAAATCAGCATTTAATGAATAGCATTGTTCTCACAATTTTAGATCTTTAGCTAGCCATTAAAAGTTTGTGGACTTGCTTCACACAATTTTAGATCTTTAGCTAGCCATTAAAAGCTTGTGGACTTGCTTCAGATTTTCTCCTATTTCTCCAACTCAGCAGTCACAGGAAGCTCCAAACCGACTGTC
Source organism: Ornithorhynchus anatinus (assembly GCF_004115215.2). Taxonomy (NCBI): domain Eukaryota; kingdom Metazoa; phylum Chordata; class Mammalia; order Monotremata; family Ornithorhynchidae; genus Ornithorhynchus; species Ornithorhynchus anatinus. The sequence continues at coordinate 39,752,488 of NC_041741.1, forward strand.
TTTATTTGAGAAGGTTGGCAAACTAGAAGCGGAAGGTGTTGTGTAGGGTGGTCAGGGACAGTATTTGCAAATACTGGACTCCCAGGCCCCCAATGCCTTGTGGGTTATGGGTTCAAAAGAGACATTTTATGGAATTCCATCTCAATCAGTGATATTTGAGTAGTTACTGTGTGCAGAGCTTGGGAGAGTACATTGTAACGGAGTTGGTGGGCACATTCCCTGCCCACAAAAAGCTTACAGTCTAGAGGGGGTTTACCTAGAGCATTCCCGGGAGGCGGGGAATTCCGACCTCCATTCTTCTCTAGAGCCATTGCTTTTCCTTGCCAGACCTCTCCAAACCTGGGCTCTGCTTCTGAGCCGTGGAACTCAGTGGCAGGAGCCAAGGTGAAGCGGGGCTGGGCACTTAAAAATAAAACTACTGGATGGAGAGTCATCCAGTGCTATCTCTATAGTGGACGGGGGCAGACCAGATGATTGCTTACTTGACTGACTGAGAAAGGACTAGGGGGGTCAAGACTGCACAAAGCTCTCCCAGGCCACAGTTTGGAGCAAACTAATGATGGGAGAGGGAAACCTGTAATGATAAAGTTTATATTGTACTCTCCTAAGCATTTCATACAGTGCCCTGCACAGAGTAAGTGCTCAGTAAATGCGATTGATTGATTTTCACAGTTTCCAAAAAAAATGAGACTTCAGGAGAAAATTGAAAGGGGACGGGAGAGGATTGGAAATAAGAGTGGAAGACTCTTAGGATGCCAATTTCAGAGTCTGGTAGAAAGGGGCATTTGGATATAGGCACCACTGAGGGGAAATAGTTCCTTGGGTAGAGTACCAGGAGGTGGTGTTCATTGGCAACAATTACTAGTTTATCAAGGAGCCATATAAGTGGAACCAGGAAGTGTACTTAGTTTTGCCAAACAAGCTAGTTAGCGGATGACAAATATGTCAAAGATGATAGGGACCAGGGGAGAGATCAGTTTAGTAAGGCAGGAAAATAAAAGGTTTGGCAGTGCACAGTTCCATGAGTATATTAAACCCAACCAGCCTTTTAGAGTTGCCCCATCTTTCCTCTCCACAAGCACCTGCAGGGCCCTGGCTTAGAGAGAGCAGTTTGTATTGCAGCAAGTTGCCTGAAAAATCATCACAGTTACTTGGAGTGCTATTAGTCTACACTCAGGCTGCAGTTCCCCCCTCAGACTTACAGAGAGACTCAGATCTGCTTTTAGCTGAAAATAGTTTCTCTAGCTCAAGAAGCAGACAGCTTGTTGTTTTGCAAAGAGCCAGAAGACATGTCTCCAACTGACTTGGCTTATTATAAGGACCACTCAATCAATTGATCAATAGAAATTATCGAGTGCTTACTGTGTGCAGGGCACTGTACAAAGCATATGGGAGAGCACATTACAACAGAATTAACAGACATGTTCCCTGCCTACAAGTTTATAGAGGAGGAGAATGCCATTAATATGAATAAATAAATAACTTGTAATATATGATTTAAAGATATGTACGTAAATGTTGGGGGGTTGGGGGCCCTGTGAGAGAGCTGACAGCCTGATGATGTTGTATATAACTAAAGTTTCCTCTAAAGTGGGTGGTCATTACCTCATGTATAATGTTGACAAATTGGCCTATGCTTCTTGGGGCATACTGGTCTCTGGAGTAGAAGTAGGGAATTTTGAAAGCACATTTTCTGAAAATGAGTATAAAAGTAGACATACAATAAATAGTAATAATGATAAGATTTGTGGTATTTGTTAAACACTTAGTGTGTGCCCAGCACTGTGCTGAATGCTGGGGTAAATGCAGTGCAATCAGAAGCAGTGTGGCCTAATGGACACCTGGGTTCTAACCCAGATCTGCTGCTTGCCTGCTGTAGGACCCGCGGCAAGTCATTAAATTTCTCTGTGCCTCAGTTTTCTCATCTGTAAAATGGAGAAGCATAGTAAGCGCTCAATAAATAGGATCGATTGAGATTCAATACCTGTTCTCCCTTCTACTTATTAGGCTGTGAGCCCCACGTAGGATAAGGATAGTGTCCAAGCTGATTATCTTGTTTTTACCCCAGTGCTTAGTACAGAGTGTGACATGTAGTAAGCACTTAACAATATTTGTTAAAAAAGAAAAATGAGACACAGTCCCTATGTGGAGACTGACCATCTCAGAGTAAGAGAGAACAGGTATTTAGTCCTCATTTTATAGATGAGGAAACTGGGGCAGAGAGAAGTTGTGACTTGTCCATGGTCACACAGCAGGCAAGTGGCAGAAGTGGTTGTAGAACCCACATCTTCTGACTCCCTCCTTCAATTAGGCCATGCTGCTTCTTCATATAGGTTTGTGTGTGCATATTCTATTTCTATATATAGCAATCCTAGTTAATACTTCAATAAAGTAGAGGGCTTCTCTCCAGAGATATCCCAGGGCTTTACAAACAGTAATCTAGCAAAGCAAAAGCCTGTAAATTCAATTATAATGCTGCTTCTTATTGTCTATCTGGGTAAACCAGAATTTTATGGGGTGTCCTTGCTGATGGGGATTCCATGGCCAGATCTTTGAGCCGTGACTGGTCTCAGGCCTCAGCGTTGGGCCAGGGCAATACAGTGTTTGACTGTGATGGGAAGGGGAAGGGAATGAGTATGAAGGTATCTACCCCTTTTATTCCCTCTGCAGAGGTAGCTCTGTCTTGACACCTTGTTCCTCACCTTCAACTCAAGTTGTAGCAGGAGGTCATTAGCAGAAGGGCTCCTAGGAAATTTTTGTACTAGGCCAGGAATCTGGGGTCTCCATTTGTGGCCTAGTGGAAAGAGCACAAGCATGGGAGTCAGAGGTCGTGGGTTCTAATTGTGGCTCCGCCACATGTCTGCTGTGTGACCTTGACCTTGCTTCATTTCTCTGTGCCTCAGGTACCTCATCTGTAAAATGGAGATTAAGACTATCATCCCCATGTGGGACAGGGATTTATGTCCAACCTGATTACCTTGTATCTACCTCAGTGCTAAGAACAGTGCTTGAAACATAGTAAATGCTTAATAAATAAAGAGAAAGAAGCAGCATGGCTTAGTGGAAAGAGCATGGGCTTGGGTGTCAGAGGTCATGGGTTCTAATCCCGGCTCTGCCACTTGTCAGCTGTGTGACAACTCACTTAAGTCACTTAACTTCTCTGTGCCTCAGTTACCTCATTTGTAAAATGGGAATGAAAACTGTGAGCCCTACACAGGACAACCTGATTACCTTGTATCTACCCCAGTGGTTAGAACAGTGTTTGGCACATAGTAAGTGCTTAACAAATACCAACATTATTATTATTAAATATAATAATCCAATGGCTTGACATCCGTGGTAGAGTGAGGCAGAACATGCACAGTGCATTCGTGCATGAGTGAACCTATGGTCTATTGGGAATTGATATTCCAGTGAATGTCAAAGGACTTTCACACGGGAGTGATTCATGGAGCCATTGCCACCAGGATCCCTCAGCCTAGGGAACCAGAAGATGTGGTAGAATGAAGGGGAGTAGGGGAGGAGACCACAGGCTTCTCTGGGCCACTGTTCTCTGGCGTAGGCCAGGCCAGGGCCCAGGCAAGCTTCTACTCCGAGGGAGTCCTTGAGTCATGGCACACTGATCCAGGAAGTGCGTATCCAAAGGTCACTCGTGGCAGTAAGCACTAATATAACTTAAAAGAGTCCTGACTCTGAGGCTCCCACTCTCATCCTTTTACAATGATTCTTCCTTTTTTAATTGACACTTTTGGGCTAAGATGGTAGCTATTTTCAGGTGTCCCTAGTATTACTATTATGTCATAATATTTTCCTTTCTCGTGATGATCTTTTTTGCTTTAATTTCGTGTAGCATCAGATCATCACCGCAGTGGAATCCAACCAGAAAACAAAAACAGGACAGTTTTTACCAACAGCTTGAGTAACAACATTGAGTCCTCAGAGGACACTTCAAATGCAAACCTTCGATCCGGTGTTCAGGCCTACGTAGATACCAACACTGTTGTCATCTTCAGTCAAACTACCTGTGGTCTGTGTATTGAGGTAAGATGTCTTTTTTGAGGGGTAAATGATTCTGGAGTCTTAGAAGTTGTTTTATTCCTCCAGTATAAATGGAATAATCAAATTTCCATGTAGGTTTATAGAGGGGGTGTGTGTTACTATATAATAGCAATTGTGGTGTTTGTTAAGCGCTTACTATGTGCTAGGCACTGCACTAAATGCTAGGGTAGATACAAGAAAATGAGGTTAGACACAGTCCCTGTCCCACAGTCTTAATCCCCATTTTACAGGTGAGGTAACTGAGGCACAGAAAAGTGAAGTACCTTACCCAAAGTCACACAGCAGACGAGCCCATCATTGGGCAGAGATTGTCTCTGTTGCCGACTTGTATATTCCAAGCGGTTAGTACATAGTAAGCACTCAATAAATACTATTGAATGAATGAAATGTTTTTACTGCTTTGCCTGAACAGTTTACTGAGTGATTTCCTAATCAATCAATCCATGGTATTTTTTGAGTGCCTACTGGATGGAGTGCACTGTGCTAAGCACTGGAGGGAGCATGATAGAAGTAGTAGATATGTTCTCTGCCCTCAAGGAGTTTACAGCCTACTGGCCTCTTGGAGAAAATGAGAATTTAGAAGGGCTTTGAAGATGGGAAGAGCAATGTCTGCCACATAAGATTTAGGGAGGGAGTTGCAGGCAGTAAGAGGGCGTGAGCAAGAGGTCAGTGACAAAAGAGATGAGAATTAGGTACAGTGAGTATGTTTGTTTGAGAGAAATAAAGTGTGCCAACTGAACTGTAGTGGGAGAAGAGTGAGGATTAGTCACGGGGAAAGAGCTGATGGTCAGGAATTTCTGCCTGATATGAAAAGGAATGGGCAACTTAAGAATTGTAACTTGATTAAGAAATATTTATGGAGCACTGTCATTGAATTAATTGTTCCAGATGATGAGATCTAGGGGTGGCTAGGGTAAGAAATGGGAAGCAGCATGGCCTAGTGAATAACGCATGGGCCTGGGATCCAGATCATCTGGGTTCCCTGCTGTGTGACCTTAGGCAAGTCACTTCATTATTCTGTGCTTCAGTTTCCTCAACTGCAAAATGGGTATTCAAAATCGGTTGTTCCTCCTACTTGACTGTGAGCCTCATATGGGACGGAACTGTCTCCAGCCTGAATAACTTCTGTCTACCCTAGCACTTTATAACAATGCTTGACACATATTAAGAGCTTAACAAATATCATTTAAAAATTAGAAAATGAACTTCTTTGCTGCTGCTTAAGATGTCTCTGGATTTGGGAATCCTTGCCATAAGTTGCTATGTTCTAGGGAGCAGTTGCCAAAAATAAGGTATCTTTTGTTGCCAGTTGATGAAGTAACTTCTGTTCTTTTTTTTTCCCTTTTATTCAAAGTATTTTTAAAACACTATGTGTCAAGCACTGTTTAAGCATTGGGGTAGATACAAATTAATCAGGCTGGTCCAGTCCCTGTCCCACATGGGACTTAGAGTAAAAGTAGCAGGAAAGACAGGTATTAAATCCCCATTTTGCAGTTGAGGAAACTGAAGGACAGAGAAGTGAAGTGACTTGGTTGAAGTGAAGTAATGAAATAGTGAAGTGAAGTGCCTTGAAATCACACAACAGACAAGTGGCAAAGCCAGGATAGAACCTAGATCCTCTGGGTCCCAGGCCTGTGCTCTATCCACTAGGCCACACTACTTCTGTTTGAAGAGGTCTTGTTATTATGCTGACCTCATGCTGGAGAGAGAGAAAGCTCTAGGCTAGGAGGAGTTGAAACAGGTGGCTATATCCACACTGAGGGCAGGAAGTTACTGACATATGTAGAGTGGATTTGGGGTACCCTCCTCCAGCACTCATGAGTTTTCTTGGAGTAGTTTGAACACCCATTATTCAAGTGTGACTGATAGAAATCGGAGAGTAAGCAAACCCTATTTAAAAATGAGGGTGAATGGCAATGTGCCTCCACCCCCCAGTCATTCCAGTTTCAATTATTCTACTCCTGTTTGCTTCAGAAGCTCCAGGGATTCCCAGAGACTGAACTGAGAAGCACTCCCATGTCTCCTGACTACCTTGTATCTACCCCAGTGCTTAGAACAGTGCCTGGCACACAAGAAGCACCTAACAAATACCATAAAAAAAGGGGTGGTCGCATAAGCTTGTTTTCTAGACTGTAAGCTTGTTGAGGACAGGGACTGTGTTTACCAACTCTATTGTATTGTATTCTCCCAGATGCTTAGTTCAGTGCTCTGCACACAGTAAGCACTCAATACATACCATTGGTGATGATTCTCATGCAAAGGGAAACTCACATTACAGTATGTGTGTCTTCACTGGCACTTCGTGCAAACGCACAGCCGTTTCTTCCAATGCGACAGTTGTGCTGTATTCAGACAGATGCAAGTTGTCAGAAGCTCATTCCCTAATCCCTCAGCTGTGTTTTATCCAAAACCCATAATAAAAGCATGTTATGGAAGAACTGAGTGCATTAAAATAATATTCTGGAATATTTAACATAGGGAAGTTTTTCTGTAAGAAAGTGTGAATCAACCAATCACTGGCATTTGTTGAGCCTTACTATGGGCAGAGACTGCACTAAGCACTTGGAAATGTGCAATAGAGTTGGTAGTTATATACCCTGACCACAAGGAGCTCACAGTCTTGAGGAAGTTAGAAGTGGATAGAAACAATTTGTTCATGGGGGTTGGAGCCCTCAAAGTCCCACTGTCTGGAGGCTGGGACACATTCCCCCAGAATTTATTGCCTGGGGCAGCACTAATATTGGAAGTGGTTTCCCTAAGTTCCCTGGTATCCAGGTGGGCCAGCCTAGTTCTGTTGGGAACAATGAGGAAACTTGGAAGAGCAGGAATTTTAACCTGATCAATTTTACTTATCCATTACAGTTGCTTCTTAAATGGGGTAATTGTCTCCTTACTCCTTCTTTAGCGTTCTCAACTTAATCCTGAGAAGCTCTGTAGCCTCAGCGACATCCACCCTCCAAACCTTTCCTTTGATAAAACTCATGGAATTACCCTCTTCCGGTGCTAAACACTATGCCGATGTCAAGCACTTGTTCTTAACTAATTCCACAATTATCATTATTATTATTACTATTATTATTCCTTCCCTGCCAGGCCCCCCCGACCCAAGTCTGGAACTTAACTTTCCTTACAGTTCCCACAGCGTTAGCTCTTCCTCTCTTTAGTCAGGGCTTGATTTTTCTCTCCTCCTACCTACCCTGTGCTTGTGATATTTTTGGCCTCTGCCCCAAGTCATTGAATAAACTTGGCAACTGGAGTGTCACAGGAGAGCTGAGAGCAAGGACAACCCTAGGGCTGGGTGAAACGAGGAAACTGCCCTGCTTTTCCCTGAAAGAGTTCATGCTGCTGCACAGCAGCAGTGAAGAAGAAGCAGAATCAGAAGCAGTATTGCCTAGTGGGTAGAGCCCAGACCTGGGAAACATCATGGCCTGGTGGATAGAGCATGGGCCTGGGAGTCAGAAGGACCTGGGTTCTAATCTCATCTCCACCACTTGTCTGCTGTGTGACCTTGGGCAAGTAAATTCACTTCTCTGTGCCTCAGTTACCTCATCTGTAAAATGGGGATTAAGACTGTGAGCCTGATGTGGGACAAGGACCATGTCCTATCTGATTTGCTTATATCTACCCCAATGCTTAGTACATAGTAAGTGCTTAACAAATACCACAATTATTATTATTATTATTATTGTAATTATTACTCTAATCCCAGCTTCTCCATTTGTCTGCTGTGTGACCTTGGGCAAGTCACTTAACTTCTTTGTGCCTCAGTTACCTCATCTGTAAAATGGGGATTAAGACTATGAGCCCTGCATGGGACAGGGACTGTGTCTGACCCAATTATCTTGTATCTATACCAGTCCTTAGAACAATGCTTTGAACATAGTAAGCGCTTAACAAATACCACTATTATTATTATTATTGTTGCCAATAATACTACTAATAAAAAAATCCTCAAGGTTGGGGTGGAAAGGGGCCCTCCTCTTCCCAGCTGGATCCCCTCTTGGAGCTTCTGGGAACCCTTGGTTTCTCGGTGCTGGGCACAACTTGGGTGACTCAAACTCCCCAGAGTTGAAAGGCCAGGCCATGTTGACCAGGCAGGTGTCTATACTTCCTGCCCTCAGTGTAGGTCTTAAGCTTGGATAGTTGTCATGGCAGCTCATGGTTGCTCACTTTGCCCCTCACTGTGCCATCCACGGGAATGGAAGCAGCAGCGTTGCCAGAAAATAGCAGCTTCCAGCAGCAGTGGCCTTCTGCTGCCCTGGATCCCCATGCCCTAGACCAAAACCTGGATGGTTTGATATTGGTGGCAGGGGTCTTTTTGTAGCTGATTTATCTCAGACCATGCACTGCTCTAGGGACAATGCTGGCATTGGTGAGGCGGGGAGGGGAAGACTTGCTTTTGGGGCACAGCCCAAGCTCGTTTTGGGGAAGGAGTGAGAGTGGGGGATGGATCCTAGGTCCCTCCCTCCTCACTCTTCTCTCCTCTCTTTCCCAGTTGCAAAGCTCCCAGCTCTGTAAGCCCTTCAGGAATTAAGATCCTGTGCCTTTCTCTGTTGAACTAATCGTAACATCATCAGCATTGTTAACAGTATTTATTGGGCACTGACTTCATGCAATACCTTGTACCATATTATTCACCTAAGTGCTGTCTTCTTTTGAACCTCAGATGTAACCATTGTGTCTAGGTACTACAGAATGTCTCCAGGAAAAAACAACACCCTTGAGTCCTGGTCTGACCTTCTTGTAGGAACCTTAAAGATGTTTATCTCTAAAGAAATTAGCCTTCCAGTGTACTGAGCTTCCTTGGGAATGAATACTACTTTGTAGTTAGGGAACCGAAGTGAATTTTCTTGAGTTGTCATTTAACAGTAATAGAAGAATTCGTATTAAAAATTGTGAGTCAGGATTGTAATTTTGAACCATCTACCCTCTCGGCCCATTAATGCCCAGTGAATCGATGGTTAGTCTGATGCAATTTTCCCATAACATGAGATTCTTCAAGAACCCAATTATTGCTATATAGTAGAAAGGATTATACTCAATTTTGTATGGCGTCTTAATGTAGAACTGATCTGTGCCTATGGCTCTCAGATCTGGCAGGTCAGGGTGGGTTGAATTGAAAATGAACTTGATTTGGTGTAGCTACTCTCTCGGCTCCTCTGTTTCTGACTGATTTGAGGGCTGCAGAGGCAGCCTGGTCTAGTGGAAAGAGTGCAGGATGGGAAGTCGGAGGTCTTGGATTCTATTCCTGGCTCTGCCACCAACTGGCTGCGTAACCTCGAGCAAGTCACTTAACCTATTTGGGCCTCAGTTTCTTCATCTGTAAAATGGGGATAATAATCCCTGTCCCTCCCTATTCTCACAGAGAAGTTGAGGCAAAAATGAGATAAACAATAAGAAAGCACTGTGGAAAGAGAAAAGCACTCTATAAAATTTAAGGCTTCATTTGGGCCTGGGGACTGTGGCATAGAGACAGGGTTGCTGTCACATTTGAACTGCGATTTCTCAAGTGAGCGGTTAGCTCTATGGAGACACATCAGTGAAACTACTCTGTGGGCACAAGGTGCCACAATATGGCTGCAAGAACTGAGGTCAGGTCCACTTCTGGTGCACTCCTTTTTAAAAAAAATTTCTTTTTTATGCTATTTGTTAAGCACTTACTTTGTGTCAGGCACTGTAGTAAACGCCAGGCCAGAGTCAAGCTAACCAGGTTGGACACAGTCCCTGTCCCACATGGGGCTCATGGTCTTAATCCCCATTTTACAGATGAGATAATTTAGGGCCAGAGAAATCAAATGAGTTGCCCAAGGCCACACTGCTTCCAGGCAGGTTTCCACATTCCTGGGGCTCCAGTTGGCGAACCAGCCAGGGTGGGTTTGTGTCTAGCTAGGGATTAGAAACCCAGGCAAAGCTCCAATGTGTGTGGAATTCTCAACTTTGCTGCTAAGAGCATACTGCCTTCTCCTGTACTGAAGCATAGTTTCCCAAGGTCATTTGATCATATCGTCTCATTTAACAATTTTAATTTATTTAATTTACCCTCTGAGGAAAGCAAAATGGAGAAACTTTGTTCTTGTGTTTACACTCACCTTGATTAATAGAGGGTTTTCTTTTTGAAATGAGTAATGTCATTTGCATTCATTCAAATTGGGAAATGCCCATGAGGAAATCCACTTCTGCATTAAATTTGTTTCCCACTCATTGCATAACACACTCTAAGTGCCTCTTGCCTCTTAATTGCATTTTACTTTGATGGACATGCTTTTAAATGAGGAGTTTACTGGGGACAAACTAGAGGGCGAAGCAATCTCGCTGAGGCAAAAAAATTAAGGCAAAAATAATTTTCTTCTGGTCCCTTGGACTAGGACTTGAATTTTCTGCCTGGATACTGTATTTGGCATGCTCTGAATGTATGATTTATATGACTGGTACATAGCCCCTGATGACTGTTGAGCCAATAAAATAGCACCTTGTGTTTACAGGACACATCTCTTCCCTAGGTCTCAGAATTTTTACAAATACTGATTACCAACACCTTTTTAAGGAAGGTCGATATTATGCCCATTTTATAGAATGGTAAACTGAGTCATTGAACGTTTAATGAATTTCCTGAAGCTACACAAGTGGATCATTAATACTGTGAGGAAAATAAAGTCTTCAAATCCCAGATTCCCCAGTAAACAACCAGCACTCTGGAGAATCTTGCAGGTTACATAAAAACAGGTTGGAAACTCTTCAAGTGAAAGATTGGTTGAGAGGGAAAACGCAGGGCTGGAAGAGTAAAGAGGAAGCATTCCTAAATGACTGCATGGGTCTGACAACATATGTTGACCTTATTTTTGCAGGCGAAGGAGGTATTCCAATTTATGAGGGTTCCTTATTTTTCACTTGAACTAGACCAAACAGGTAACATATGGATTTCTCATATGCAAATATGATCTGTTGACGGTAAGTTTAACTAGACAGTTTTAATTGGATTCCAGTTTTCGTATTTCCTCCCTTTCGTAGTGTTTAGAAACACTTCCTCCTTTCCCCATTTGTCAACACCAAGGCTGATGTTCTGCTGCGAAGGTCTGTAGTAAACTCTGTCGACTCATTTTACCCTGCAGTTTGTTTTTAGTGAAGGGAAAGAATTTTGAAATTAATTTTGCTCTTCTCTGTACCGTATGGGGTAATCCATTTGAGAAATTAAATCAACAGTGTTAGCTGATGCGAAATAACTCAATCCTTTTTGATGAATTTCAGAGAGTGTGTTCTCTTTAAAAGACAGACACCCTTGAGAATGATTTCAGAAACTGCAGCTAGTACAGGTCATCGGATCAGAAGATATACTATACGGAGTCCATCTAGGCAAGTTTTCTATTCCCAGTAGTGATGTCGAAGGATTACTTGGAGGAACAGAGTAATTGGCTGCCCTCCACGACATCCATTTTCATGGTTCAGGTTGTATCTTCTGACATCTCCAGTGTTTTCTTCCAATAATCCATCATGTGTTATTTAAACCTTCCTCAAGCCTTCCAACATCTCTAATTTTTTACTCTATTGCTCATTATAAACATCTTGGCCATGAGATATATCCAAACTCTTATTGGACCTTTCAGTGTTTCTTCCTTCTTGCACATCTTCCTGCACACCTGTCTTGCACACTTTCAGACTTCATTAGAATCTCCCTTGGCCTGTTCAGGTAGGATTTTGTGAACAACAATTCTGTGTTTGCCTGATCAATCAATTAATCAATCAGGGGTATTTATTGAGAACTTACTGTGTGTAGAGCACTGTACTAAAGTGCTTGGGAGAGAACAATACAACAGAGTTGATGGATACATTCCCTTCCCACAGTGAGCTTACAGTCTCCAGTTTGTCCACACCCTTCCTGATTTTACAGACTTAAATTCATGTCTCCTCCAACCTTGTGTCTTTCTATACGGAAGAGTTATAATCATGTCATTTTATCCTGGAATGGAAGCTACGCCTGATCATTTTGATTGCCCTTCTCTATACCCTTTCCAACTCTATTCTAGTTGTCCTAAGATGTGCTAAATTACAGGGGCTAAAAGTAAATAATAATAATAATAATAATGTTGGTATTTGTTAGGCGCTTACTACATGCAGAGCACTGTTCTAAGCGCTGGGGTAGATCCAGGATAATCAGGTTGTCCCACGTGAGGCTCACAGTTAATCCCCATTTTACAGATGAGGTAACTGAGGCACAGAGAAGTGAAGTGACTTGCCCACAGTCACACAGCTGACAAGTGGCAGAGCCGGAATTCAAACCCATGACCTCTGGCTCCCAAGCCGGGGACCTTGCCACTGAGCCACACTGCTTCTCTATATAAGAGAGGGGAGTGGGAGGGGTTAGAGTACACCCAGTTCTCCTACAGTGTGGGGGTGTTGTATTCAGTCAATCAGTGGTATTTATTGAGCACTAACTGTGTTCAGAACAATGTACTAAGCACTTTTGAGAGTACAGTATAACAGAGTTGGTAGACATTTTCCATACCCCTTAGGAGCCTAAAGTCTAGAGGGGGAGGCATACATTAAAATAAATTACGGATCTGTATGTAGGTGCTGTGGAACTGAGGGTAGGGTGCCTATCAGGTGCTTAAAGGGCACAGATTCAAGTGCATATTCTGGCGGAGCTACCCAGTGGGGGAAACCTGCTCCAGAACTTGCCCATTCTGATGTTGCACCCGGGAGCACAGCTGTCTCTTCCGATAGTGCGTCGTTGACATTGTCAGAGGATGTCCCTAACAGGGTTCTCTGAAAATACTTAGTGAAAACCCGTGTTATGGCAGAGTGTTCCGAGTGTACTTGTGTGCAAAACTAAGAGGCACTTCATGTGCTGAAAGTCAAAGGGCAAGAGAGGGTTGGCGGGCCCAGGGCATGGATATACAGCATGAGCTTGGAACAGAAAGAAGCTGTCGGTACTTTTGTGAACCCCTGTTGGTATACTCCATGTGCTCAAATCCTTTAATCTTTGAACTCCAAATACTCGATTTATTTGATGAAAATCCCAGTGGGACAACTGTTGAGCAGGATTTTGGATCCCTTTACTAGGTGAGTGTCTAAAATTACAAAATAGACCCAACTCCCCATTGTTGGGTCGGAAACTCGAAGACTGCTACTGAGTCTCCTGTCCTTTTGTCTGGTTAAATGATGTGTATAGAATAGACACCATTTGTAGATCTTTTAATGGTGCATAGCTAAGTACTGGAACTGTAATATCCAAAGACATCCTCAGGCTTAATCTCACCATACCACAGAATACTCTGGAAACCAGCTGCGTCTCACAGCTCAGGTTCTTCCAAAGATCATGGTGACTCTTGCAGAGCTATTGTAACTGGTCTCAGATTCCTTCTGCTGTAATTCACTCTCTCCATCTTGAGTTTTGTGTCTTGAGGGATGATTTACTCTCAAAATGCTTATAATTTTTGCATTAGTTTTTGTCATTGTATATCGCATTTGTGGCACTGCCAACTTACTATACTGATTGTTACTTCAGAACCACTTTCATGATGTTTGACTCTCTATTCAGGTTTCACTGTGACTATATGTGAGGGCTTTAGGCTGGAAAGTAACCATTTTGTTTGCATTAGTTGTATCCAGTTCCTCAAACTTCTAGGCCCATCTCAAACTCCAGTATTCACACTTGAGTCTTCTAACCCAAGACCTCTGTGCTTTAGATGGCTCCTGAGCCCTGCTGACCTCTCCTAGGCCTACTGGTTCTTAGCTTGCCTCATATCAAATAGTGAGAGCATCTTTGCACCCATGATTTCTAGGCTAGCTAATCTTCAATCAATCAGTGATATTTAGTGAGTGCTTACTATGTGCAGAGCACTATTCCAAGCACTTGGGATAGCACAATACAGCAGAATTAGTAGACATGTTCCCTGACCTTAACGAGCTTACAGTCTAGGGGTGGAGACAGACATTAATATAAATGAATAATTTCTAATATATCATTTAAAGATATGTATAACTTCCTTTCTCACCCCCTTGCTCCACCACCTGGCTGAGTTCCAGAGATGACTCACCAGGCACAGCGTTGCTATCCCTTATACGTAGCATCCCGTGTACAATGAGTTTCTTATTTAAAGGTGACACTCGTAGCAGGCATTCTGAGGACAAGGATGTGGCTGTCGTAACTAGATTGTGCAATCTGCCTCACTTGCCAACTGCATTTTTCATCTGCCATCTGGATGATGACTACCGCTTTGTCCATAGGGCCTACTGATGCCTATGTTTTTGAATCTTGGCCACCTGGCCTGGTGAAGCCTCTTTCTAGTCCAGGGACCCAAAGGCCTGGCTACTGAAGTTCTTTTTCAGACACTGCTGTTGCTTGGTGTGTTCAATGTGTCCTTGTCCCACCTACATTCTCTCTCCCTGGCCACCCAACCCTAGCTACTGGATTCCTCAGGAGTTCCATTCTCAGCACATGACTAGTTGCAGTAAGCATGGCATTGTTGATTTATTGTTTATAAGGCTTCCCTGCAGACCATGGTTGTTTCAGGTAGAGAAGCAGCATGGTGTAGTGGATAGAGCATGGACCTGGGAGTCAGGAGGTCACAGGTTCTAATCCCGGCACCTCCACTTGTCTGCTGTGTGACCGTGGGCAAGTCACTTCACTTCTCTGTGCTGCAGTTACCTCATGTGTAAAATGAGGATTGAGACTGTGAGCCCCATGTGGGTCAGGGACTGTGTCCTACCTGATTTGCTTGTGTCCACCCCAGTGGTTAGTACAGTGCTGGGCACACAGTAAGTGCTTAACAAATACCATAATTATTATTACTATTAGGTGTTCATTTCCTCACCCCCTCTTTTTAGTTAGCTCGCTACCCCACAACCCAGTGTACCCCACTACTTCCAGCAGCTGTCATGGCGTCATCATCAATCAAAATTTTTTACAGAACGGGGTTTCCTGCATTTGAATGGCACCACAGAGTGCAGCGAGATATATAGTTCCTTCCCCCCAAGGAGCTTATGATCTGAAGGGAGAGATAAGGCAGACAAATATATATTTGGAGCCAGCAAAACTGGTAGAGACCCCATAGGAGCTCAATAACCATATTGGGTGTTCTCAATATGCATTTGACTGGATGTGATTAAGGAATTATTATTATTATTAATACTAATAATAATAATAATTGTGGTATTGTTAAGCACTTACTATGTGCCAGGCACTCTTCTAAATGCTGGGTTAGATTCAAGATAATCAGGTTGGACACAGTCCCTGTCCCACATAGGGCTCACAGTCTTAATCCCCATTTTACAGATGAGGGAACTGAGGCACAGAGAAGTTAAATGGCTTGGCCAAGGTGACACAGAAGACAAGTGACGGAGTCAGGATTAGAACTCAGGTCCTTCTGACTCCCAGACCTATGCTCTGTCCACTAGATCATGTTGCTTCATAATTAGGGAATGTTCTTCTGACAAAGCAAGCCCATTTGGGCTCGGCGGGCCGTATTATTGAAAAAACTGCTTGTCTTCTTGCAGACAGCATTGGATCAGGTGAGGACTGAATTTTCCTTAATGGAACATTTTACAGAACAAAACCTTAGTGTTTAAGGATAACTGGATGTTCTTGTAATCGACAGTGATGTTAATGAAGAACAAGCTTGGACAAAGGCACCAGAAAATACACAAGTAAGGGCACATATGATACAAAACACATAGTGAGTAGGTCTGTAGGGGATATGGTCTGCAGTGACCTGGAGACTGTTTTCATTCATTCAATAGTATTTATTGAGCGCTTACTATGTGCAGAGCACTGTACTAAGCGCTTGGAATGTACAAATCGGTAACAGATAAAGAGAGTCCCTGCCCTTTGATGGGCTTACAGTCTAATCGACTGCTTTGCAAACTATGTGTGGAAACGTGAGCATGTGCAGAGATAGTATTAATAGTAAGTGAATATATTGAGCACTTGGTGAATGCAGAACACTGCACTAAACACTTGGGAAATACAACAGATACCTAAAGCATGTTTCCTGCCCACAAAGAACTTACACTTCAGTGAGGGAGAAAAGTATTTAATCCCCAACTTACAAATGAGGGAACTGAAGCACAGAGAAGATAAGAGATTTGCCCAAGGTCACACAGCAGGCAGAGCAAAGCTTGTATTATAATGCAGTTCTCCTGACTTAATGCCTTACTCTTTCCACTAAACTACAGAGTAAAGGGGCAGAAATAAAATCAATGCTTTTGTTCTTAACCCTTAAATTTGCAAATTTCTTCAGATCACACTAACGGAACCTCTGGGACATTTTCAATATTCTCTTTGAGAATCAGCTAAGCCCAGAAGTTTGGGATTCTTTGAGGAGTGCTTTGTGATGAGTTTAGGATACTAGTTAGACTGCATGGGGGAAAGTACAGTGTGTGATAGCATGATGATTTCTTATCCATAGCAAGGTGAAAAGTCAGTTCTGATTTTTTTACCTCATATTTTGGGTAGACTTTGGTAAATTAGATTATGTTCATTCCATAGCTCCGTGCAGAGCATTCAGGGGGCTTTAAGATTGTGTGAAAAACCCTTTGATTTAGGAAGAAATAACTATGACGGGTGAATATGGAGACCTTTTTGTAGCATTTTAGGAAAATCATCATGTTTTGGAAATGGTGGGAAGCTTTCAAAGGAGTGGAATCCTAGGGAGAGCTATTTTTAAAACCAGTGCCATATTTAGTAAAGAATGGGCTGAGTAGCCTAGGTCATTAGGCTTCCTGGAGAGCCAAATTGAATTTATTCAAAAGGAATCTGAGGGAGCCTTTAGGTTTTGAACAAACCCATTAATAGGGTTTGCTCCTTGAGAACCGGGATCGTGTCAACCAACTCTATTATATTGTACTCTCCCAAGTACTTACTACAGTGCTCTGTATTCAATAAGTATACAATAAATACCATTCACTAATTGAACATTAAGTCCTAACAAGAAAGCTAGAGGTGGTACCATCATCTCCAAAGTAGACATAATCAACTTCAAAGGAATTTTGAGAGTTGGAGGGGAAAATAAGGATCCCAAAGTTTTCATCTGGGTTTGGGGAAATATTTTTATGTTTAAAAAGGAGACCAGCAAAGCTCCAGCCTAGCTCTGGGGCAGAGTGAGGCAGAACTGACTGGATCTGAGGAGGTAGTGAGATACCCAGCAGTAACATTACATTCAAGATAGGGACAACTCAGTTTGCTCCTGAATGGAAGCAGCTGATGGAAGGGGGGAAGAGTTGGGTGGGAAGAAGGATTCCTTATTCCTTGTTTTAGTCAATCAATTAATTGGTCAATGGTATTTATTGAGCATGTGCAGAGCACCGTACTAAGCGCTTGGCAGAGAAATACATTCAACCAGGTTGGTAGACGCATTACTTGCCCAAAAAGAGCCTCCAATCTAGAGGGAGCTTCCAATCTTTTTGAAAGGGAAGAGACAGTAAAGACCTACCTATCCTTGTACTAGTTATGGGATGACTAGGCCCAAAACAATAAATAAGTCTCTGGGTTCACTTAAAGGGAAGGAAGGATCTTTTAACCAGAAGAGAGAGCCTGGAAGGAGAGTCCAACACCTGCGAAATTTCCTTCCCCACAGAGAGGCAAACCTGTATGGGCCCATTCCAATCCAGCAATATGTACAGAATAGGACTCCTTTTTTTCTCTCTCTTCCAATTGCCCCCAGCCACCCCTGTGCCTTCAGAACCACCACCAAGGCCAAGTTGTTAAAGGGTGATAAACTCTAGTATTGCTTTGCCTTTGGTCAGAGAGCAATATGCCTCTGATCCCTAATATCCTGGGTAAGTTGGGAGTGGATTTTTTTTCTATTTCTTAGTTATTAACGTCTATTCTGAGTAATGATGTTAAAGGTTGTAATAATTATAATAACACCTGGCACTTCTATAGGCCCTTTCATCTATGGGATCTCAAAGTCGCTTATTAGAAGGTGAGTAGTTGGAGGTAGCTTATCCCCATTTTACAAACATATCTGAGAAGTGGCTTGGAGCAAGTTAGTCCTCCCTGGGGTCAGAGACTAGCTCTTGTTCTCTTCCCCTTCCCTTTGAATAATTGTCGATTGGTGAGAAAATAAAACACCTGGAGAAATAATAACAACAATAATAATGACATTTATTAAATGCTTACTATGTGCCAAGCACTGTATTCAGTGATAGATACAAAGTAGTCAGATCCTTCATGGGGCTCACACTTTTAGCAGAAGGGAGAATAGGTATTAACCCATTTTGCAGAGGGAACTGAGGCACAGAGAAATTGACTTCCCTAAGATCACACAGCAGGTAAGCGGTGGAGCTGAGATTAGAATCCAAGTCCTCTGACTCTCAGGTCCATGCTGTTTCCACTGGGCTATGCTGCTTCTCCTAAAGGAAAGGTATGGGGTCTCAGTCAAAGAGATTTAATTTTAATTACCTATATTTGTTGAGTGCTTACTATGTGAGAAGCACTGTTCTAAACTCTGGGGAACAAGTTAATCGGGATGGACACTGTCCCTGTTCTACATGGGGCTCACAGTCTGGGTAGGAGAAAGAACCGGGAGACTTGTTTGTATTTTTTCCTCCCTCTCCCCACCACCCCCACCTCCTTTTCAGAAAACTATGGAGGTGGAACAGAGACTGTGTCCAACCTGATTATCTCGTACCTACCCCAGTGCTTAGGACGAAGTTAACATAAAAAACTTAAGTACCTTAAGTACCATAAAAAAAATCAATTTCTCTAACCAAATTTTGGAAAGCGACCAGTCAATCAATCAGTGGTATTTATTGGGTGCAGTGTGCAGATCCCTATACGAAGCACTTGGGAGAGAACTAAGCACTAAGCACTTGCCACTTGTTTGCTCTATGTCCTTATTGATTCAATCGTATTTATTGAGTGCTTACTGTGTGCAAATATCCTTAGGTCACTTAGCAAGGCTTCAGTAAAATGGGGAGTCAATACCTATTCTCCCCCCTACTTAGACTTTGACCGCCCATGAAGGACAGGGATTGCGTCAGATCTGACCGTACTTCCCCAGTAGTTAGTACAGTGTTTACCACATAGAAGATCTTAAAAAGCACCACAATTATGATTATTAACTATTATCTAGACTATGGACATATATAGTCGGATATTTAATAATCATACATGGGATTATTATATCTAGACTATGGACATATATACCCTTCTTTCACCCCTCCCCATCCTCCACTGGATAGTTGAGCTAAGTGACACATCATTTTAGCTAAGAAGCTGCTTTCTTTCATTGGTAGTGTTGTTAATATGCACAATCGAGGGTGTGTGGCCGGAAATGTTTTTGTCGGTCTTTTTTTTAAAATGGAATTGTTAAGCGTTTAGTATGTGCCAGCCACTGTACTAAGCACTGGAAATAAATACAAGATAATCAGGTTGGACAGTCCTTGTTCCACATGGGGTTCACTGTCTGAATCCCCATTTTACTGTTGAGGTAGCGGAGGTGCAGACAAGTGAAATGACTTACCCAAGGTCACACGGCAGACAAATGGCAGACCCGAAATTAGCACCCAGGTCCTTCTGACCCCAGGCCCGTGCTCTATCCACTAAGCAATGCTCCTTCCGTAATGTTTCCCCTTTTTTTTTTCCTTTCAGGATTAGTCAGGGTGGACTAAAAAAGCCTCCTAAGAGTCTGGCAACATCCTTCTAAATGGGGAAACTCCCCAACAGATGACTCCATTACCTTAGGGCAGGTTGTAGTGAAAGACTGGTTTTTAATTTTACCTCCCTTTTCAGGAATTCCCCAAGACTGGTGCTATTTGTTCCGGTGATCGAGACAGGGAGGGGAGATCTAGGGAGTGTGTTGTGTTGTGATTTGTGTGTGTAGTCAAAAAGCACCACCTTGAAGGCAAGTGAATGACCTAGACAGGTTAATTAGATTATTCAGTTACGTAGACAGCGCTTAGAACAGTGCCTGGCTCATAGTATCCCTCTAGATTGTAAATTTCTTATGGGCAGGGAATGTCGGCTAATTCTGTGGCACTACAATAATGATGATATTTGTTAAACGCTTACTATGTGTCAAGCATTGTTCTGCTCTCCCCAGCGCTTAGTACAGTGATCCGCACATAGTAGGCGGTCAATAAATACGATTGATTGATTCATTCAATCATATTTATTGAGCGCTTACTGTGTGCAGAGAACTGGACTAAGCGCTTGGAATGGACAATTGGGCAACAGATAGAGACCATCCCTGCCCAACAAGGCTCACAGTCTAAAAGACAGATAATTGATTGTAAGTGCTTAACAAATACCATTAAAAAAAATAACCGGCACAATTAATCATAAAGACCTGTGTTCCCATTTCGAGCTCCGCCACTCGTCATTGGTGTGACCTTGGACAAGTCCCTTCAGTGGACTGTCCTTCCATTATCCCTCTCTAAAATGGGGATTTAAGCCCCACGTGGGCCGGGGACGGTGTCCAACCTGGTTACCTTCTGTCGACCCCAGTGCTTAGAATAGTGCCCGGCACCGTAGGAAGGGCTTACCAAAATACCCTACTTTTTTTTTTTTAACCCTCCAAAAGCGGCAGCCACCCTTGGGAGCAAAGGCGTGCTTTTTGTTTGGTGTGGGGGGATTTCTTCTTTTTCTTTTTCTGCTTTGTCACTGTGAGTCTGGCATTTTGCCCTAGCTCTAAAGGCGGGGCTTGGAGGGTATGGCCCCAGGCCTCCCCAGGCCCCAGCCTCCTCCCTCTTTCCTCCCTCCCTCCTGCCGCCGGCGCCCGCGCTGTGCACTTGGGCCGGAAGCCTGCGCCGGCCGCCCCGGTTCCTTGGGGCTCTGTAAGGGACTCCGCCGCCTCGGCTCATCGGACCTGTGTAAGAGACCCCCCCGACGACGGGCCGGGGGCCCTGGGAGCTAGGCCTGGGCTGGATGGAAAGATCGGGCTGAGGGAGCTGGGGACTGGGGAGGGGGAGAAGGTTGGGGCAGCCGGGCCTGGGGAGGGGGGATGGAGAAAGGGCTGGGGGAGCTGGGGAGGGAGGATGGAGAGAGGGCCGGGGGAGCTGGGACTGGGAAAGGGGGGATAGGGAGTGGTCTAGGGGGCGCTGGGGGAGCTAGGGCTGGGGAGTGTGGTTCGGGAGAGGGCTGGGGAGCTGGGCCTGGGAAGGGAAGATGGGGAGTGTGGTTGGGAAGAGGGCTGGGGCTAGGGTAGCTGGGCCTGGGGAGTGTGGTTGGTGAGAGGGCTGGGGCTGGGGGAGCTGGGCCTGGGGAGGGGGAGTGGTCTGGGGGGGCTGGGGAGTGTGGGTGGGGAGAGGGCTGGGGCTGGGGGAGCTGGGCCTGGGGAGGGGTTATGGGCAGTAGTCTGGGGGGGCTGGGGAGTGGTGGTTCGGGAGAGGGCTGGGGCTGGGGGAGCTGGGCCTGGGGAGAGGGAGTGGTCTGGGAGGCTGGGGAGTGTGGGTGGGGAGAGGGCTGGGGGTGCTAGGCCTGGGGAGGGGAATGGGGAGTGGTCTGGGGTGCTGGGGAGGGTGGTTGGGGAGAGGGCTGGAGCCTTTGGGACTGGGGGAGCTGGAGGGGCTGGGGGAACTGGGCCTGGGGAGGGTGGATGGGGAGAAAACTGAGGGGGCTGGGGCGCTGGGACTGGGGTGGGTAGATAGAGGGCTGGGGCTAGGGGAGCTGGGTTTAGGGAGGGTATGATGGGGAGAGGGCTGGAGGAGTTAGGCCTGGAGAGGATGGATGGGAAGAGGGCTGGGCGAGCTGGGGTCGTTGGGGCTGGGGGAGCTGGGCCTGGGGAGGGTGAATGGGTCATCAGCTGCTAGATAACAAGTCGGGCTGTTTATAGCAACTGTGTAAACATGGTGCTCTCCTGTGCGGTGCGCTGGAGGCTGAGACTTTTAAATGGCAAATGACTGTTTTTTCAACCTCCTGCCCCTCTCCGACATTGCCCATCCTCCTCTCCGTCCTCCCCATTCATCCTCGCCCTGTTTTCCCCTTTCATCTCTCTCCCCACCCCTCTCTGTTTTCCCTTTCATTTTTCCCCTCTTTCTCTTCTTACCTCCCTTTTTTCCTTCTTTCTCCTTCTCCCTCCCCCCATTCTCCTTCCCCTCCTCCTCCTCTTCTCCCGGTTTCTACCCCTGAGCTGGCATATATGGATAAAACAAGGATCAGGCAAATGGTTTGTCCAGCTTGATGCTCTGTCTTTAACAAGGGCTGCCTTGTGGACCAAGAGGGAAATCGTGGGGTGGTTTGACAGTTACCTCCCTGAGGGGTACTCCAAAACGTTAACTTTTTAATCTTGAAATGACACTGTGATGGTAACATCTGGGGATTAGTTGTCCATTCATCTTTGAATCACTCTGTGATTTGGGGAAACCCTGGCATGAAGGAATTACATGTTTTCCCTTCTGCAAGGTGGGATGATAGTGCCTGTTTTTCATATTCGTATGCTGCTGTGCTCTTGAATGAAAGCCCCTGAAACAGCATTGCCTAGTGGAAAGAGCACAGGTCTGTAAATCAGGCGATCTAGTAATAATAGTAATAGTTGTGCTATTTAAGTGTTTATGTGCCAGGTGCTGTACTAAGCACTGGGGAGGTTACAAACAAATGAGATTGAACTCTGTCCCTATCCCATGTGGGGCTCAGTCTCAGTCCTCATTTTCCAGATGAGGTAACTGAGGCCCAGAGAATTCATTCATTCAGTCGAGCACCATTCTAAACGCTTGGAATTTACAATTCGGGAACAGATAAGAGGCAATCCCTGCCCTACAATGGGCATTATTATCATTAAAAGGGGGAGACAGCAAAACAAAACAAGTAGGCTCACATGGGGCTCACAGTCTACATAGGCGGGAGAACAGACATTTACTCCCCATTTTACCAATGAGGAAGCCAAGGAACACAGAAATTAGGTGACTTGTCCAAGGTCACACAGCAGACAAGTGGCAGAGATGGGATTAGAATCCATGACTGTCTGAGTCCCAGGCGTGTGGTTTCTCTACTACACCATGCTGCTTCTCCCAGTTCTACCATTGCCTTCTGTGTGACCTAGGACAAGTCACCTAATTTCTGTGTTCCTTGGCTTCCTCATTGGTAAAATGGGGAGTAAATGTCTATTCTCCCGCCTATGTAGACTGTGAGCCCCATGTGGGACTAGGACTGTATCTGATATGATTATCTTGTATGTACCCTAGTGTTTATCTTGAATACTACTTTTGTATTTTTGGACTTTCAAGAGACCAGCCAGCTTGTGCTTAAAAATATTTTAAGAAGGTTCTTTGGCATTAGGGACTTTGTGTATATCAAATATTTTCAGACCAAATGAAAAGCTATTTTAAAAATTAGAAAAGCTATGTTTAAAATACCTTTTAGGTATATAACAATGTTCCCACTTCATGTAAATCAATGAAGAGAAGCAGCTTGGGCCAGGAAGTTGGAGGCTTTGGGTTCTAATGCTGACTCCACTATTTACTTGCTGTGTGACCTTGGATTCTATGTCTCAGCTACGTCATCTGTAAAATGGGGATTAAGACAATACCCATTTGGGACATGGTCTGTGGTCAATCTGAATTGTTTGTAGCTACCCCAGTGCCTGGCACATAGTAAGCACTTAACAAATTACCACTAAAAAAAAAGAGTAAAGGATTTAGTTTTCATGAGCCATTAAGACTTCTTTTCCTAATTCTGTGGTAAGGGCCTCTATATCCACATGTCTTGATATGCAGTAAATACTTTTGTTTGTAACCACATAAATTCATGAACTTCATGTTCTGAAATCAGTTAAACTCCCAGGATGTGGAGTTTCTGTCTTTGGCTGAAATAAAGCCAAGTCATGCCAACGTTGCAATTTGAGTCATCATAGCCTCAGGAAACATTGTATTTTATTCCCGGGGTTAAGTAATGAAGGTCACAGGGAAGTGAATTAATTGTGAAAGAAGCCACTCCCCCTCGTGATTTCAGTTCACCTTGCTGCCTTCATAAAGGAAGACATTACAGACTTTGCCCTCTCTTATTTTGTGTCACAGAGGATTGTCAGAAACTCCAGGAAGCTCTGTTGGAATTAACTTCAGAAACCGCAGCCCCTATTGTATTTGTGAAACAGGAGCATATAGGAGGTCATGCCAAAACACTGAAGGTAGGATATACGTGAACGGTACGGTTTGAGCCTTGGTCGTCACAAGGGAGCACCCTGTGTTTTAAATGCTGTGTATGTTGAACATTTAGGCAAATTTTACTTGTAAACCAAGCTTATGATCTTAATAGAAAAAGCTGCGTGGGTGTGTTTGTCTCTAACAAAAAACGTGTAAATTATAGTAGCTGAAAATATTTCAGAGAGGACCCTTAAAATAATTTTGTGAATCAAATGGGGCTTAAAAAAATTCTAATAGTTTTTAGTTTTTAAATGGAGTGGATCCTTTTTTATAATTAAAAAAAAAAGCTTCCTGAAGAGAGTAACTTTTGTAGCAGAAATGTGAACTGTGTGGTTTTGTGGGGCCCTTGCCTCAGGGGTGGGAATTTGGAGTGGGTGCGACCTGGAGGCAAGTTTTTCCTTAAGGTCCCCATTTTGAGCCCATTCAGAAAGTTGTGGTATTAATTCAGATCTTTGGTCAGATGACCCAGCAGCCTGGGAGAGAGGCGGGGCCGTTGGGTGCCCCAGGAGTGGGGAGCAAAAAAGGGAAGAAAGAGAGAGTAGGGTTTGGAGGAAAAGAAGGAAATGTGGGTCTGTGATTGAAGGAGAGAAGCCCCTTTTAAGGAGATAAAGAGTTTGAGAGGTCACTTCAGTAGCAGCAGGTGGAAGGCTGTGTGCTTGGTTGGGCTTGCTTGTCTCCTTGCCCACCTGCCTGTTTGCCTGCCCTGACCACAGGACCTGTTGGCTTGCCTGTCCATCCTCAGGCAGGTGGGAAGTCAAAGGAAGAGAAGGAAGCCAGGCCAGGTCACCAGAGGCAAGATTTTGATAAGTCAAATAGATGCCCAAAGTGTTTCATCGTTTGGCTCAAAATGAGCCATTACCCATAATTTGGGAATGGTTCAGTCTCCCAGAACTTGGTTTCTTTGCTATAAAATGTAGGTGTGCTTTAATGAATTAATATTTGTGAAGTGCTTTCTGACTGTGGTTATCGGCATGAAATCTTCGCAGCATTTTTCCCAATCAGATGTGTTTGTTTTGAGTCCTTGTGAACTTCCACTAAAGTTAGTGGTATCCAAAGTGGTTTTAGAAACTATAAAGCAAATATTAATACTCTAATGGGGTGGGATTTCTATGCATAGAGAAATTGAGCAAAATATAGGAATATATCTTCTTAAATGCACGAGGAATCAACTCTGGCACCCAGCTTTTTTTTTTTTTTAATTAGCAGCCAGGTGTGATTCTTTTTAGTTTATTATATTTGCATTACACAGAAACTGAATTACAAAAGGGCTTTATATTACCTTTGAAGTGGTGGTGCTCGAAGTGGGTCAAAGTTTGAAGGTAGAAAGCAAATGAATTAGAAGAGAGTTGGGTGAGGGGAGGAAAGATGCCTACCATATTCCATTTTTTTTAAAGTTTATATTATAGTAGGTAACACAGGGATGAATTTTACTTTTTTGCCACCTTTAAACCGATCTATTGTCAGCCTTTATAGCTATAAAATTTCAAATATAAAATAGTTTTAATAAAAAAATTATAAACTTTGAAAACAGTGCTTTTATCTTTTAGCAAAGGGATTGATAATTCATTAAAGAAAAAATTAGTAATTTTTATTTTGAACCTCATAACCATTTTCTCTGATTTTTTTTTTCCCACTTAAAGAGGAATCTGTCTCTTGCACACTAATAATAATAATGTTACTAGTTAAGCCCTTACTATGTGCCAAGCACTGTTCTAAACACTGGGGTAGATACAAGTTAGGTTGGACACAGTCCCTGTCCCTCATTGGGCTTGCACTTTTAATCCCCATTTTTTATAGATGACATACTTGACGCACAGAGAAGCGAAGAGACTTGCCCAAAGCCACACAGCAGACAAGTGGTGGAGTTGGCATTAGAATGCATGACCTTCTGACTCCCAGGCCATTCTCTATCCACTACACCATGCTTCTGTGGAAGTCCTTATCCAGTACCTCATCACATCTGTGATAACTAGCATAGCCTATTAGAAGGAGCCACAAACCTGGGAGTCAGAGAACCTGGGTTCTTATCATTGCTCCATCATTTGTCTTCTGTGTGATCTTGGGCAAGTTACTTAACCTCTCTGTGCCTCAGTTTCCTCATCTGCAAAATCAGTCAATCATTAGTGCACTTACTATGTGCAGAGTGTTGTGCTAAGTACTTGAGAGGGTACAGAACTACAGAATTAGCGGACATGTTCCCTGCCTCTAAATTCACAGTCTATGCAATGGAGGATTAAATACTTGTTCTCCCTCCTATTTAGAATGTGAGCCTTATGTGGGGTTGGGATTGTTTAACATGATTATCTTGTCTCTACCCCAGTGCTTAATACAGTGCTTTGCACAAAATAAGCACATAATGATGGTGATGATAATAGTTATTATCTGTGGTGACCATGCTTCTGCACCCTGAAATCCTATAAGGAATCCTTCTATGATGTTTATTTTGTTGTAATGTGGTCAGATATTTTTATAGGGCCCAAATTGCACTTGAAAAAATGTTAACCTTTTTTCTGACCACTTCCCCACAAAATTTGGCACTTTATCCAGAGCCTAAGTCCACCCCAGTTTTAACCCCCTAAATTACAAATGCAGAGAAAGTTAATTTCCTTGTTACATCCTCCTTATGTCATGTGTAAGGATGTTAAGTGACTTTTAATTTTTGTGTAGGATCCATTGTTATGTGTAGAACGGAGATAGGTTTTGATTAAAGTGACCCCATCTGGTCTGGATGGGAAGCCATGGTTTTTTTTTCCTAAGTACCCTTTGTGGGATCTTATCATTTCGTAGACACTGAATTCTGATAGTAACCTAAGTGACAAAGAATGTATGGTACCCTGCCTAGGGAAAAGATGAGTATCCGGCAGGCTCCAAAGGTATGTCTGGCCTCCCTCAGGCCCTCTTATTTAGTTCAGGAATATTTTTTTTTAAGAAAAAGTAATTAGGAAGAAGTATTTGAAGGTGGGTGGGTAGAAAATTAGGCAGCTTAGAGGTGAAGGTGCAGAAAAAAATTGAAGATAATTGTCAGTGGAGCATAGGGTAGAAGCTAGAGAGTGGGAGTAAAAGTGTAGGTGGAGATAGAACAGGTGGAGGCAGGAGAATCAGGTGGGCAGGCCTATTGAGGTGTTGAATAATATACTACTGTTCACTCAGTAAAAGCAAAACTAAAAAGGGAGGCAACTGAAGAAGTGATTCCCCGAAATGTGTTTTCAGTTTTGCAGCTAGATTCTCACCTGGAAGAAGTAACAATTTTACCAGGATAGAAAAAAATGTTCCTTTATGGACTTTTATTATCTGCATACATCATGTTCATAACCACAGGATATTCTTTCATTTAATCCACTTCACGCCTCATTTTGTTCTTAAACTCTGGCTCTTGCTTAACATCCCCATTTATTTTAAAAGTTGACCCACTGACATTCCATACGTAGGACTGCAGGCAAGCCTAGAAACGTACCACACCACATGCGTGCATACTGAAACGGTGTCAGAGGCAAACACACGATTTCAGGTCCAAGTTGGAAATGGTTTACTTTCTTGGCTGGCCCTGGTTATTGCTGTACTTGTGACATTATTGGGCCATTCCTGTGGTCCTCTTACAGCCTCTTCCCTTGTGTTCCCACTAGCAGTTTTTTCACTGCCTTTCCACCTGTAGGAGGGTAAAGAGAAGGGGCTGATGGTGGTTTGGAATAGGCAGAAGAACAGCCCTGACTGACTTTTCCTCTAAAGTGTAAGATCTCTGTGGGCAGGGAATGTCTACCAACTCTGTTATATTGTACTCTTCCAAGTGCTTAGTACGGTGCCTTGCACATAGTAAATGCTCAATAAATTCAATTGATTTTTTTTCAGTTTCTCCCCACTGATTAGCATTTTTTTAAATTGGAGGTACCTACCTTCAATACAGCTGTTTCCCCTTGTCTCTTTATCCAGCACTTATTCACCAGTCTGCACATTTGGATTCAAAAATTAATACAGGACAATTTGGTCATGGTATTGGGGAAGCCCGACTGTGAGCCCATTATTGGGCAGGGATTGTCTCTATCTGTTGCCGAATTGTACATTCCAAGCGCTTAGTACAGTGCTCTGCACATAGCAAGCACTCAATAAATACTATTGAATGAGTGAATGAGAAAGAGAAGCTCTGAACAGTCTAACAGTAGAATGGCTTCTTAATGTGATCAGTAACCCATCCCCTCTTCTTTTCTTTAACCACTTTTTCTGCTTTGCCCTTTCCGGCTAGCCTCGTGGTCAAAACCAAGGAGGGAATTGCCTTTTGCTTCACAACAGTGTGGAAATGTGTGTTTTTTTTTTATGGGCCCTGGTAATCTCCCTCTAACAGAAAAGTCTGAGAGCTACTGGTTATCAATAACAGGATTACCATGACACTTAGTAAACATTTATCAATCATTATTAGCTATACATGCCAGGCAACCAGGCCCCTATGCCAGCTTTTTTCCCCAACCACTGTAGCCTGCCCTCTGCTTCCTGTCTCCGTAGAAGAGCCATAGGTAACTGCTTGTCTCCTCATCCGAAAAGTTTCAGGTTGCACCAGTGAGTAGGCAAGCAGCTGTTGGGTGAGCAGGGGCTGTTTGTTTAGTTGTGGCTGCCTCAGGTATACTCCAGCCCATCATAGCTATTCACCTCTAGAAACTTGTTTTTAAGATATCAAGCAGGAGGCCCTTCAGGAGTGAGCCAGATAATGTTTAACTTGCTTCAGTAGTTGGTTGTTCTAGATCCTGACCAGAAGTCTGGTCCTGTTCATACACTTATGTACTTTGTGTAACCTCAAAACTTTCCAAATTTAACATTCTTAGTGTGGGCCACAAAACCCACTTTTAATCGTGTCAAAAAGCTTCTCTCTCTAGGTCTACAAATGTCAGCTGAAATTGGTTACCAATGAGATTTGGTGAAGTTGATGTTGAAAATGTTTTCTCTCTGTATTCTTAATACTGTTTCTCCCAGCTTGATCAACATACTGGCTAGATTAGGTGGGAAGCAGTGAGCTTAAGATATTTTCAAGTATCCCTTCTTCATATTAAATTAGAATACTCAAAAACCCTGAATAGATAAGAGCATCTCTTTAATACTACCTTTCTTTTTTAAGGACTTCTAAAATATATTTTATGCCGAAGAATGAGTTGCTATGTGTTGTTTTCCTGACAGTTAAAATACAGAGCTAATTGTCTTTGAGATAAAAATGTTGTGGGTGTGTAGTGTGGGTGATTGCACTAGTATGTGATTCAAGACTTCTCAGGAAGCAAGGTCCATTCCTGTAATGATCGAGATTCTTTAATTAGAATTAGGCTTCCGCCTTCTGCTTATTTTTCTTTTGGGCAGCAGCTTTTACAATTATGTGTTTGCACGCTTTTGTAGTCCTGGAGTGGCTAGTAAAAAAAAAAATTAATCAGAGTGGGCATCCAGAAAATCTCTTTCTATTTTGACAGGATATTAGAACTTTCTTATAGTCCTTCCTGTGTGTGGTCTGCGGCTTGTCATGGAGGCACTCAGTCTCTGAGAAACATCTGTAAAATGGGATTAGTAATACTTCACAAACAGGTTATGAGAATTTCTTAAGGAACTTAGAGATCCACAGATGAAAGGCTCTCTAGAGAGTAAATTAGTGTTATTACTGTTTTACTCTCAGAGCATTATGGGAAAAGTACTGGAGGGAACAGAAATGTTGGCTTATCTTTTTGGAGTTTTCCCATATAAATACAGACCAATTTAAATAGCTGTTGGAATATGACTATTGGAATTTGTCAGCCTGGGTGAATATGGAAACCAAGTGGCAAGTAGTTTTGATAATATTCATCCTTCACTTCTCAATCATGTCGCTTACATGGCAGACCCGAGAGTAGAAGGACTTTCATGTCCCAAGTGTTTCTGGGAACATTTGGGCCCAGAGCCAAGTCCAGAGCCCTGATTGGCAGCAGCATCAAAGGTAAGAGTCTCCAAAGGGGAAGACATTTTCTTGCCTGTCTCTAGAAACTGTATTTCAGAACTGCTGGTTTATGAGAATGCCATTAATTGGGAGGCCAGGTTGGTGTTTTCTTCTGAGCAGGGAATTCTGTTATAGTGCTATATTGTATTCCCCCAAGCACTTAGTACAGTCCTCTGCACACAGTAAGCACTCAATAAATACGAGTGACCGACTGAGTTTTCAAAGGCTTCTAGTCCTGACCCTCCAGCTGCTTGGGCTCTTTACCTGTATTGGGTTCAAAGGATATTTATAAGATTTCCACTGAAGCTTTGAAACCAGCCTGTAAAATGAAAGGAAAAAAGATAATAGACAAAGAGCAGTCATTTCTTAAACCTTGGCTTCTTTTACTGGTGGAGACCAAATGACAGGACCCTGCCATTTGACCCTGGTAGTTGTGGATGGCTCTCAGTAATTTAGTTGAATGTCCTAGGAAATCATCCAGTGGAGATGTATCTGAAAGCTCTGATCTACCAATACTACACAACTAGCTTGCTTCATTTTGTTGTTCGTCAGAAATTTGTGTCTGAGTGCAAATTATCGATCTCAGTACTAACTTCTGGGACTCACTCAGCTGTCATTTGGCTTTGCTGCCTAAACAGCCAATGCTGTTCATTGGCATTCTTAAGTTATGTTAATAACATCATCAAAGAGTATTCAGCTAATTAAGCCTGGGTTTGGGCTAACTCAATCCACATGGCTTGGTTTAAGTTTGGTCTTATTTCCTCAGCATTCTAGCTCCGTACTTTTCCGTGTTCTTGAGGGAGCCCAGTATTAATGATGTAGTTTTCTTTTTACTGACTCAATTCCCAATATCGTAAACACTTTGCTCTTGCCTTTGCTAATGGGAATGTTAAATTTCTTTTGTGTAAAAAGACAGTTTAGTATTCTTCAGTGCATGGGAAATGGCTTTTCCACCTCAGACTGCAGGAGGAAAAGAACTTAAAACACCATATAAGGTGTTGAATCGTAAAAGCTCTTTGAGTTTGCAATTCATTCTTAACTAAAGTAATCCAGAGTTATTTCTTATTTCTTTAAGTACACACAACTGGAATATGTTATGGGGCACACCCTTAGGCTCTCAAGAAATACTATTAATGATGATAACTTGTTTCATGCAAAGGGATGATATAGCCATATAGAGAATTTAGAAAAGACAATGTTTTGTGATGAGTTTATCTTGAAATGGATCCTGAACCTTCAGTTCTAAATTCAGTCTATAGTTTGAAGATAATTTAAACAAGATGCCATATTTTCTTTAAAAAAAAAAAATACAATCTGAATTGTACTTTCCCCAGTTCTTAGTACAGTGTCTTTCACGCAGTAAGTGTTCTATAAATGCCATTGATTGAAATGCATAGTACAAGTAAGTTTTTTCCCTGTAAACTTCAGAGAATCAGGAAGTCAAAATGCATAATTTATTTTTGCTAATATGTTAAAATATTGGATTACTTACACATGAGTTGATGCAAAATAGTACAAATAATGGATATTCCTTGAGTAAATACAAAAACCAGTATCCTCCACAGAGGTGATTTTGCTTAGCCAACAATTTAGAACACAAAATGCATTCTTTGAAATCAAATACATGCCTAAAAGTGGTTTTAAGTTCCCCCCCCACCCCATTGCTAACTTGCATTGAGAAGCAGCATGACCTAATGGGTAGAGCATGAGCCTGGAAATCAGTAAGACCTGGGTTCTAATCCTACCTCTGCCACTTGCCTGCTGTGTGACCTTGGGATAATCACCAAACTTCTCTGTGACTTAGTTACCTCATTTGTAAAATGGGGACTAAGACTTGTGAGCCCCATAGGGGACAGAGACAAAATCCAACCTGAGTAACTTGTATCTACCCAGCACATAGTACAGTGTCTGGCACATAGTAAGCACTTAACAAATGCCTTTAAGAAACCCTCAACTCTGGTTAAGATATTACTTCTTGAGCTTCAGTTATGTAATCAAAATGCACCCAGGTTTTGAGACCAATTGCTTTTACTATGTGATTTGAATAGAATGCCATTTGGGAATTAGGGAGCTCTCCTCTGACAACTTGTGTTGATTGAAAGGTCTTCCCAGACTAAACTCCTTATTTCCCCATCTGCCCTCCCTTCTGCATTGACTATGTACTTGGTCTTATATCCCTTAAACACTTGAATACTAATCTGTCTCACAGTGGTCTTCTACTCTACTATATCTTCTGCCCCTCAACTGTTTGATGTTTGTCTCCCTTGTGAAAATAATAATGTTGGTATTTGTTAAGCACTTACTATGTGCAGAGCACTGTTCTAAGAGCTGGGATAGATACAGGGTAATCGGGATGTCCCATGTGAGGCTCACAGTTAATCCCCATTTTATAGATGAGGTAACTGAGGCAAGAGAAATGAAGTGACTTGCCCACAGTTACACAGCTGACAAGTGGCAGAGCAGAAATTCGAACCCATGACCTTTGACTCCGAAGCCCAGGCTCTTTCCACTGAGCCATGCTGCTTCCCAAAATTGTGGTATTTGTTAAGCACTTACCATGTGCAAAGCACTGTTCTAAGCACTGGGGGATACAAGGTGATCAGGTTGTCCCACGTGGGGCTCACACTTTTAATCCCCATTTTACAGATGAGGTAACTGAGGCACAGAGAAGTTCAGTGATTTGCCCAAAGTCACACAGCTGGCAAGTGGCAGGGCTGGGATTAGAACCCGTGACCTCTGACTCCCAAGCCCGTGCTCTTTCCACTGAGCCACGCTGCTTGTCAAGTGAAGAGAAGTGAAGGTACTGAAGAATGGTGTTCAATGCCACATGGTCTTGTTTGAAAAGGTACACCTGTTCCCTTGACAAGCTGTGCAGGGTGAATGCCTCATCCCCACCTGATATTTAACTCCTCTGCTCTTTCTCTCTCTCAACACTGCAGTTGCTTTTTAGGACTTATATTGGGTGAATCCATTCTCATGGAACTTCTTTGATTGAAAGCCCTAGACCACTTTCTTACCCCTGCTTGAAGTGGTTTAGCATATCAATACAATTTGCACACCTTGGTTGGAAACACTGCCAATAATTTGGTCTTGAATGAAAGGATTACATTATGAAAGCAGATAATTTTGAATACTATAAGCTTCTTTTCCTTTTCCCTCAAGCAGTGTAATTCCTGTGAATTGTGAAGGTCTGCCATCAGACACTTAGTCATCATTTAAAAAGTGGTTTATATAAATATATCCCAGTAAGGCATGAATAATTTCTTGAGAATTTTCCAACATGTGGTTTTGTGGTTCTCCAAAGAAATTGGGAAATGAACAGAAAGGTGTGGGTTATAATAATAAATAGTATAGTGGTGTTCATTAAGCACTTCTGTGTGCCAAGTACTGTAATAAGCACTGGGACAATGCAAGATTATCAGGTCCAAAGTGAGGCTCATAGTCCAAGTAGGAGGGAGAACTGGTATTGAATCCTTCTCTGAGGCAGAGAGAAGTTAAATGTACATGGCAGAGCCAGGATTAGAAAACCCAGGTCCTTTTTCTTCATTTTATAATATGAGCCATCATCCATGGCAACAGCTATTTACCGTGGGATTTCCACAGATATTGAGATGAGCCCCCATGGGAGTCCACAACTTGGTTTGGGATCCCAGTAACATTTTCCTGCCTCTTTTCCTGCTGCAGCTGGTATGGGGGGGAAACAAGAGTAGGGAACTGGGGAAACCGGGGACTCATTGGTTAAAGAAAATACTGGTCTGGAGGGCCTTGCCTAAGACAGTAGAGGGAGGGGCCAAGTATGGGGTCTGCAGGGGGGAGGAAAACTTGCTTAGAATAGTGGAGAGCAGGAACTGAGGGAAGCATAGGAGGAGGGATTAGAGAGAAAATTGATTGGATGAAACCTTGGAAGTGGGGTTTGCAAGTGGGGTACAGCGATTGGTGGCAGGCAAATCTCCAGGGTCTATGTATTATGGATTGGAGCAAAGACTAGTTTTAATCCCGGCTCTGCCACTTGCCTGCTGAGTGCAAACATGGCCTAATGGACAGAGCATAGGCCTGGGAGTCAGAAGGAAGTGGTTCTAATCCTGGCTCTGCCACTTGTCTGCTGTGTGACCTTGGGCAAGTCACTTCACTTCTCCATGCCTCAGTTACCTCATTTTGTAAATGAGGATTAAGATTGAGCCCCAAGTGGAATGTGAACTGTGTCCAATCTGATTATTTGCTTGTACTCCAGCGCTTAGTACAGTGTGTGGCATGTTCATTCATTCAGTAGTATTTATTGAGCCCTTACTATGTGCAGAGCACTGCACTAAGCGCTTGGAATGTACAATTCAGCAACAGATAGAGACAATCAATGCCCAATGACGGGCTCATAGTCTAATCGGGGGAGACGAACAGCAGAGCAAAACAGAACAAAACAAAAACAGGATAACATTATCACTATAAATAGAATCAAGGGGATGTACACTTCATTAACAAAATAGATAGGGTAATAATAAAGCGCTTAAATACCATAAAAAAGGCCACATAACTTCTTAGTACTTCAATTTCTGCCTCTGTGAAATGGGGAGTCAATACTCATTCTCCCTTCTGTTAGCACTTAGTACAGTGTTCTGCACCCAGTATGCATTCAAATACTGTTGTCATAAACAATTGATAGAGAATCAGGGTGGCCCAGTGGATAGAGCTTGGGCTGAGAATCAGGACCTGGGTCCTAATTCTGACTCTGCCATTTGTCTGCTATGTGACCATGGGCAAATCACTTCTCTTCTCTGTGCATCAGTTGCCTCATCTGTACAGTGGGAATTCAGTATCTGTTCTCCCTCCTACTTAGATTTTTGAGCCGCATGTGGGACCTGATTATCTTGTATCTACCCCAGTGCCTAGTATAGTGCTCAGCAACATAGTAAGATCTCTTAACAAAACCATTATATTATATTGTAATCTCTCCTGTTGAACAATATACATTTTCCCTAAATCTGTTGGGGTGGAGCCATTGACAACTGCAACATCTAAGACCCTGTCAGCATTTGCCTCCTTGGACTTAGCTTTCTAACCAGGTGACATGATGATGAAGGAAATGACAAATGATCTCAAATTTAGGTACAGATTTTTCCTCTTACTCTCCTGTAGTCTGGATACTGAGTGGATATGCAGGAAATGGTTAATGCAAGACAGTAGATGGGGAAAATTTTCCAGTGGACTGGGTTTAGTGCAGGCATTGGCAGGAAATATCCCTATGATGTTAGGGATGGTAGTGTGTCTGAGAATTTCCATCTTGTCTGAAGGAAGTAGACATCTACTTACCTAGAGGCAAATTGTTTCTTAGTATCTGCTCTGTCTGGAGGTAAGGTATTCTCCCTTGACTGTATCGGTCTGGCAATGTTTGAAAAGGCACTTGGAAAGATGATCTTGCTGCCGTAATAGATTAAGGAGGAGAGGAGTTGGGAGCGGAGAGGGCAGAAGGAGACAGTTGCAGTAGTCTGAATGTAAGGTGATTTTAGGCTTGAAATAGGGCTGAGGGAACAAAGGAAAGAATGGATTTGAGAAGAACTGGTAAGAAAGATATAAACCGACAGGAGTAAAGTAGTTATGGAGAAAACAGGATTTGAGCAGCAGGAAGCAGGTAGTGAAGATGGAACCCTTTTTAGGTTGCTGAAGAACATGGTAGTGGAGATGAGTTTCCCGTGGTTTCTGGTGGTTGTATTTTGGAGTTGTCAGGGCGAGAGAGGTGTTTTGCATTTGGCCTCCCCAGCAGGGCAGGGGTATGTGAGATGATGAGAGGGCAGAACAGTGGAGGAATGCAACTGGGGTTGGAGGGAAGACAAGCAAAGTTGAAGGTAAGACAAGCAAAGTTGAAGCAGTAATAGGGAGGCCACTGTCTGCAGTAGGAATGGGTTACAGTGCTCTGTTCACAGTAAGTGCTCAATAAATTTTCATTGATAAATGAATTCCATCATTGATAACCAGTGAAGAAGCACCTTAGATAAGCAGTGTGGCTCAGTAAAAAGAGCCCGGGCTTGGGAGTCAGAGGTCATGGCTTCGTATCCCAGATCTGCCACTTGTCAGCTGGTGACTGTGGGCAAGTCACTTTTACTTCTCTGTGGCCTCAGTTCCCTCATCTGTAAAATGGGGATGAAGACTGTGAGCCTCATGTGGGACAACCTGATGACCCTGTATATACCCCAGTGCTTAGAACAGTGCTCTGCACATAGTAAGCGCTTAACAAATACCAACATTATTATTATTATAACCATTGTTTCTTGCCAGGCTTGACCTTTTTTTCACTTCAGCTGTCCTATAGACTCAGATGTGATAAGGAGTGCTTTTATATCTTAATTTTTTATGGTTCTTAAGTGCTTACTATGTTCAAGGCACTGTACTAAGTGCTGGGTAGGTGATTTTTAAAAAAAATGACATTTGTAAGCTGTATCACAGGCAGGGAATGTGACTACTAATTTTGTATTGTACTTTTCCAAGTGCTTAGTATAGTGCTCTGCACATAATAAGCACTCAATAAATACCATTAATTGGTTGATTTTATTAAGTGCTTACCATGTGTTAGCACTCTACTAAGCACTGGGGTAGACTTTTATGGTATTTATTAAGTACTTGCTATATGCCAGGCACTGTATTAAACCCTGGGGAACATATAAGCTAATCAGGTTTAGTCCATGACCCTTGTGGGGTTCACAGTCTTAATTTCCATTTTACAGATGAGGCAACTGAGGAACAGAGAAGTTAGATCCAAGATAATCAGGTTGGACACAATCCTTGCCCTACATGGGGCTCCGTCTAAATGGGAGGGAGAATTTAAATCCCCATTTTACAGATGAGATAACTGAGCCACAGAGAATTTAGGTCTTGCCTAAAGTCCACAAGGCAGGCAAGTGGTGGAGCTAGGATCAGAATCCACATCCTTAGAGTCCCAGCCTGTGCTCTTTCCACTAGGTCATGCTGCTTCCCTAATTTTCTATCATTTTCTCTTTCTCCACCTTGATATGGAGATCAAAAGAAAAAAACTGTGATCAGAATACTAATAACGCTCTTTTCTGTACTTGAGGATGGTCCAGCCTTCAGCTTGATTGTATTCAGACTTTCAGAAAGCTGGGGCCTTTTTAATTTGGATCTTTGCTTCCTGTGGGTGGAAGAGGCTGAGAACGTAAGATATTCTCCCCAGCGCTGCAGGCACTTATTGTGCATTATCCTTGTATTTCCCCTATCTATATTTTGTATCTTAATGTCGGTTGCTCCTCTAGACTTTGTGGGCAGGGATCTTGTCTACCATCTCTCCCAAATACTGAGCCCAGGGCTTTTGCACACAGTAAGAGCTTAATAGATGCTGCTGATTGATTATATTTATTGTATCACAATTCCTTGATTAATTTTCCTTACCTCTTCCCTTTACATTTTTATGTTATTTGTTGCTACAATAGGACTTGAGACCCTGTAGGTTGATTTTGCTGTTTCCACTTAATCTAAGTTTCGGTCTTGATTTTATTTGGGGAATTTCAGGTCTCCATCAAGTCCCTTTGTTCACTGGCTTTTCAAACCCAGGATGAGGAATGACTGTTCATGAAGAGTATGACTGAACTTAGAGGAAAGACTAGTCTCGGCGTCTATTTCCTGTATCCAGGAAATGATTGAAGTATGTCTGCTGAGAACATGATGATGTTGATGATGCTTTGCACAATTCTATACTTCTGTCACATGGGAGTCTCTCAGGATGTGGGCACCTACTTATTTCTTCATACCATCCCTTGTGAGAAGATATGGTATCACCTTTCTGTAGGTGAGGAATGAATTTGCGGTATGACAAGAGAACTTGTCTGTGACTTCTTTCCAGGAAATGACCTAAGTTATAGTGTGAATATCAAACAGTTGTGACTAGGTTGTTTCTGCATATGTATTCAGGATTGGATACATATCTGTGTGGGTAAACTGTGGAGATTTACTGACTCTATATTTCTTAACTTTTTAAACGTGAAAGAAATAGATGCTTTTTCATTCAAGGGACAAATTCCTTGAACTTGACTATTGTTTAACCTTGATGTTTAGAACCCATAGTTATTTTTAGGGCCCAAGTCTGGGTTGAATTTTGGAGAGGGGTTTGTTCATATGGTGGTAGTAATGGTATTTAGTAAGTGTTTACTGTGTGCAGAGCACTGTACTAAGGGTTTGATGCAAAGAACTGTCATTTATGACTACTATATTAATCTCGAATGTAGAAGAACCTCAAAGAGCTAAGAAATTAGAACAGTGCTTCCAGCGCTTAGAACAGTGCTCTGCACATAGTAAGCGCTTAACAAATACCAACATTATGAAATGGTTTCAAAATTAAGGCTAACCTTTCCCCTCTCTTTTAAAACTTAATCTCTCTTCCTTCTGCTCTGTCTAAGCACTTGGATATGTACCCTTTAAGCACTTGATAATAACCCCATCCTCCTCCCTGCAACATTTATATACATGTCCATAATTTATTTCAGTGTCTACGACCTCCTGTAGACTAAACTCCTTGTGGGCAGAGAGTGTGTCTACCAATTCTGTTTACTCTCCCAAGTATATAGTACAGTGCTTTGCATGCAGTAAGGGCTCAATAAATATGAATGATTAAATGGAACACTGTAACCCTACTCATGGTCCATAAGTATCAGTCCAATCATCATGACTTTGCATTTTTCTTAACTGTTTTATGATCGTCTTAGGTCATTTAACCAAGCTAAATTTCTGCTTCTGCTTACTGATTAGAATCTTGTTGTATGTTATGTAGAAATGGCTAATAAGATTGTTCAAATTTTTAACCCCCTAATCCCTGTTAACAGCTAGGTCTGGGGGAAATAAAGTTAATGATTTCCAACAACCCAAAGTCCAAAGGTAAACTGTTTTCCTGTTCTGCAGCAAAGGAACATCTGGACTGCTAAATCCAAAACCATGTTAATGGAAAACTCAAATTGAAAATGTCATCGATGATATGTCTTGAGACCAGTGAGTACTTTGGGAGTGGGGATTTCCTGGTGCTCATAGTTCAAATCCACCAGGATCTTATGACTGGCCTTTTTGAGTTAAGCAGCGTGGCGCAATGGATAGAGCACAGACCTTGGAGTCAGAAGGTCATGAGCTCTAATCCTGGGTCTGCCACTTATCTGGTGTGACCTTGGCTAAGTCACTTCACTCCTCATCTGGAAATTGGGGGCTAAGGCTGTGAGCCCCATGTGGGACAGGGACTGTGTCCAATCTCATTACCTTATATTGTAATGTATACCTCATTACCCAGAGCATAGAGCAGTGCTTGGCACACAGCGCTTAATAAATACCATTATTATCATTATTATTATTCTCTTTTCATTCCACAGTGTCTTGAGTGAAGGTGAAGTATCAGCCACAATGCCCTTCGAATGTCCAGGCTTTTGTTGGCTGGGTGTCCCGACCTTTAACAGTGCACCTGCCAGGCCAATAGTGAGGCACCCCTTTGCCCAGGGAGAGCATTGGTGGTCTTCCTGGCCCTCTCGACTGATCCCGGCACCATCACCCCTGCCCTCAGGGAGGCAGCCAAGGAGACTCAGGCCCTCAGCTCTCTATCCGGCTCCAAACTGCCGCCCCCTGCTCCCTCCCACGGCCCCAGAGTCCCAGGCCACTGACCCTCCTAGCTCCTGCCCACTGTCCCTGCCCCTCCGCCCTGCCACCCTCCCTCTGCTTCTGGTGACAGGCAGGAGAATCCAATTCAGCCTGAGCAGGTAAGTCTTAAGGGCCTGTCTTATTTTCGTTTTAATTTCAAGACTGAACTCTTTTTTAAAGAGGGTATTTGTATTTTCCTGAAGTTTTCTTGATTTAATCATAGAGACGTGAACATTAATTGGAAGTCATAAGCAGGAAAGAGTATAATAGGAGGTGTCATTTTTATGTTGCCCTATTACTGGAACTGATTTTTTAAGCTATTTTTATGGACGACTGAGTACAAAATTTGATAGACCCTCTCAAGTAGCTTTCCAGTTGCCTAAAATGCAATTAATGTAAAAGAGAGCAGAGAAGATACTTGATTTTCAATTCACTCCAAGACTAATATTTTAGTGCAAATTTTTGAGATTTCATTCATCCTTATTCTGAGACAAAGAACTTCATGCATAAGCAAATTATGATGTAATTTATTAATTAAATCTGTCAAAATGATTGTATGTTTAAGATGGAATAATCTCAGTAAAATAAAACCAGATAATTAAACCACAAGAAAGGTTAAATGTACAGGATTCGTGCTGAAATTGAAAGTCCTTGTGTCTCAGCATAAACTGTAGGTATTTAAAAATACATTCCTAATGTTCCAACAGCCAGTTGAATTTGCACTGGCTCCACGCTCATTTGTTTATTTCTACCCTTTCTCTAGGCTGGGCTCCCTCTGCCTAGATAAGAGAAAGCAAGTATCTCCTTTCAGCAAATGAAAATCTAGTGAAATTCAAAACAGAACTGAGAGAAAAAAATTTTTAAAATTTTTCTTTTGGGATAACTCCTTGACTTTTTTTCTTGTGGTTTTTGGGCTTCCTTTTAGGGCCCGAGAAGTTAGTTGCTTAGTCACTTTAATCAGTAGTATTTATTGAGTGTCTACTGTATGCAGAGCCCCAACCAAGCATATAGGAGAGTTCAATAGAATTAGTAGACTTGATATCTGCCCTCAAGAAGTTCACTATCTGAGGAGTTGGAGCCGGGAGGCAGATGCGAAAGTAAATGACAGCTAGGATGAAATGCTTTGGTGGAGCAGTGAGGACTCAAGTGTAGTTGTGGCATGGAAGTACTGAAGTGGCAGTTGGTGGGGGAATAAAATAATGAATAGTAGAAATAAAGTCGGCTGCTTCTGGAGGAGATGTGATTTAGAAGGATTTTGAAGATGGAGAAGCAGTGGCCCAGCACAGTGAGGTGTGTGTCTGTGCATGAGTAGGAGAGTTTGCAGGCACAATTGATATTATGAACCCGAGGTCAGGATGAGAGAGATGAGAATGAGGTTTGCGAGTTGGGGTGTAGTGGGAGAAGAAAATGGAGAAAAGAGTGCTGATTGAGTATCTTTAGACCCGTTGATAAAATACTGCTGTAGGAGTTGTGAGGAATGGTGACAGTGAAATGCGGTTAATAGCATTAAACAAAAGCATTTAAGGGCCTATTGTGTAAGGGACACTGTACTAAGTGATTGGGCAATAAAAAGGACTTAATTCCTGCTTCAAAGGAGTTTACTGTTTAGTGTTGAGAGAGACAAGTTACAGATAGATGGAGTAATAGAAAGGGTCAGTTATATCATAAAGAGTTACTGGGGTTTCTGAAAAGATGTAGTTTTTCAATTTCATTGAGACCTTGGCTTTAAACTAGAAGTCCCATGTATTTTTTTCTCTTCTGGTACTTCAAACCAAAAAGCTATTTCAAAATTTCTGTGCAATTATTTGTTTTAAAGCATAGGTATGGCATCATTTCTACAGAATTGTGCTGGTTTTTAAGTGAATTTTCTTTCTCTTTGTGTTTGCTCTTCAGGCGTTATAAGGAAGGCAGACTTCAAAAGGTCCTGAAAAATGAATAATGCCAACAACATTCCTGAGTCCTTTGACTACGACCTCATTGTCATTGGTGGTGGTTCTGGAGGACTGGCAGCTGCGAAGGTATGTATACCAGCTTTAATTATGGTATTGTAATTTACTAAGGGACTAACTTTTCTGGCTTTGAAAATTAAATTAGATCTTTAGAAAAGCTCTTTGAGAGTTTAGAAGTTGTTCTACCTGGAAGTCTTTCCATATATGTAGAAGGGAAATTTGAATGTAGCTGTTGGGGAAGACTAAATAAAAGTTACTTTGCTTATTCTTCATGGAAAAAGGTTTAAACTCCATTCTCTATTTTGGCTGAGCTTTTCTAAAATTTTTGGTTTGATTCATGAGAAGCTCTGAAAGTTTTTGTCTGTGAAGATTCTTAGAGTTAATTTTCTTTGCAGCCTAGATTCTAGCATAGCATGAGATTCTTTCCCTTCCCCACCTTGTCTTCATTATCAGGGAAGGTTTATCCATATTAGCCACAGAACCCTCTATTTTAGGCATTGGTAAGATTGGGGGTGGTCAGGTTTCGCTCTTCAAGAATCATACTGAAATAAATCTGTGAGCCTTGAAAATGAAAATTTGAAGTCTGGACCAGTGGTTTTGAAAGAATAGTTTGTGTTGCCACTCTCTTTGCCACCATATTTTTGTGACTGCACCTCTTTAAAATTGAACTGATGATATCAAATCACATTACATTGGTGGTGTTGAGACAAATAAGAACTTTGTAGGAAAAATAACTTTTTCGGTGAGATAATGTATCCTTCCTTTACACATGAGAAAATTGAATACCCAGGAGATCTAAGGAACCAAGAAGAGAGGGTTTGCGTGCGTCATTGGAATTCCCCCAGTAACCAAATTGAGAGCAGAGGTACATCTTGCAAGTGAGGAAAGTCATCCTAAATCCAGAGGCAAATGCTGATAGGGAAATTGTGGTGGTTGCTGAAGGTAATCAGGAAGAAAGGTTAAAACAAATTTTAGGAAAGTCCAGGACAAACCAAAAATGTCACCACTGACAACACCTACTTGTTTATTTTGAAATGGGTTATTGTTGTTTCACAAGGAAGTTCTCTCATTTGAGGTTAGCTACATAATGACCTGGGTTAGAAGAATAATATTTTTTTAACCACAAAGTAAACAGTGCAAGAGTAACCAAAGGCCATACTAATTTCATTTTCCATTCACCGGTTGAATAAACTGGTATATCGTAAGTCAGAAATTATTTATTATGAATGCATAATTCTGCCTGGGTGGGACCTGGGTGTTCTGCCACACGCAGGTAACATACAAACATATTCCTTCCCGTTGGGCAAGGGACTGTGCCCGATCTGCTAATACTTTATCCACCCAGCGTTGGCACATTAGTAAGTCCCAAGAAACACCATTATTATTATTATTGTTATATTGTTATTTTAATTCTGAGTTGAAAAAACTGTGAAGTCGGGCAAAACACAAAGATTAGATTTCAGGAAACCAAAGTGTTTACTTTTGCCTAATACATATATTCCCTCTCATTCTTCTAGAATGCATATTAATGTATGCATGGTGTCTCTTCTAGTAAGCTCCTTGAAGGCAGCAAGTATTCTACCTTTTTGTTGTACTTCACGAGTACCTAGTATAGTGTTCTGCATATAGATGCTCAATAAATATGGTTGATATTCAAAACTAAATTCTACCAAGTAATTTTAAAAATGCAAAATTTAAGTGCATGACTTGTAATATTTAGCAGCAATTGACTTGACTAATTCTGTCAATTGATAGAAGAGTGAACTCAGCCTTAAGATTTGTGAATTTTAGTAAGTAGCTGACCAAGTAAAGATTGCTTGATTTCTTTTTTTGGGAGGA
Organism: Ornithorhynchus anatinus; assembly: GCF_004115215.2. NCBI lineage: Eukaryota > Metazoa > Chordata > Mammalia > Monotremata > Ornithorhynchidae > Ornithorhynchus > Ornithorhynchus anatinus. The sequence continues at coordinate 39,795,961 of NC_041741.1, forward strand.
GAGGAAGGTGTTTTACTTTTTCCCAGGTAGCTGCCAGGTATCTAGGAAATATCCTGGATCTTTTAAAGTTTTAATATTGTTAGAAGGTTTAAATAGGTGAGGATCCAAGGATTTTTGACATGAATTTTCTAGGAATGTTTTGCACTTACAATTAAAACTTCAGTACCCATTACACTTGTTGCTTGCAGTGTGTAGGAGTTTTTAATTTTTATCACTTGGAAATGATAATGAACCTGACAAGCAAAATATTCTGGGGATTAATAACTGGTCATGCGTCAGTCATTATTGGTTAATGAAAAACCAGTGTGATTATAGACTGTCATGTAGCTTTTGTCAGCACATGTTGGGCTGTGAACCTATTAAATTTATTCCCCCAGGAGGCAGCCAAATATGGCAAGAAGTGATGGGCTGGATTTTGTCACTCAACTCCTCTTGGAAATAGATGGGGTAAGTTTCATTGAAACTTCAAGTGTGAATTCCACTTTTTGGATAGACACCTACTTAAACTGTGAGCTCAATGAGGACAGGGACTGTCTGACCTGATTATCTTTTGTCTAACCCCAGCACTTAGTATAGTACTTGAGCATAGTAAGCACTTAATAATACCATTAAAAAATTGTAGGTCAGTCTCCTCTATCAGGAACTATTGGGCCTGGGTATAACCCTGGGGAGGTGACAATATGGATAGTCCTGAGAGGTCAAATGAAATTGCTTTTAACCCAGAGAAATGATTTACATGATATAAAATACATAATAGAGTCTCACTGCTAGAAATGGATTATGTGGAACTCACCTCAGTCCATACAGACACACACACCCTGTGAAAGCTCATCTATGTATTTCTATATCTCCCTCTAGACTAAGCTCATGAGGACAGAGAATGTATCTGCCAACTCTGTTATATTCTACTCTCCCAAATGCCTAGTGCAGTGTTTTGCACATAGTAAGCGCTCAGTAAATATGATTGATTAATTTATAGGATGTTGCTGAATGAAGAACCATTAAGGGGCTATGTAGACTTGAGAGCTGAATAAATGAGGCATGGGTCCATGGGAGTGAGGGTGTAATTTGCTCATGAAGCACTTTGGAGAGTTTAGTTTAAATCTGACTTACCCGAATTGGGTGAGCATTATTCACTGTGATTGCATAAATTAACCAGAAGAAGATTGTTTTTTTTCATCTGCAGCAAAATTAATAAATACCCTACTATACCCCTAGGCAAGTTCAATCAAAGCAATTTGGGCAACTGAACGAACTTGCTCAGGATAATAGTAATTGAGAACTGAATCTTGTATTTTCCTTCCCCACGTTGGCAACCAACCAAAAGATTTCAGCCCCTTGTCTAGAGGCCTCTCTGAAGCATTTGTATGTTTATTCTATGTGGTTGTTCTTGAACTGTTTCTTTTTCAAAGATGATTCTTGAAACTTGGCAATTGTAGAGGATATTGACTAAATGACTCATATTTTTACAGTAGGTTTTGTGTTTTTCTGTTTGAGGGGTATTCAGGAGCCAAGTTCACTGGGACTTAAAATTTTGAATCTTAAGGATATATGGAAATAAAAGAAACCTGATTTTTGTTGAAGCTCATGCTTTGTGTTTTGAACCCATGGTATTGAAACTTAGAATTCTCAGAAATTAGGATGTACACTGATAGAGAACCAACTGGAACTTCTAAATATATTTGACTGCTCTGTTAAAAGGGTTTATTTGCAAATGTGATGACAGTGCCGTTTTACTTTTAAGGAAGTGTAGATATATTTCTTTGCACTCAGTTTCCACCAGTTTATTTGGAAGTTCTTCTGTGAGCTTCACTCCTTTATGCAGGATGTGATTATTTTAAGGTTCTTCCAGTTGGTAGGCTGTAGAGATATAGAGGCCAGAGTACATATCCCAGTAGCCTGGAAACACAGAACTCAGTTCCTGCATCCTGAAGGCAAGCAGGTCTCATTGAGAACTTATTAAATAACACACTTTAGTTAAACTTGATGAAGGAAAGCAGTCCATCTTTATCTGCACCTGGAGTGCTGGTTTTATTTTCCTGAGCCATTCTCCCTGCCACTTTTCTACCCTTGAGTAAGAATTCTTGGAGCCTGGGTGAATGGGAATAGTCCAAAACCAGATGAATCTCAAAGCCCAGCAATTGTATTCTTTAGTGGGTTAAGTGTAGCAGCATGGGCTAGTGGATAGAACCTGGGCCCGGGAATCCGAAGGACTTGGGTTCTAATTGCAGCTCCACCAGTTGTCTGCTCTGTGACCTTGGGCAAGTCACTTAACATCTCTGCCTCAGTTACCTCATCTGTAAAATGGTAATAGAGACTGTGAACCCCATGTGGAAGAGGGACTGTGTCCAACCTGATTAGCTTGTATCTACCCCAGCACTTAGAACAGTGCTTGAGAGTGCTTGACACATAGTAAGAACTTAACAAATACTATTATTATTATTGTTAATGGGTTTTATGGCATTTTTGTTAATGACACTAGCTAAATTTCTTTCCTCCACCAAAGTAGCTGTAGTTTGAAAAACAGAGGACAGACAGTATAATCAGATCTATTAATATTCTTTGTACCAAAAATTACCAACAAATAAATACCAGTGCTTCATTTCAATTCATGCATATTCTAGGACATATTACATTTTTATTCATTCAATTGTATTTATTGAACACTTACTGTGTGCAAGGCATTGTTCTAAGCACTCAGGAGAGTGCAATATAAGAATGAATTTTTCAGGCTTTCTAGGGGTTGTTATATTTGACCTTTGATTTCTTTTTATTAACTTATCCAAATAGAGCTCTGGAGAAGTAAAATGTTTTCACTTTTTTAATCTGTGAGGAAAAGCAAGACATACTTTCCGGGTAGTTTGTGATTCAGTGCAGGATGCTCTGAACTAGATTTTAGTCATTAGATCAATAGCCTCTCATGCATTCACTTTCAGTAATAATATACATTTCACACTAGACAGGGGAATGCAACCTGTTTGACTTTTGGCAGGGCAAGGCAGAGATGGGAAATATAACTTTAATCTGGCCACTCTGTTTTCACACTCTGAAGCTTCAAAGACATAGCCAGCATCACTATATGACACACTACCTAGTGTGTCTAGAAGCTCCAGCTGGATTTTATAGAACACTTTTTTCTGGGATTAAGGAGTTGACATCTGTTAATTTGAGAAGTGGCAGTACTGTTTAACCAAGACTTGTGGTAACTTTGACAGCTATTCCTACCTTGCAAAATCATGAAGAACTATAAAATAAAAGGATTATATAAAACCCTGCCTAATTACATGTAGTCTTCCCCAGAACATAGTCCTTTGTTCACACTTAATACATACTATAATGACTACTTTTTTTCTTTTAAGTGTTGGATTATAGAGATAGAATTGTTCTTTAAAGGGGTAATCACTGTCCTGTGACTAAAGATCTGGTTTTGCCATTTGGCTAATTGTGAATCTTGGGCAAATTATTTTCCCCTCAACATGTTGCCCCATGTAAAATATTACAAAAGATGATGGTGGAGAACTGTTGCAAGGGATCATTGAAAGAGTATAGGTAAATAAGGGACTTTGTTCACTTTGGTCAGGAGAAAGGTTACAAAATTACTTGTTTTTTAAAATTATTATTAGGCTAATGCATTTTATGTAGAAGAGTTTTATAAAAATATTATGGTTATTAGGCTGTCTAGATCAGAAGAAAGATGTGAGATAATATATTGTGGTTGTTCAACTCTGCTTGCACTTTGAGCAGAATAAAGTGGGGTGTGGATTTGTTTTGTTCCAGGACTTGGAGGGACATGTGTGAATGTGGGTTGCATACCGAAGAAACTGATGCACCAGGCTGCTTTACTGGGCCAAGCCCTACAAGATTCTCGCAAGTATGGATGGCAAGTTGAAGAGACAGGTAAGCTCTTGGTATAGTGCTTTACAATTAGTAGACATTCAGTACATGCCACTGATTATAGGTTAATGAAAGCCAATATTGCCTGTGGTGTGCTTTTTGTTTTTTTTTGGACCAGGCTTAGGTTGTTGATCTTGTGCTGCACTATTCATTTTTAATACTCTGGTGAATAAAATGAAAGCTATTTTTATAGCTTGTGCTTTTATAGATAAAAGCCCTGCAGTTTAAGTATTTTTTATTTCAAGTTGCTACCAATTAATAGTGATGAGGCCAAAGAAATTATTCTACTTGGAGAGGTTTTTTTTTCATCACTGAAAGCAGAAGATGCTTCCACGTAAAAACATTTTCAGATATTACTTTGAATTATCCATAGTTTATGGAATGTTGTATAGAAATGCATTTTTATTATGTTTGTTCCCTCTTAAAATAAAGCTGTGTCACCAGTGCAGCCCAGTTCTCCCAAAGGGCCTGCTGGGGCCCGGTGTCATATAGGGGAACAGAATCATCGAGCCCCAAAGCATTTGGGTGCATCTTCTGTGAGTTCACGCTGAGGACTGTATAGTTAGGGACCCTCAGAAAGTGGGTCCTGGAGACAGAATCACGCTGTGATTGGGTCTGCTGCCCCCATCTTCCTCCAGACAGCTTTGTCATGTGAGACAGAGAGAATGTGTTTCAAAAAAGCCTGTTTTGAGAAAAACATGGTGGTTTTTCCTGTTGTTTAAAGCTCCCAGAAAAAGACTGGTTGGACCTTCAACTTAGGAATGGTCAAAAACTGCTGGAAAGCCAAACAGTAGCCCCAGGTTTCAGCCCTTGGGTCTTCCCATATTAATGTCTGTCTCCACCTCTAGACTGTGAGCTCTAGGGGAGAAAATGTCTGTTTTATTGTTATATTGTCCTCTTCCAAGAGCTTAGTACAATGCTCTGCACACAGTAAGCTCTCAATGAATAGGATTGAATGAATGAATTCCTACTCATTTAAAGACTGGAGAAAAGAAGATGGAAGCAAATTTTGACTCACTAAAAGAACTCCCCAGGTTCACATACTGCAGGTGCCTTTACTAGATGTCACTGACTCTAAAATCTTGGTAAGCAGTAGCATGCCGTGAAGAAATAACAGATCTATAAGCCATTTGTGGATTCAGTCATAAAGTAGTCTGCTTGAATTTGGTTCCTGCCCATTTTAATGTAAAAACTCAACAGGCGACTTTTATGAAATATTTAAATGGCCTTTAAAATTGATTTGGATCTAGAAAGGTTTGGCATATTTTTACTTTGGGCAGAGTAATAAACATTGGAATAGTAACTCAGCCATCAAAATATACTAAGTTGGATGTTATAAATTCAGTAACAACTAGAAAATAGCAAATTGGAGACTATTGAAATGAAAATGAACAGTGATTATATATTGTCTTTTTGTGACTCCCATGTGGAACAGAGAATGTGTCCAATCTAATTATCTTGTGTCTATTCCAGTGCTTAGCCCATAGTAAGCTCTTTTAAAATACCATTATTATTACCAGTAGTATTATTGAAAAATGTTGCAGTAAAGCACAAAAATCTTCTGGTTTATAAAGCTGCAATGGCCTCTTTCCTAAAACTTACTTTAGACCCTCAAAAAAAGTCCTAAAGCAGTTGTAAAATTAAAAGTAAATCAGTCTCAGGCATTTGTATGTCAGGAAAAAGAAAGTCCTGCAAATTTCTTCTGGTGTAATAATAATAATAATGCTGGTATTTGTTAAGCACTTACTATGTGCAGAGCACTGTTCTAAGCGCTGGGGTAGACAGAGGGGAATCAGGTTGTCCCATGTGGGGCTCAGAGTCTTCATCCCCATTTTACAGATGAGGGAACTGAGACACAGAGAAGTGAAGTGACTTGCCCACAGTCACATAGCTGACAAGTGGCAGAGCTGGGATTTGAACTCATGACCTCTGACTCCCAAGCCCGTGCTCTTTCCACTGAGCCAGTGTGTAGTGAGAGATAAAGTAATTCAAAGTATATACTTTGAATGATTTGAAGCTGCATTCTGGTGGTCAGGTCTTTCTTACCCTCTCCAAAGCAATTTGAAAGTAAATCAGTTTTCACATTGAGAGTTTGGAAAAAAATCCCAAAATTTCCTAAACTATCTGTAATCCAGCTGCTTTGATTCAGATTAAATTGTTCCTCTGCCAATAAATGTATTAAATCTGATCTAGGTAATTCTTATTGTCTGAGCCAATCATTTCTGAATTGTTACTGTAAAAAAAAAGGGAGAGCTCTTATTCTATATTCTATATTTTTGAGAATTTTGAATTGCATGGTGCAGAGAAAATATCCCAGTTGAAGCTAAAATTGTTCTGGCCTCCTAAATTGGGTGTATTATGTCACTGGGTCATTATTGTGTTATTTTTATTTGACCCCTTTAAATAATCCAGCCTCATAGCTACATAAACCTTAATTGAAAACCTACATTTGGGTATGCCTACTGCATAGTTGAAACATCCATATATATTACCAGGTCTAATCATTTGACTTTAGGGGCACAGAATGTCACAATTTTGATCAGAATAAATTTTGATCTGATTTTAAAATTAGAGAAGCAGCATGGTCTAGTGAATGGAGCATGGGCCTCAGAGTCAGAAGGACCTCTGATTTAATCCCAGCTCCGCCTGCTGTGTTACCTTGGGTAGTTTAAATCCTCAGATACCTCATCTGTAAAATGGGGATTAAGAGTGTGACCTCCTGTGGGACTTGGACTTTGTCCAACCTGAGCACTTTGCATCTACCTTGGCTCTTGGAATGGTGCCTGGCACATAGTAAACACTCAACAAATACTTTTTTTTTAAAAAAATTATGAAATAGGAATTAAGCATTTTTGGCAGACTCTAAACTGTGGGATCCTTTACATATATAAAGGCAAGGAAAAGCCATTTAATCTCATTACCAATATAGTGAGTCCTGTTTGTGTATGCTGAAAAAGTTACTTTCGGCTGTTTAATTTTGCAGATTAGTAAACTGTTTCCTAATGGGGCAGAGCTAGGGTACTAATGAATTTGGAAGAGAGACCTCTGCTGGTTAGAGATTGATTTAGAATAGCAAACTACATTTTTTCGTTTAGAAAATTCAAGGGCAGAACACTTGTGAAAACATTTTAGACAGTTTAGTGTCTTGCGAGCATTCTTTTATTTAGATGACAGAATATGTTTTTAGCATGAAATCTTGAGGAAACAACCTAAGGGGAAAAAGCAGTCAAGGTATTCCCAGTGCTACCTTCACAAACCAAGTTCTGTTATGAAAGGCTTTATTCTGCACTTGGGAAATAAAAGAGATCAAAAAACTGAACTTTTTATTTCTTTTTGAGCATTGGAAAGCCGCCTCTTGCAGGCTAGGCACCTTAGGTAGAAAATAAGGTCGGGATAAATAAGCGGTCACAGCTCAGAATTGGATTTGGAACAATGTTCTGAAAAAATATTCCTTTTTTGAAGGGTGGGGGGAGGCTCAGGCTGAGGAGGTGAGGAAGTTCACTTTTGGCCAGCAGGGGGTACCAGGATGCCTAATTCTTCTTTCTTTTAACCAAAATTTTCTGATTTTTACAGGCCAGAGAAAGATGGCCTGGGAAAATTGTTTTGTAAAATATATTAAAATTTGAATGTTCTCCATTTTCTCAACAGTTAAACATAATTGGGAGAGCATGACAGAAGCAGTTCAGAATTATATTGGCTCCCTGAACTGGGGCTACCGTGTGGCTCTGAGAGAGAACAAAGTCACATATGAGAATGCGTATGGAGAGTTTGTTGGGCCGCACAAGATTAAGGTAATTTTAAAGAATGCCCACACTGTCTTCTGTCACTGTTTTAGAGGTACTTTTTTGACAGGGAAAACTCCATTTTGGTGTAAATCATTGTATTGTTACCTTGTAGGCAACAAATCAAAAAGGCAAAGAGAATTTTTATACTGCAGAGAAATTTCTCATTGCCACTGGTGAAAGACCACGTTATTTGGGCATCCCTGGAGATAAAAAATATTGCATCAGCAGGTAAGAGATGGATTTTATTTGTCTTTTCCCCAATTTTGAGTACTCCTGCCTAGCCAAATTCTTGAAACCAAAGCAGAATTCCTTCCCATATTTTACTAGCTTTTGCTTCTTCCAGGATGACTTTCGGTTAACTATTGGAGGTCACTTCAGATGGAAGTTGAAAGAATTAGAGGCTGCATGCATTATCATCCTTGAACTCAATGATGCTTTTTCATTGGGACTCCGGATCTTTAACACTTATCTCATCCCTCTCAGAATTCTTAAGAGGGAATAAGTTGGCACCTATCATATCTCCATTTTATAATAGCAGACACTTGGCCAAATTTTGCCAAGTCAAACATAACTGGGAGTCAAGCCCATTTTTATATAGACTTCAGTATGTAATGTTTAGCCAGCTTTATCTCAAAGATGTATTGCTGTGCAACAATGCTTACTTAATCTTGAAAATGTTTTGAGGCAAAGGATCCATAAAACATCATTGTTTGATAAGTTATCTAATGTTTTTTTCTTTTTCTTTTCACTCTTTCCAGCGATGACCTCTTCTCCTTACCTTACTGCCCAGGAAAGACTCTCGTGGTTGGAGCATCATACGTTGCTCTTGAATGCGCTGGGTTTCTTGCTGGTATTGGTTTGGACGTCACTGTTATGGTACGGTCCATCCTCTTGAGGGGTTTTGACCAGGACATGGCCAACAAAATTGGCGAACACATGGAAGAACATGGTATCAAGTTTATAAAGAAGTTTGTGCCCATTAAAGTAAGCGGTGTGGTCTAAACATTTCTGAACGTGGTTTGGGAGGGAGGCAACATTGGGTTTCGAAAAAGATCCTGAACTTCTGAGACATACAAGGCTTTCGGACACATTACCGTGCTGTAGATCCAGTCTAATTCGTTAAAACACTTCCTTTTGCTATCAAGTTGATATTTTTCCCATTCTATCTTTCTCTTGCCTTGATAATTTCCTAACCTCCAAATATTTTCCATGCTGTGCTTCTCTTCTTCCTCCACATACCAGAACTGGCCTCCATGTGCTTAGTTTCAATATTCTGCCATTTTTTTCATTGTTTCTCCATTTGTGGGGAGATATGTTGGGGCTTGCAGTCTGCCAGAATTCTGTCCTAGCACAGACTAGTACTCATCTTATAGTACATCATCTGAAGATCTGAAAGTTTATTCATCATCTTAAAAAATTAGCTAGCATTTATATTAGGGAAGCCAGTAGATAAAATAAAATTCATATTGCAGAAAGAAGCACTGTGGCCTAGTGGATAGAGCACAGGCTTGGGAGTCTGAGGTCATGGGTTCTAATCTCTGCTCTGCCACTTTTCTGTTGTGTGACCTTAACTTAACGTCTCAGTGCCTCAGTTATCTCATCTGTAAAATGGGAATTAAAACAATTAGCTTTTATCTACCCCAGTACTTAGAACAGCGTATGGCACATAGTAAGGGTTTAACAAATACCATCATTATCATTATACTCTCCCAAGCAATTAGTACGGTGCTTTGCTCACAGTAAGTGCTCAATAAATACGATTGAATGAATGAATACCCCCCCCAAAATAAAAAAAAAAATGGGGAACTACTGTAGACTATCAGTGTTTTCGCATCTAAAGATTCAGAGCAGGAAATAATTCACCACATATAGAAGTAAATTTGCATTATCCTAAAAAATATACAGGAGACTGTGTCTTGGGAAAGGTTTTTTGAAGAAAACAGTGAACCTTTCTTGGTTTCATAGAAATGTTTAAAAGAAATATGTTTGTGTGAGATAGTACATACTTTTTATTTTTCTGATCGGGCCCTTGAGAGTTGGTTTATAAAAGGATACTGAAACAGTCATTCTAGTGATGAAACACCAGTACAAGAGTATCCTTGTCAGGTTAAAGGATTGCCTCAATCTTATCAATCGTTGCTGAATTTTCTCACTAGATTCGAGAGTGCATCCAGAAGCGGCTCAGTGGAAAGAGCACGGGCTTGGGAGTCAGAGATCATGAGTTCAAATCCTGGCTCTGCCACTTGTCAGCTGTGTGATTGTGGGCAAGTCACAACTTCTCTGTGCCTCAGTTACCTCATCTGTAAAATGGGGATTAAGACTGTGAGCCCCACGTGGGACAACCTCATTCCCCTGTGTCTACCCCAGCGCTTAGAACAGTGCTCTGCACGTAGTAAGCGCTTAACAAATACCAACATTATTATTATTATTATTATTAAAAGGAAATGTTTGAGAAATCTAATACTAAGCTAGCTCCAGGGTGTTTGGCAAGATAAAAAAGTGTTTGAACAAGAAAGGTAGGTTTGAACTGTGGACAGTAACTGTAAAAAGAGTTGCTGCATTTGGGTACCTATTTTGAACAAAGGCTTTTGAACAAAACCTTTGGGATGCTCAAAGATGAGGGGATTTTTGCATATTTCAATATTGTTAAATTGAAAAGAAATCTAAATAGCTGATGAAGAATGTATTCCAAGGCTATGCAGATTTTCCATTGTATTTTGTGGTGCTGGGGTCAGCTGAAGAGAAGGTGGGGATAAGGGGTCAAATTGCCTCTGGGCTGTGTTAAGCAGGGTCCTTTGCTGGCCACAGAGACTGCATTGTCCGAAAGCTTAGTACAGAGCTTTGCACACAGCAAGCACTCAATAAATATGATTGAATGAATGAAAGGTGATTGAGGTAAACTCTCCATATGAGCAAAGGCTCCCTGATGTGGGCCCTATATTCCTGCCCCTGAAGATGATTCCAACCTTCCCCCAGAATTCTCCCTGAGGTCTATATGTATATGTTTAGAGGGGGTGGGTTGGGGGGAAACAAATCACCAAATGAAACCACTCATCCTAAACAAAGGAATGATTATGTTGAAATGCTTGAATAGAAATTTCAGAGCCCTTTCAATCCTTACTTAATTCGTGTTTTACAGAAGCAGTTAAATCCTCATAGTGAAGTCAGTGGAAATTGCATTTAAATTAAGACATCTGCAAGATGGAATAAACACATGTAGTCCTTTCTGGACATTAAGTGCTAGGCATTCAGTGGCTTCAGTGGTGTGTGCTGATGTGGTCTTACTCATAGAGCATCACATTCTCTGGGAACCTCAGCGTGTTCCAATCGATCAGTTGTTTTTATATGGTATTTAAGTGCTTACTATGTTCAAGCACTAATCGAAGCACTGAGGTAGATACAAGTTTGTCAGGTTGAACACACTCCTGTCCCATTTGGGGTTCATAGTCTAAATTGGAGGGAGGAGGATTTAATCCTTGTTTTACAGATGAGGTAACTGAGGCACAGAGAAGTTAAGTGATTTGCCCAAGGTCATACCTGAAACAACTGGCAGAGCTGGGATTAGAGCCCAGGTCCTCTGACTCCCAGGCCTCTGCTCTTTCTACAAGGTATTTCTTCAGTGCTTAACTAAATGCAGCACACTGTATAATACAATAAAGAGTGCTTGCAGTCTAGAAGAAGAGACAGATATTAAATTACAGATAAGGGAAATTGGCAGATATAAGGAGATATATATATGTACATAAGTGTTGTGGGGCTGGAAGTTAGTATCAAAGTGCTTAAGGGGCACAGATTCCAAGAACATACATGATGCAGAGTGAAGGACAGATAGGGTGGGGAAATATGTCAGGGAAGGCCTCTTTGAGGAGATAGGATTTTAGCATTTAGCCACTTATCTGCTGTGTGATACTGGGCAAGTCACTAAATTTATCTGTGCCTCAGTTATCTCATGTCTATAAGGGGGATTAAGACTCTGAGCCCCATGTGGGGCAGGAACTTTGTCCAACCCAATTTTCTTGTATCTACTCCAGTGCTTAGTATAATGCCTGACACATAGTAAGCACTTAATGAATACCATAATTAGTAGTAGTAGTAGTAGGGCTGATACTCATGGAGAGGGCTTCCATCAGCATGTGCTTCTTCCAGACTGTCAGCTCAGACAGACCATGGTTGTGGCGACCCTGTCTGTCATTAAGTGCCTTTCCTGACCCTCCTTTTCCTAGACTAGGCTTTTTCTAGGGTCACTTGCAGCCCTTCTCAGTATGGTTACTTGGAAGCATTTGAAATCCACAAGAAGCCTCCTCTGGTTTAAAGTCAAGCTAGTGGAATTGAAGTACTGACAATGTAGTTACATAGTGGAGAGGAATTCTGGGATGTTAGATCTTTAGTTTAGGGAAACTCAGTTAATTTCCAATTTTTACAATAATTTTCTTTTGGTCTTCACCCATTGTACTCCCCTCCTCAAAACACTTCTAACACCCCCTCTCCACTTCAACTCATTTTTCATTAATGTCAATACAGGGATGAAAAGCCCTACAAACAATAGGGGTGGACAGTTTATACTTGGCACACTTTAAGGTAGGGAATAAAAGCCAAATAAGAGCAAGCATGCACTTGAGGAAAGGGTCAAAGTGATGGAAAGGAGGTGTCAAAGTTATTAATTTGATTTTTATTCTATACTTAGGGAATCCTAAAGTTTTGTGTTTTTTTAAGAAAGTGGTGACAATGCTGGGCATGAATTCTACTCCCTGTCCTCATCTGAAATTAGTTCTGCTTTCCAACATTCTAGATTGAGCAGATTGAAGAAGGAATGCCAGGCAAACTCAAAGTGGTGGCTCAGTCCACAGATGGCCAAGAAACAATCGAAGGAGAGTACAACACTGTAAGTGTAATTTATGTTGATTTCTTCACTCCAAGACAAGTCATGTTGCTTAATTATGCACTGTTATGCTGGGTGGTGCCCAGAATAGCTGCACACATTACATATTACTATTTGACAGTCCATGTTCAAATATCTCATAAATAATCACATCACATTTTCTGCCTAGATCTAGCTTTCAGAGAATATCTTTTTTTTTTTTTTTTTTGTAAATTTAGTATGGTTGAGGTTTTAAGGTAATGTTTTCCAGAGGGGGAAAATCTTTTTTTGTTGTTTTTTTCCCCAAATTTATCATCAATTTTTCATTTATAATTTGTGATTCTTTAAAAAAAGAGATAGCACAGAATTATGCTCAGAAAATATAATTCAGGTAATGCATTTCCCTTTGTATCTTATTCTTGTTGTTCAGCTCATGTCACAAATAGTACCGGGGTGGTATTTCCCAGGTCTTTGGAAAAAAAAAATATGTTGTATATACTGATATGATCAGAGGTTGTAAAAAAAAGTGCCAAATATAAGATTCAAGCAGGACTTCCCATTTATTCCAGAAAAACCCAATGCCAGTGAAGCATTTTAGTGATTAATTTTTGAAAAGAAAGTAAAATAAAGACCAAGGTACCTTTTCAGTTTTTCACTTACACACTGCATTTTCTTGTTCAAAGGCACTTGTAACAGTGCAGGAGAGAAGTGACAATCAAGGTTTAGTCCCTCTAAAAACTATTCCAGAAAATCATTAATGCAGTTATTATTTTTCAGGTGTTGCTAGCAGTAGGAAGAGATTCATGCACAAGAAAAATTGGCTTAGAAAATGTTGGAGTGAAGATCAATGAAAAGTAAGAAAAGTCATCTTTATTTTTACTATTTCAGTAGGATTGACCCATGTCAAAGGTCCTCAATTAGATTTTAAAAATGGTCTTACATTTTATAGACCTGCAGTTCTTCTTTTCAGATTACTCTACAGTAGGCTATAGTTTTTTTCTGTCCCATTTAGTAATCCTGAATTTCAAAAAAGAAAATTAAGTAGAAGATTTAGTATATGTTAGTCTTTTATTGGATCCAGAGAGAGTCACCCAGCAGTCAACTGCTTTAAATTTGTCCTTTCTGTTTTACTTAGTTAAGTAACCCCCTCAACTTGAGATCATATAGGAAGTCTGTTATATCCTGAACCCATTGTCCAGCAACATGGAACATATTTTGTGTTCAGAGAAGAGCATATGCTGTGATTCACAAGCTTCCTTGGACACTATGTGAAATGTCTCTCTCCCACCTGACACACATTTGCTTATTTCCAAGAGGACACTATTGTTATTTCTAAGAATAGCCTATATGATTTTTTTGGAAGGGAGTGAATAAGACTTTGGGATCTAGCATTTGGTCCTTCTCTGACCCCAAGTACTTATTTTACCAGTCAGCTTCCAGGTTTGGAGTTAAGAGGTCTGCTTCTTTCTTCTGAGTCCAATAACCTCAACAATCTTCCAGTTCTTTCAACACTGGACAGCAGGCTCAGCTGTCCTTGAGACCCCAGTGCAGTTTTATTCCATCTGCCAAGCCGGCCATTGAGAAATGCAGTGTGTATGGCTGTCAGATGAGGGTTACAGAGTTTTGCCTCCATAAATTGAAGGATTTTTATTCAGGGTAGGGCGGAGGGTGCCACTGAGACTTCATATGCCCTTTTTTTTTGTTTTTGTTATAGGACGGGAAAAATCCCTGTTACTGATGAAGAGCAGACCAATGTGCCTTATATCTATGCTATTGGGGATGTGCTGGAGGGCAAACTGGAACTCACACCTGTAGCAATCCAGGCAGGAAGATTGTTGGCCCGGAGGCTTTATTCTGGCTCCACAGTCAAGGTAATCCCTCGGTGGCAACTAGCACATCACAGGCACATTAAGTCCAGCATTGTGTCCTCTCTGCTTCAGGGGCTGTTCACATCTTTGCTTTCCTTTAAAAAAAAAAATAAAATTGACTTCTTTCTCTTACCGATTCAAGCAGCCTGCTATTTTAGCTGCTTTTAAACAAACCCAAATTAAGGGAGTTATGAATCTGTGACTTGATCTACTGTGAAATTATCACCCCCTTGAGAGCACACTAACAGTAAAATGGACTAAATTCAGTTAACTAAAGTTTACCACTGCTACATTCCATATAATCGCCATAGTAGCTGCATTTACATCAATTTCATTATCTCTGATTTACAAAGTAATTTCCTAAATCCTTTTATGGCTCTAAATAGTCTCTAAAGTGATTTGGTGATCAAAGTGATAGCATTAATGAACAAGTTTCTTGATTGAATATTAAAATGTTCCCTTTCATTTATTTTCTTTACTTTTGAAATATGTTGAGCAAGCATTATAGTATTTCCATTTTAAATATTTATAAAGTATCAAAATGTGTCACTAAGCCATTTACGTTCCTGCAAATCTTCTTGAAAGTGAACAAAGAAGAAAAATTCCCCCAAGCCAGTTTTAAAAAAAAAAAAAAAGGCATTTCCGGTAAAATTTATAGTCTTAACTGTTTTAGTCATTAGAGGTTTATTGGATGTGATTAATTATGAGTTTATTTTAGTCTGATAGCATCCTGGTAATGGAAACCTGAAATGCTGTTCAAGTAAAACAAGCATATTTTTAATACATCCCCTGGTCTTGAAAGCCAAAGCTCTGATTACACTGCCACCAGACCTTGTTTATTCAAAATGTGAAGAACCAGAAAAAAAAAATTCACTTGGTTGCAGAAATAGGATTTAATACTTTTGTTAAAGGTCAAGTGGGATAGCTAGGACCAAAGGAATGGCAAATGTCATATCATGCACGATTTTGGTCAAGATTTTACTGTCTGGAAATTTAAAGACCTCTGAAAGACAATCAGGCTTCCTGTGAGTATCAGATTAGCAGAAAAATGACTGGAAGGTATATAAAGTATATCCAAGGACAATTCAGTTACTTTTGATCTTTCATTTTTGAGGGAGTCAAAAATGGGGAAAGGATTAACAAAAAATTGCCCATAATTAAATTCTACATCCATGACAGCTCCAAATCCATCACTGGTTACAGAATTCCTTGGGGCTTTCCATTCTCCCCTCAGTCTCCTCGTACTCCTCACTCTGTGTGTGGTTGTAATACAAAACCTATCACATCTGCCAAGTGGTTAAATTGTAATTATGTGTTTTCCAAGACCCCCAAGCTTGTTTCTTCATCCACACTGAACATGATCTGCCCTGAATGAGAGTAACAGTGGTTTGTATTGTTCATTTGGGCTCTCATGGGGACTTTACCAAATTGAAAAACATATGAATCCTGCCTTAGGTACTGATATCCTAAATGCTTCACCAAATCCCCAGAATAGTGAATAAACTGAGGAGGAGGTTAAATTATAATGATGCAAGGGCATCGTTGTGTTTGTGTAGCTGGGGAGGGAGGAAGGACAGTATTTGTTTGATCTGATTTAAAACCAAGGATTTTATCATTTCTTATGAAACAGCTGTTTTGAGGCCGTAATTGCACACAACATGGACTAACGAACACACACCTACCCGTGTCTGTAAGCAAAGCAGCCTGCCTACAGGGTGTTCAGATTGAGCCACCGTTATTTTTGGTGACGTCCATCTTGACAAAGACAAACAGCAAACTGAGCCAGTTGGATTTGGGCTTGTCTCACACCTGCCTCTAAAATGGCAGGATCTTTTTTAAAGTAATTTGATTTTCTTTGTCCCCCTCTCTGTTTGGTTCAAACATGTTAAATATGATATTTCATGGGCTATGTTTCACTTTTTAGCAATCATTGCAGCTTGGCCTAATGAAAGAGCACGGGCCTGGGAGTCACAAGTCCTGGCTCCACCATGTACCTGCTGTATGATCTTGGGCAAGTCACTTCTCTCTGCCTCAGTTCCTTCATCTATACAATGGGGATTCAATACCTGTTCTCCCTCCATTTTAGATTGTGAGCTCCATGAGGGACCTGATTATCTTGTATCTACCCCAGTGCTTAGTATAGTGCTTGCCACACTTATTATTGTTTTTTGTTGGTAGGGCTAGGAGGAGAGAAAGTGATCTTGACTTGAGAGCTTTTCTGTCACTGTTACTTAAATCCTGAATTTGTGAAACTACATCAATAGCTTCCTTTCGCTTCACAATGGGTAACTAGTGTCCAGTACCTCTTTTTGGAGAAAAAGGAAGTGCACATACCCATGGTGTTCTATATACAAGATTGTGACAGAGCTGTTTTATGACCTGAACTTCTGAACCCAGGGTACCTCCAGACCTAATTTTATGCTTCCTTGGAGCACCTGCATATTCCCGTGCCCCCAGTATTGCCCGGCTGTTATGTAGGAAAGTTGAGACAGGGTTTCACTAAGTGCAGCAGGGGAGCTACTGGTGAGAAATGGTAAATGCTTACCTTGTCGGAGACTAAAGCTACTCTGGTGCCTTCTAACATTTCCCAAGGTGCACACTCTGCATTGCCGATAGAGAAATAGCATGGTTTATAGTGGAAACAGCAAGGGCCTGGGAGTCTGAGGACCTGGGTTCTAATCCCAGCTCCACAACTTGACAGTGGAGTGACCTTGGACAAGTCATCTAACTTTTCTGTGCCTCTTTTTTTTTTATGGTATTTGTTAAATGCTTGCTATATGCCAGGTACTGTACTAATCACTGGGTCACTTACAAACTAATCAGGTTGGGCACAGCCCATTTTCCACGTTGGGCTCACAGTTTTAATCCCTGTTTTACAGATGATATAACTGAGGCACAGAGAAGTGACTTGCCCAAGGTCACACAGTGGACAAGTGGTAGGCCAAAATTAGAACCCAGGTCTTACTGACTCTGTAACTACTAGGCTTTGCTCATTAAATAGCTGTCTTCCTCCTCCATCAACTGTGAGTCTCATGTGAAACAGAGACTCTGCCTGCCTTGAATATTTTGAATCTACTGTAGCAGTTAGTTTAGTTCTTGGCAAATAGTAAACAATAAATACCATCGTTATTGTTGTCATCATTATTATTATGTCCTCATGGTTTTTTTCTCTCCCAGTTGCAAACCTCTTGAAATGTCAAGAGCTGTCACTAAACTGATGCTCATTTAACTCTGATTTTTATTAACAGTGTGACTATGATAATGTTCCTACCACTGTGTTTACACCCTTGGAATATGGTGCTTGTGGATTCTCTGAGGAGAAAGCTGCAGAAAAATTTGGAGAGGAAAATATTGAGGTAAATGATTTCTTCCTTTGTTTTTTAGACCCCATCTTCCAACTGGTTTCTAAAAACTTAGTTTTTAAGTCTGAAGCGTTTTCTTTATCCCTGTTACTTTTAGGTCACATTTTGGTGACCCCTGCCTCTCAATGCTTCCAGATTTCAGGAAGATTCCCTGGATACAGCTGCTTTCAGCCTGATTTCAAAATATAAAGTTTCCTCATTACTAACAGAAAAGCATACTCAAAATAATTATATGTATTCATATATCATTTTGGAGCTAAACAAAATATGAAGCTGATATATCTTTATATGTGTCTATATGAAATTTCATATTTTTGATGTGGCTTTAGACTACTCAAGAGCAAAAATCCATACCCTCAGGAAATCCTTTTGAGTGTGGAACATTCTGGGCCCAAGCTGTTTGGGCACCTGCTTGTTTACATGATAGTTCGAATCTGATATGTTTCTTCTCATTCCTTAATTATTAAATTTCCACTTTTATATGTGAATATCAGTAGCATGACAAATGCTTTTTTTTAAACTCCTTTTGGTAACGTGTTTTCTACATTTTACACGGAACTGTATTACCAATTGGCAGCATTGGCTGAAAAGTTGTTGCCTCCCGGCATTTTAGTTTTCAGCTTTGGGAGGAACATTCATAAGGATGATAGTTTTGCTCTGTGCATGTAACAAGTGTTAATACTCAAGGACGGATTGAGTACTCAAGCAGGAAGAATTAAATATGGGCAGTGAACTACCAAAGGAACAGGTGGCAAGGGGTTCTCTCCTCAAAGAGTTGGATTTCTGAGTACTGACAACTGTCATTTTTAGTGAGGGTTTACTGGGTTTCTTGATTTTTTTTTCCCCAATTTATCAATGGTATTTGAGTGCTTACTATGTGCAGAGCACTGCAGTAAGCATTTGGGATTATACTCTCCCAAGATCTTAGTATGTTGCTCTGTACACAATATTTGCTCCACAAATACCAAGGATTGGGAAAGCACAAGACAAGAGAGTTGGTAGCTGTGATCCATGACCACTAGGAGCTTATATCCTCCTGCGGGAACACAGCCTAAACACACCAGAAAAGTTGTCTGCTGCTGTGCTCTCTCTCTGAAGTTCTTTCATGGGAGAGTGAGCTAGGAGTGCATCTGAAAAAGGAATAATTATTTCAGGTGCCAACTGCTGTGGAAAGATGAGTGTAGGAATTATTCCAACCATGATTGCTTGGATATCAGTTTCATTTATACCTGGCTAAATTGAGGTTCGGTCCCAGAACTGAGACTTTCTCAGCAGAGCTGAGCTAACAGCCGTTCTGAAGGCTTCCCCTCACCTGCATATCACACCCCATCCTGGAGTTTTAGGTGCTTGAGGCTAGAAAGAAAGGAGTGAGTGATGGGTGTAGAAAGGGTCAAACCTTGTTTTGCCTCTCTCCTTTCCTTTTCCATCACCCCAAATGTGTGATGAGTGAGAGTGGAAGGAGTCAGCCTTGTTGGTCACTTGGGGGAAGAAAGGAGAGAAGAAAGATGTGGGGTGTGGTTCAACCCTTTCTCTGTTTCTGGGATCACTGAGATGGACAAGTGGGACGACAAATGCCTGAATCAATCGGTGGTATTTATTGAGCGCTTACTGTGTGCAGAGCACTTATCTAAGTGCTTGGAAGAGTACAATACAACGTTCCCAGCCCCCAGTGAGCTTAGAGGCAAGGGGACTCCCTCTCCCATCGTAGTTCTTTATCCTTCTGCTGGTCATGCCAAGAACCACCAAAATAGAGGGGCTTGATGTGGGGCTTGTGACTAGGGTCCCCCAAAGCATTCCTGTTCAGAAGAAAGCAATCTTAATTGTTGGAGCTCCCATTTTTAGCACTGCCCACTTCTTTTACTAATTTGTTCTTATGCATTTTCAGGTTTACCATAGTTATTTCTGGCCTTTGGAGTGGACTGTCCCATCCAGAGATAACAACAAATGCTATGCAAAGATAATCTGCAATATTAAAGATAATGTAAGTGTATTTTGATTTAAGCAGTATATTTTGTATTTTGATTTACATATCTGAATGTGGGTTCAATGTTTTTATTTTTATCTAGCCAACCCTTTAGAGAATTTTATTTGGCCATCAATAAATGGGGAAATGAACCATCGTTCATTGCATTTAAATAATTGAATCAGAAATTTTTAAATTTATAGCAAGCTATCTTTTTATGGTAGAATGGATATTTTGAAAGGGAAATGTCCTTTTTTTTGTTTTAAATCACCATTGGAGAAATCCAGTTCTGTACCTACAGCCAGCATTGCTAAATTATTACTTTGCATTCAGTGGTAAGGCCTGGGTGGGTCCTCCTTACCTTATCCTCTCAAGATTTATTTAAAAGCAGTTGAATCTTAGCTGGGAATCTAAATTCTCACCTTGCAGGTCATTAACATGTACAACTTGAGCAGAAATTTGAGCCATATAAGAAAAATCTACATATTTTAACCCCTATCACTGATTTTTACATGGACCAAAAATGGGAATTCATTGCTTTTGATTGCTGTGTAGGCTGCCATGCTATCACAGTCTGGTTGCAAAGAGGTTTTTCTTTCTTTCTTTTACTAGAGTCATTGAGAAGCCCAGGTAAAGGACTTGGGCAAGCCTGACCCTTGCCAGTCTGTTGTCCTGTTTCCAGCCTGAACTGAGGCTGAGGAGTAATGTTCTTGACACAGATGCTGGGTTGGATACAGGCAAATTGGGTTGGACACAGTACCTGTCCCACATGGGGATCACAGTCGTAATCCCCATTTTACCTGAAGCAGAGACAAGTTAAGTGACTTGTCTGAGATTACATAGCAGACAAGTGGCTGAGCCAGAGTTAGAACCAGGTCCTTCTGATGCCCAGGCCTGTGCTTTGTGAACTAGTCCATACTGCTTCTCTTGTTTCCAGCCTCTCTTTCTCTCTCTCACACTGCCCTGTCTGCTAAAAATGTATCAGAATTTGAGACATTTAGTGTCTCGCTATCAGTTTTCACTGAGAAGGTTGAATTTGTCTCGGTTGTAAATTCTTTGTAGACATAAACCCTAAACTCCTGGGGCAAGACACACCTACCCACACCTCTTTGATGCTTGCAAAATGAACACATGTACAACCCGAAAATGACTATTCCTCGGTATTCACCATTTATGTGTTCTAACTATCAGGCCAGAAACTTAATTGTGTTGTGCCACCTCAGTCCTGTGAACAGTGTGTGGTGTATTTATCATTTATGTGTGTAAGGCCTTAACTTTAAAATGGAGATCCCAATATTGCCAACATTCAAGACAGAGTTTTAGGATGAGCCGTGGACACCTACCAATTTTCAAGAGGAACAAACTAACTTTAACGTAATGTCTGTGTTTAAATATTCAGGAGCGAGTAGTGGGGTTCCACGTCCTGGGCCCCAATGCCGGAGAAGTTACTCAGGGTTTTGCCGCTGCACTCAAGTGTGGACTGACCAAAGAGCAGTTGGACAGCACAATAGGAATTCACCCGGTCTGTGCGGAGGTACGTGCTTACTGCCCTTGTTTTCACCCAGCGTCTCAAAATAGCGTCTCTGTGGGAGTGATATCTTGTCTTCACCATTTCTGCTGACAGTCAAGTGGTGCTGTGCCTACTGTACCCTGGGCAGAGTTAGGGTGGTACCTTGGCCTTCCAGAATTCAGGCGTGAGGTCTGTGCCTATTATTTCTTCTGCGTTAAGTACATCACAGATGCATCTGATGGGGTTAAGTATATTCAGCAGGATTATTTGTAATCCTCCCTTCTTTGTGGAAATCAGATGTTTGATAGCTTCTAGGCTTCATTCTGGGTAATTTTAAATGATTGTTCTGTTGTACTGTCCCACGTTTAATACAGTACTCTGCACACAGCAACTGCTCAATAAATAGCATTGACTGACTGTTGGGCTATTTTAGGCAGTAAGTCTGTCTGTATCCTATCTGATGATCTTGTATTCATCCCCAAGAATAACCTGGTGGAAGCCCTCAAAAAGGAAGAAAAAGTTCCGGTGCCTAAGGTGATAGATGCTTTAGTAAATCTTCACACCTGAGAATCATGTTCTTTGTTAGAATTATTCAGTGTGAAGATATTATGACTAATTTATTCTGGACTTTAAACTGCTGCAGTTGAAGGGAGCTGATTAGACATAATTCAGAGTGGTAATTTGACAGTCATGTGTGTGTGGAAAAAATAATCACTTAGGAGGAACAACCTCCTTTGAAATGCTCCTTTAGAGATCTTTTGTGATGAATTTTTAGTGGGCAGCTTCAAAAGGTTTTTCTCCTGATACTGCATCTCCAGCTTTTGTGTTGACAAAATAATCAAAGTGTAAGGAGAGTAGTCAGTAAAGAGAGGATGGGTTTGAAAGTATATCAAATGGGTATGAAAATGAGATGAGCAAGAATCCGTCTCATCAAATCTTTTGTTTAACGTTCAAGAAAAGTGGTGGGTTTTTTAAATCAGTTTTTTCCTTTAATAAGCAGTTTTTTTAAAGGCCACAATATGGGGCTTTTTTCTTACTGTATCCCAAATAAATGTTTTATGGAGGATACCCATCTTTAATCATCTGCCATGACTCAATCTGAAAGTTCCCTGAAGGGAAGACTCTTGTCGTTGGCTCCATTACTGCTACCAGAGCAGGCATTTGGTCCCCACTGGCCAGTGGCAGGTAGTGTAGAGTTTTGGATTTCAGTAGTCCGTGAACACCAAGAGCCACCAGATTTTGGTGTTTCCAAAACACTGATTGGGAAACACAAACCCCACATTTCAATTCCCACAGAACTGCAGTGGATGGCTTAATTTTTCCTCTGTCTTTTTCTCTCAGGGGGAAGAGAGGTGCAGGGTTTTATTACATGAACCATCCTCACTTGATACATTTGCATACTGAAAAGGGGAAGAAGTGAATAATTTACTGATGCCTGTCTGAGAACTTTTAATAATCTCTATCCTATATCCTATATTCTATCCTTATTACACTTTTATTTAACAAGAATCCAAAAGCCGTATTTTCATCATGCTTGAAATGTGCAGGTTTTAGTTTGTAGTTCTTTTTGTTCCCTCTCTAAGGAGAATCTGATGCCAATTGATTTCTGCAGCACTGGGCAGTTTAAACCAAAGTGGCTTTGGGAAAAAGGCATACACACAAACACGAGAAAGATTAAAGGACATCGAAGACTATTCTTTGCATAGTAAACCTCAAATACTAAATGAAGCAGTTGGATCGCATACATTTTATTTTTGGTCCAGGATATTAACACTAAAAATTGAACATACTTATTTTGTTTAAATGTCAAAAAGTAACAAAAAGCTTTGAATAATGGAATAAGAAAATCCACTTTTCCTTCCTTACCATTCTTCCCATCATGCCTCCCTGCATTGGGAAATACTTCTCACCATTTTTGTCCCATTTCAGTTTGACGTCCTTTTCACGTCATCCCTTTTTGCCTTCCATCATTCCCTAGCCTTCTATTTTTAACTGGAATATAGTTCCTGGCAACTCTATCTTTGCTCCTTAGGTTGTTAAGTGCTTACTATGTGCCAGGCACTGTACTAAGTGCTGGGGTAAATGCAACCTAATCAATTTGGATGCAATTCATGTCTCACGTGGGGTTCACAGTCTTAATTTCCATTTTAACAGATGAGGTAACTGAAGCACAGAAAAGTTGAGTGACTTGCCCAAGGTCATACAGCAGACAGGTGGCAGAGTCAGGATTAGAACCCAGGTCCCTCTGTCTCCTAGGACTGCGCTTTAACCACTAGGGCCACACTGCTTCTCTGTATTCTGTTTTTCTTTTCATCCTTTCTGTTGGATACAAAGAAAAACTTGTTGTGGGCAGGGAATGTGTATGTTATATTGTATCTGTACACTCTCAAATGCTTAGTGCAGGGCTCTTCACAGAGTAAACACTCAATAAATATGATTGATTGATGTATCCCTATCACTTCAGATGCTTTTCTTCTAAGAATGGATCGGTTGGTTGCAGATTTAGTTCATTTCTGCTTTTATAATTCATTTTGTCCATTCTTATTCTCCCAATTACTTTAGATATCCATTTCCTTAGCTGCCATTTCTTGTGTTCAGCTTTTAATTCTATATAGAACAGTTGATATAATTATGCCCATTAAGAATTTGATTTCCTTTGTTCATGGGATACATTTAATGATTATGATAATTAAGCACTTACTATGTGTCCAGCACTGTTCTATGTGTTGGGCAAGATAGAAGTAAATCAGATTAGATACGGTTCCTGTCCCATTTGGGGTCATAGTCTAAGAAGGAGGGAGGAGGGTATCGAATCCTCATTTTATAGGTGAGGATTCAATTTTACATTTCCAAGTGCTCTGCCCTAGTTAAATTCTGAGAATTTTTGAGGCTGGACCTTCCCAATTCATTCCCCTTTCTCCCGGAAAGACTGTGTTTAAGCCAGCCCATCCAGGAAATTACCTATTTTAGCACAGTGCTATTCAGACTTGGGCACTGAAAACAATAAGTTTTCAAATCTTGGGTGGTGGAAGGGGGCATTTCAAAAAGTCCTCCTCAGTTACCCACTTTCTCATGCCGGTTTCTGCTTTACTCTGGGTGTTTAAGCTCCCTGAAAGGGAGAATAACTGTGGTGGATGGACAAAGATAAAGATAACTATTTGGAATTCCCCAAAGGTAACCTCAGCAATTCTTCGTTGCACATCCAACAGCACTGAGTCTCCCTAAACCACAACGAATGCTTCAGAATTAGAACTGGTTTTCTAGCTCTCCTTCAGTTTAGTTAGGTAGGGGCTTAGGATGTGATGAAGGTGTTTTTAGTTGCAGTTGTATCTGAAATAGAACTCTTTGATTAGATTAAGTTTATGAAGTCCATGCCACACTCTTGTATGTTTATTACTAAAGTTTTTGCAATGTGTGGTTGAGGGCAATATTCTCTCCAGGGACCGCTATCTTCAACTGCCATCTCCAGCCGTTCACTTTCTAATGGCTTCGTCCCCACTGCTTTCAAACGTACTCATGTAGTCTCTGTCCTACAAAAACACTCCCTTGAGCCCATAGCTACCTCATTTTGCTAAAAAAAAAAGAAACAAAACCCCTTCATTTTCCCTCTTCATGTACAGCAGACCACCACTCTCTGTACCTTAAAAGGCTTAATAAAATCTAATTTCCCTCAACTAGGTCCTTATTTCCCCTACTCCCTTTCCATTGCACGTTGTCTAAGCACTCCCTTTAAGCACTTCATATTCACCCTGAGCATTTATGAGCATTTATGTATATATCTATAATTTGTTTTCATGTGTGTCTCCCCCTCTAGACAGTGAACCCCTTGCGGGCAGAGAATGTGTCTACCAACTCTGTTGTATTGTTCTCTCCCAAGAGCTTAATATAGTGCTCTGCACACACTAACTGCTCAGTGAATTCTAGGCAAGGTTGACAGTTATGACTCAGTGTGCAGGATAAAAATTTAATTCCAAGCCAACCTACTCAACCTTTAATTCCAAGCCAACCATAACCTTTATGGTTATCCTTTAACCATAAAGAGTACTTCTACCTCTAGTTTTGGTTTCCCTGTAGGTGGATATCATATATCCTTCTAATTGAAAAATTATAGAATTAAACGACCCTTTCCTGAATCTAGTTTCCTGTTAACCACAGGTGGGAGAGAGCAAGTTTTCACCTCTCCAAGTTACTGATTCTGACTTATAGTCAAATCTGGATTGTTTGTGTGTCCCGCAATAGTCTGTGGTATTGCACACAATAAACTCAATAAATACCCCTGAGTGATCTTATGCTACCCTCTCTCCTCCTACTGCTTATTTGCACAGGAATTCTAAGATTTGCTTTTTCTTCCCGGCAGATATTCACCACCCTGACCGTGACTAAGCGCTCTGGAGGAAACGTTATCCAGGCAGGTTGCTGAGGTTAAACCCCAGTGTTGCTGCCGCTGCCGCCAAAAACTCCGATTTTTTTTTTGAAGCTAACGTCAAGGAAAATCTGAAGAAGAGCCTTCATCTAATCTCACCACACCCTTGGGTTCTTCCATCGTCAGAGCAGAACAACGTTGGCGCATGTCACTTGCCTGTGATGATCGGAGAGGGCAGTTTGGCACAACATTGGGGTCACTCTCAAAGACTTTAAACTGTTTGCAGGAGTGCACCCAAGGGCTGCATTTATGAAGTCAGAGCCAAAAGCCAGCATTTTGCGGTTGGCTGTGATGGAAAAACTCCTGCCACAGTTTTAGGATAAATTCCCCCCACCCCCCCACCTTTTAAGTTTCTTATTCTCAGCAGTTGTAATACTAACTATAATAATGCTATGGATTTTTACTGAATTTTTAGATTCAGTGTTGTAAAGTTCACAAATTCGAATAGTCTCTCCTCCTCTTGCAGCACAGGCCCACCTTCAGAGGAGAGATTACAGTGTTTATTTCAGATTTTGAGAATTAAAATTTTCCTTAGCAATTTATTTAGCAACTGTTCTGTGAGTCTTAACTAGTAAATTATCTGAATAATTCAGGCCCCTGAGTACCCTGTGATGTATCTTATCTGGATATTTTGGTTGAAAGTGTTTTGTGACTTGAGAAATCTAGATAATGTAGACATGAATTCTGCAGATCATTTTCTATTATTGATTCAACCATTGGTTTGACCCCTCCCCTACCAGTTTTCAAAAACATTCACTGTCAGGTGTTTTTGTCTAAATTTTAGTTAGAATTTAAGGACAACTAGTGGCCAGTTATCTTGGTAATGTGAAATAGGATATGCCACCAATGAAGGTTGTATACATATTTTTTTCTAACTCTACAAAACAGTTTTTGACTTTCATCAAAACTAATCAACGGAACAAAATGCAGGTCTTCAGTAGGAAATGGTGAAAACTGTGTTGTCAGAAACTGATTTTTTTTCCTTTAAACTGTTTTTTGGCTTTGCCTCCTTAGCCCTAATGCCTTACAGGCAAAAATCAACATCAAATGAAGGTCTTTGGCAGTAGAAGCCATTTGACTTTTGCTACAAGTCTTTGGTTTGGGCAGAAAGCCTAAAAATCTGGTAATGGTTTTAGTTTATTTTCCTCTATTCTTTGTGTATCTTGCTTATTCCTGTTTGCAGAAACCTCATTTCCAGGGAAATAGGGCCCTCCACACTTGGAATTTGAATCTCTATGTGTTTGTATGTAATACTTTTTCAAGAAACTTATTTTCATAGATTATTTAATTTTTTTTAAAGCCCACAGGCCGATTTGAAGGATTTGTATATAAAGCCAAGTGGAGGAGACGGGAGTTGCATATTTTGAGTTAATTGCCCGTAGTTGGCAAAAAATTTTGTACTGAGGTATTTATCCTTTTGTTAGATCTCTAAATTGGAGGCAGGTGAAACTGACCATTTGACTGTCTATTCCAGTTCTCTGAATTGGGCATTTTTTTGTCTCAGGGGAGCAAAAATTAAAATGAGGGTGTAGCTCCGGGCCGAATGGCTGGAGGGTTATCTTGTGAGTGGCTGTGGCACTGAACTTTTATTTCAAAGGATGACAGGCCCTCGAGGAAGCAGATTTTTCATTTTCCTGTGGCAAGATGTAGTGGGCAAATACCAGATCTGAGCGTGGATGGTGAGCCTTGTTTAGCTGAGGGTTCTTACCGGTCCCTCGCACAGTCACTCGCATGGTTCTAGTGAGAAACATTCACTGGACTTGCATTCAGGGTGGAGGGTTAAGACGGTGGCTGTGCTCCATCTGCCAACTCACACGTCGACATCAAAATCTCTCCATCTCTGAAGTAGCAGATGGTCCTGAGATTGCTGTAAGGTTAGCAGTCCATCATGTTATAATTCTTTCTTGCTAGTAGCAGTTAATATGGTATCTATGCATTTGTCAAAAGAAGGCAAGAGAATCATTATATTGGACTTCAAACTAAATGTCCGAGCAAAGAATTTGTGATTCAGGACAAGATAAATGTAGTTTTTCTCAAAGAAATGTTGAAAAACTCTCCAAGAATGTGAACTATTAAATAATATTTATAATCATTTTGTGTGTTCTCTCTTCTTGGGGAGGGGTGCTTGGGCTGGGGGGGGGGGCGGCCTTCTGAGAATGCAAGCCAAATTCTGCGGAAGAATTTCCCTCTAGCTCATGCTCTTGGTTCCTGTCAAGCTAACTGACTCACACTGTGCCTCATTCATATCTCTCCCAAATCAACCTCCTGCTCACACATCTTCCTCCCTGAAGCCCTCTTCCCCTCTTCCATCTGACACACAGGTCTCCCCATCTCCAAAGTCCTTCTTAAATCATGTCTCCCTGATTAATATCTTATCCCCAGTTATGTCTTGCCCCCAACCGCCACTTCATCACTTCTGGACTACCACCATGCCTGAGTGCTCACAACCACCGGTAGTTCTTCTAGACATCATGATTCAGCTTATCCTCATGTGACTTATTAAGGTCAAAGCCTCTGCTGTGGTATTTAGAGCTGGGTAAGTGATTCATATCTTTCTCCATTCCATTCCTTTCTTCCTACCCATGCTGAGAGCAAAATTTACTCCCAAAATTCCATCCAACATACTGTTTCTCAGATGGAAAATACCCCTAACACCCTTTATTTCTATAGAATATTTCTTAGCAAGATCCTTGATGCATTGCATGGACATTATATTGAGTTCCCCCAAATCCCTGTTAGGTATGTAGGGGGTTGGGGGGGAGGCAGGGCAGGTGTTATTCACATTTTACAGATCCAAAAAACTAGAGATATGAGCTATGCACATTGAGTGACTAAGGCAGGGACTGGACACCCTCTCAGCCTGATTATTCTGCTTCCCAAGAGAGCAGATAACAGGGAAATATTGACTTTGTCTCACTGGTGTTTGAGAAAAATGACATGGTTTCTGACTTGGCAAATTGTTAGGCTTTTTGACAACAAATTCCAAGGTACAGTGTGTTTCGAACATAAAATTGTGTTGTAGCTGTGAGATTTCACAAATAGGTGGGGGGTTTTTTGGCCTATTTAAATTTGCTTGATGAAATGCATCAGCTATTTTACTTGCCAGTTTGACTCTCAACTCTTTCAAAGAGAAAGAAGATACCTTTTTCAGGTGATGACTTACAGAGGTTTAAGAAATTAATAATCTTTACCTCAGGCAGAGACAGAACTGGTTTAAGAACTTCAAGTGCCTGTTTTACATACTTGACAATCATTTCATCAATCTAACACTTTCACTCTGATGCTTAGCGCAAACAATTCCTACGGATGGGAAATTGACTATAAGAGAACAATTGGGCAGGATTGTAGTGATTGTAATAGTATTAGCACTTACTGGGTGCAGAACAATCAAATATATTTGAGTGCTTACCATATAACAGTTGGTAGACTCGTTCCTTGTCCACAATGAACTTACAGTCTAGAGGGACTGTAATAAGTAGTGGGAAAGAATACATAGTGGAGATTAGACATGGTCCCAGTCTCTTGGGAAAACTAAGGCAGAGGGACAAAGAGTAAGAATGAACTGAGAAAGACATAGGTCAGTCAGTCAAGTGTATTGAGCACTTACTGCGTGCAGAGCATTGTAGTAAGCTCTTGGGAGAGTACAATATAACAGTATAAGAAATTCCCTGACTA
Source organism: Ornithorhynchus anatinus (assembly GCF_004115215.2). Taxonomy (NCBI): domain Eukaryota; kingdom Metazoa; phylum Chordata; class Mammalia; order Monotremata; family Ornithorhynchidae; genus Ornithorhynchus; species Ornithorhynchus anatinus. The sequence goes on from NC_041741.1 coordinate 39,825,299, forward strand.
TAATGAGCTGACAGACATTAATATAAATAAATTTCAGATATCTACATGGTGCTGTGGGCCTGGGGAGGGGGGTGAATAAAGGGAGCAAGTCAGGGTGATGCAGAAGGGAGTTGAAGAAAAAAGAGGGCTTAATCAGGGAAGACCCATTCATTGGAGGAGATGTGCCTTCAATAATAATAATGTTGGTATTTGTTAAGCGCTTACTATGTGCCGAGCACTGTTCTAAGCGCTGGGGTAGACATAGGGGAATCAGGTTGTCCCACGTGGGGCTCACAGTCTTAATCCCCATTTTACAGATGAGGGAACTGAGGCACAGAGAAGTTAAGTGACTTGCCCACAGTCACACAGCCGACAAGTGGCAGAGCTGGGATTCGAACTCATGAGCCCTGACTCCAAAGCCCGTGCTCTTTCCACTGCGCCACGCTGCTTCTCTCATTGGACCCATTCATTGGAGGAGATGTGCCTTCAATAAGGCTTTGAAGAGGGGGAGAGTAACTGTTGGATATGAGGTCGGCTTTAAGCAGTTAAAAATACAAAATGTAAGATATGGTTAGTCCCTAAATAGAAGCTCCAATTAGTTTCTTGTGGTCTGGCCTATCACAAATGAGGCTCAAGTCAAGATGTAGTTTACATCTTTCAAGTTTCTAAGAACAGAAAATACAGTAAATTGAGAATTATAATTTATCTGTGCATGTAACCAGGAATTTAAAAATTGGTATATATTTTTTGGAGGTACAAGCACAGTTCTTTTAAGTGGTGTTTTGTGGACCATTTTGTAAAGTCCTTAGTCCTCTTTTTTCTAGCTTAATTTTGACTGGTATCAGCTCTGTATCTCCCTTTTGCTTAACAAATTGAACTTTCCTGAATTCAAGGTGAGGACTCGGCATTCCTCCTCTTGATTAAGGAACAATGCTCAGTGTGCTTTGAAGGTCATTCTATCTGTGTGGCTCCCTAACTTTGTTGGTGACCGTCCACATCCTCTTGATTCCACAAACCCCCCCCCTCCTCTTATAATAAAATTGGGCAGTTCCATTAAGCCAAGTCTAATGGAAACTGCTTTATCCTCTTTTCTATTCTAGTTCCACTTCTCTGCCCCTTTCATCGCTGCAGAGAACCGTAGCATAACAGTCTCCTATCCTGGATGACTTAGTCAACCGCCTGCCTGAAGCAGGTAATTAGACCTCAAGATAAGGCCAACCTTTGGTGTAAATATGTGGACTGGGATTGTCCTAAACAGATGAGGGTTATTTAAGACAATGTTAGGACAATGTAACATGAGGCCCTGAGACCTGTGATGTCGGCAGACTGACCTCGATGTCAGCCCATCTACAGTCTGTCTTTCCTCTGGCTCCCTCTCACTGGGGCCCAAGCTTACAGCAACTGACTGGTTTGTGGGAGCTTCTTTTGAGAAGCTGTGTTGCCTAGTGGAAAGAGCACAGATCTGGGAATCAGGAGACTTGGTTGTCTCTGCCGCTTGTCTGCTGTGTGACCTTAGTTAGGCAAGTCACAGTTTTGGAGAACCTCATTTTTCTCACCTGGAGACAGGAGGAAATGTGAGATTGTAGAGGAGAGAGGTCAGGGGCCACTCCACAAGCTCCCAGTCTAGTGCTAATAACTGTGGTATTTGTTAATAATGTTGGTATTTGTTAAATGCTTACTATGTGCGGAGCACTGTTTGAAGCGCTGGGGTAGATACAGGATACTCAGGTTGGCCCACGTGGGGCTCACAGTCTTCATCGCCATTTTCCAGATGAGGAAACCGAGGCCCAAAGAAGTTACGTGACTTGCCCAAAGTCACACAGTTGATAAATGGCGGAGCTGGGATTAGAACTCATGACCTCTGACTCCTAAACTCTTGCTCTTTCCGCTTTAAGCGCTTACTATGTGCCAGACATTGTGGCTGGGATGGATACAGTGTAATCAGGTTGGACACATTTCTTGTCCCATGTGGGGTTCACAGTCTCAAACCCCATTTTACGGATGAGGGAACTGAGGCCCAGAGAAGTGTAGTAACTTGCCCAAGGTCACACAGCAGACAAGTTGAGGGACCGGGATTATAACCCATGACCTTCTGACTCCCAGGCCTGTGCTGTATCCACTCTGCCATGCTGCTTTCCATGCACATAGTAGGCATTGAATAGATGCTGCTGATGATGAAAAATTAGCCCCAGGTTTAAAAAATAGATTATGCTAATTCACTAAATATATGTTCCTTTAGCTACCATTTTCTAAATTGACATCCTTTTTGAATGATATTTGTTAATATTTATTATGTGCCAGGCACTGTATTAAGCACTGGGGTAGATACAGCTGATCAAGTTGGACACTGTCCATGGGGCTCACATGTGGCTCATAGTCTTAACCCCCATTTTACAGATAAGGTAACTGAGGCACAGAGAAGGAAAGCGACTTGCCCAAGGTCACACAGCAGAGAAGTGGCAGAGCGGGGATTAGACCACACTGCTTCTTGACATCCTTGTTTAGGTGCCGTTCACATTTGAAGAAGATGCCACCGACAGTGCAGTTCACCGATGGGTGAGAGACGTTGAAAAGCCCAATGTGTGTCCCCTTGCCTTGACCAAACTGCCCACGCAGAGCCTGTCCTTTGTTGTGCTGTTGTATTTATTGTCTGTAGTGCCTGACACCGGTTTTGCCAACATCCTGTGTAGATCAAAGCAGAATTAATCCCTATGAATCTCTAGCAGATGAGAGCAAATGGCACATCTAGCAGCTGCCAACTTGGCAGTCTCCCAGGACAACTGTCCACGCTTAAGGGCTCAGTGTCACAACATAGGGATGCTTAGCTTGCAAAATCTGTACTTGGGTTCAAATTCGGGGTTGGAGGTGGGAGGCTGATCCCCCCCCTTTCTCTCCCACATTGGGGCAGTGGGAGCAGCTCGTTGCCCGGTGAAGACAGTTCCGAAAAACAGAGCATGCCAAGATGGCGGCTCCAGCTGCACTTTGCCACCGCCCCCCCCCCCATCTCTGGCAGAAGAACGCCGCTCTGTTTCTGGTGGCAGATTCTGAGCGTGTGTGTTCCTGCACCTCAGAATCCCTGCCTTCTCCTCTAGTATCCGGCTGGACTACTCCTTTCTCATGACCCCACCTCCTGCTTGCCCCCTTACTCAAAATGAAAACTTATCTATGCACAGATGTAAATATTTGACTAGTTATGTTTCACTTTTGTGCTTCCTTTTTGTTTATGCTCTCTGGTACCCACTGAGTACATTTTTATTTGAGTGCCTGCCTCAGGAACATTTGTTTTAACAAATAAGCTTGTAAAGAGATAGGGCCATGATGGTTTGATTTACTCTAAAGATTGCTTAGTGCAATGCTTTGTGTAGGAAGGTCCTTTAATAGATTGTTTTCTGGCATAGATGAAGGTTTCCCCAGGCTAGTCTAGAGACAGAAAGGAATCTAGGGCAGGGGTTAACCATTTAAATCCCCCAATTTGGAACGCTTTGAAGTCTCTAAAAGTCTGCTGCCTTGAATCTTCCTTTTCTCTTCTGCATTTAATCAGACACACCTGTGAGCTGGCCAATTTAAGTCCCAGACTAGGTGGTCTTGCAGGTCAAAGTTAAGAAAAGTCCAGTGCAGGGGAGTCTCATTCAGTAGTATTTCTTGAGTGCTTACTGTACTGCAGTAAAGGCTTGAGAGAGTGCAAAAAATTAATAGACTGAATCCCTGTCTTCCAGGTATTTACAGTCGGGGGGGGGCGGGGGGGGCGGCACAAGGAGGGGGGAGTACTCTGTGCTAAGAGCAAATTTCTGTGCTCCACCTTCTGAGGTAAGCACAAAGAAGCAGTGCTACCTAGTGGAAAGAGCACAGGCCTATGAGTCAGAGGAGTTGGGTTCTAGGCCCTCTTCACCACTTGCCTGCTTTGTGGCCTTAGGTAAGTCACTTAACTTCTCTGTGTTTCAGTTACCACATCTGTAAAATGGGTTCACCCCACACATCCTATCCGTTACCAAGACCTGCCGGTTTCACCTCTACAATATCGCCAAGATCCGCCCTTTCCTCTCCACCCAAACGGCTACCTTACTATTACGGGCTCTCGTTATATCCCGGCTAGACTACTGTATCAGCCTTCTCTCTGACCTCCCTTCCTCCTCTCTCGCCCCACTCCGGTCTATTCTTCACTCCGCTGCCCGGCTCATCTTCCTGCAGAAACGATCTGGGCATGTCACTCCCCTTCTTAAACAACTCCAGTGGTTGCCTATCGACCTCCGCTCCAAACAAAAACTCCTCACTCTAGGCTTCAAGGCTCTCCATCACCTTGCCCCTTCCTACCTCTCCTCCCTTCTCTCTTTCTACCGCCCACCCCGCACGCTCCGCTCCTCTGCCGCCCACCTCCTCGCCGTCCCTCGGTCTCGCCTATCCCGCCGTCGACCCCTGGGTCACGTCCTCCCGCGGTCCTGGAACGCCCTCCCTCCTCACCTCCGCCAAACCGATTCTCTTTCCCTCTTCAAAACCCTACTTAAAAATCACCTCCTCCAAGAGGCGTTCCCAGACTGAGCTCCTCGTCCCCCTCTACTCCCTCTACCATCCCCCCTTTACCTCTCTGCAGCTAAAGCCTCATTTTCCCCTTTTCCCTCTGCTCCTCCACCTCTCCCTTCCCATCCCCACAGCACTGTACTTGTCCGCTCAACTGTATATATTTTCGTTACCCTATTTATTTTGTTAATGAATTGTACATCGCCTTGATTCTATTTAGTTGCCATTGGTTTTTACGAGATGTTCTTCCCCTTGACGCTGTTTAGTGCCATTGTTCTTGTCTGTCCGTCTCCCCCGATTAGACTGTAAGCCCGTCAAACGGCAGGGACCGTCTCTATCTGTTGCCGACTTATTCATCCCAAGCGCTTAGTACAGTGCTCTGCACATAGTAAGCGCTCAATAAATACTATTGAATGAATGAATGAATGAATTAAGGCTGTGAGCCCAGTGTGGGAATTGAACTGTGTCCAAACTGATATTGTTGTATTTACCCCAGAGCTTAGTACAGTGCCTGGCACAAGAATCATTAAAAAAAAAAAATGTTGGGAACAGTTAGAAAAATGCTCACAGATCATTCTTTCCTCTCTTGGGCTCAGTGCAAATGACTTGACTGGTTAATAAACAGTGCAGTCAGGCAGTTTCCTGGTGAGAAATCAGGAACTCCTGGAGAGTACTGAGCTGGGATTAGGCAATGTGCTAATAGGTTTCCCTGCCATGATGGATTGGTGCCCATCAGCTACATTATGGATATCCACCAGCTCAGCTCCCTTCATGCTGCCACTATTTGGAACATAATAGTTATTGAAATGTATGTCTTCTGGTAAATGTAGGAGACAGGAAAATGATTAGCAATGCAATTACTTTGCCTCTCCTGTGGCATCTGCAGTTTAATGTCTCTGGCTCATTATGCACTTTTTTCCAATGGCAGTTTTTGTTGTTTTATATCTAGGACTATTAAGCGAATGAGCAAGAAAAATTGGACATCTGCAAACAATATGGATTGTTCCCCCTTGCCCCACTCCCCTTCCCTCTCTTCAGCATTTGTCTCCTCATTCTTATGTGTCTGGATGAGTAACTGATTTTGGAGGTGAGGAAGGCGCTGCAAGCAAGCTGTCCATTGCTCAACAAATCCTTGGCCAACGTTGTCGTGGAACCCCTTCCTGATTCTGCACAGGGGTTTGTTCTGTGAATGTCCCATGACCGAATATGTCATCTGCCCTCCTCCGTGGTCTCCAGAGAGTGGGATCTCACAGGTGCTGATGTTCAGGAGTAGGTTTGGAGGAGGAGGAAATGAGAAGCGTCTTCTTGGATTGAGAACTGGCATGGCATAGTGGATAGAGCACGGGCCTGGGAATCAGAAGGTCATGGGTTCTAATCCCGCCTCTGCCACTTGTCTGCTGTGTGACCTTGGGTAAGTCACTTCACTTCTCTGGACCTCAGTTACCTCATCCAAAAAAGGGGGATTGAGCCTATGAGCCCCACATGGGCCAGGGACTGTGTCCAACCCCATTTGTTTATATTCACCCTAGTGCTTAGAACAGTGCCTGGAACATAGTAAGAGTTTAACAAATACCATTATCATCATTATTATTATTAGACTCTTTGAGGAGTTGTATGTTAGGTGTGTCGGAAATGCTCAAAAACTACTGAGGAGGAGGACGACTGATTGGATGGGGTTGACAATCCAGGGGAACTCCTTAGGTCTGGAGAGTGGAACCAGAGATTTGAGGTCCCATCAGTTGGGGGTGGAAGAGGGGTTTAAATTTCCTTTCCTCCCCGAAAGCCACTTCTGTCACCTCCCCACATTCTCTTGGCGATCAAGGCTCTGGGCAGTGGCAGTTAGGTCAGGGCAACGGGGGATTGAGGCAGTTGTCCAGAGCACTGGGGACTCGGGTATGCTACCGTTCTTGTTTGCCAGTAGGGCCGGGACCTGGACAAATGTCCACTTGAATCTATCTTTGAGGTGGCCTTATTCCCAGCTTCAAATTTCTGATCTGAGCCAAATATCCCACTAAAATGAACACAGAAACCAGGGAATGTAAGCAATGCCGTTACATGATTGGACCTATGGTCCACCCAGCCAAGTATTCTAGTAATCTGCCTCCAAGGATCATCAATAGACATCAATTTCCTGGACATCCATCTTAACTGTAATTGGTACACTATCCGATGCAACTAACCTTTCCTCAAGATCTCTGATTTTCCTTCTGTTAATCCTTTTGGATTTCTCACCCATGAATTTCTCTAAACCTTTCTTGAAGCCACTGATATTTTTAGCCTGAGTCCTAGGATCTAGAATTACATATTTTTACCCCCTGCTCTGTGAAGTGTTTCCTTTTGTCCGATTTGCACCCAACCCCTTGAACCTTCAGCAATTATCCTCTCCTCCTCATGTAGTGGAATTGGGCAAAAACAATTGTGTATTCATCATGTTCATGTTTTGAAAACTGTAATTGTGTCCCCTCCTACCTCTACCCCTGCAGCACTTTTGTACATGACTTTACATAATATTACTTCCCCTACTTGTAATTTATTTTATTGGGTCTTCTTTACTAGATTTCAAATCCTTGAAGGCAAGGATCACGTCTACTAATTCTATTGTACTCTCCATTATCTTCTTCCTAAAATCTGGTGACTGGATCGCAGACAAGTGTTGCAGGTGAGGATGGATCATATTTTTTTTAGGGGCAAAACATGAATTTTTTTTGTTTTATTTCCTATGCCCTTCTTGATGAGTCTCTGCACTTATTTTTACCTTTTGGGTTGTTGCTCTTACACACTGGACCCATGAGGAAATGGGGCAGTGATGTCAAGATCTCTTTCCTGTGACATGACATGATTTGGAAGCCTATCATCATGGAATCATAATTTAGATAGCTTTCCACTTAAGGTGCATTACCTGACACAGTGAAACACAGAGAAACAGATCACAGGCCTGGGAGTCAAGACCTGAGTTCTAATAAGAATAATAATAATAATTACGGTATTTGTTATGTGCTTACTATGTGCCAAGCAGTATTCTTAGCACTGAGGTGATCAGGTTGTTCCACATGAGACTCACAGTCTTAATTTCCATTTTACAGATGAGGTAAGTGAGCCACAGAGAAGTGAAGTGGTTTGCCCAAGATCACACGCAACAGACAAGCGACGAAGCCAGGATTAAAACCCATGCCCTCAGACTCCCAAGCCCGTGCTCTTTCCACTAAGCCACTCTGTTTCTCTAATCCTGCCTCCTCCACTTGTCTCCTGTGTGAACTCGCACAAGTCACTTAGTATCTCCACATCTGTAAACTGGGGATTAAATTCTCCTACCTCTGATTTAGACTGTGGGACAGGGACTGTGTCCAACCTGATTAACACTCTAGCTATCCCTGCACTTAGTACAGTACCTGACATGAGTACCACTAAACAAAGCAAAACAAAAAAAACCCAAATCAGAAAAATCCTCGCATCTACCACTCTTCTTCCCCTGACTCAGCCCCCTGAGATTTTCTGTAGTTCAGGCCCAGCCTACTAGAAGATCTTGAAGATGTCACTCCCAGTCTTCAGTCCAGATCAAAGATGTGAGTCAAAAGACTCTTCCTTTTCACCAAGCTTCCCCCTACCCCCATCCTTTTCCATTCCCTCCAGAGAGTATTCATTCATTCAATCTGACTTATTGAGTGCTTATTCTGTGCAGAGTACTGTACTAAGTGCTTGGGAGGGTACAATATAATGAATAACTGATACATTCACTACCCACAACGAGCTGACAGTCTAGAGGGAGTTTACAGTCTAGCCCTATTAAAGTCAGAGGAGGTCCTTCTGGGACTCAAACTGAATCCCCACTGCCATTTTGGTTCTATCCTCTACTGTTGTGGTGCTCAGTCGGAATAATAGAAGTCAGGATTCAGTGTATGCTCACAGATAGCCATTTTAAGCTCACTAATCTCCAGGCTCACTTCCTCTATTCTGGTGAAGAAGAATTTAGTTGAGTGGAGGTGAGGGAGAGGGAAATACAAGAAAGTCTATCAGGTCCTCAATTGAACTGGGACTTTGACTTTCAAACTAAGTCTCAGCAAGCAGGAAAATGAAATCACTCAGCAAATGTTGATGGCAAAGTTGGGGACAGAATTCAGGAGTCCTGTTTGGTCCTGATTCTTCCAGTGTTGGTCATGGTAGGATAGCCTGGTGTAGAAATACACTCCTTCTCTTGGCTCAGGGGCCATAGGAGCCCCCAGATGGGGCAACGTTTGCAACAAGATGTTCCTTGGCAAAGGTCCATTTTTTCCATTAAAAAAACTGAGCCACATTTCATCTTTTAGTGTTTAGATAGCCTCCCTTCTCCCTCCCCTGCCTCATTGCCTCCTCTCCCCACTGCCCGCAAGCCACGTACAACTTTGGACTTGCTCTCCAGAAAGTCTCAAATGTCTTTTCGATGAACATAAAACATTCTCTCTCCATAATGTGGGCTTTCTCACTTGTGGATGCTTCCCTCCCTTGCAAATATTTACCGAGTTGGCTCTGCTGACATATCCCCAGCCTAGGCTGTATACCCGCTTCTATATGCTCATTGATACATCCCAGAAAAAGATTGCACAGACTTCATTTCCAGAAAGAGCTTACTGAGCTCTCCCTCTACCGGGACCAATTAGTGAGTTAACCACTTTATTCCCAGAGTTCTTCAAGCCAGTGGTTTCAGGACACTGACATTAGTCCAGTCTGGCCCAGAGCAATTGAACCAGTTGGATCTCGTTATCTTTGTCCTCTGAGAGTTTCTGTCAAAACCGCAAAGGATGACCTTCTATGAAGGCAAGGCAGAGTTGCCAGGAAGTGCGTACACACTGTCCGTTCTTTTCCCCCGAGGAAAGTCCAATGAAAAGGCATTGCATTCCCTGGTAAGTTTGTAGGTGACAACCTGAAATGGTGGGCTCTGGTGGCATTTGATAATATGGCATTACATATGTTACTCCAGGCATGCGGAATAATGAGATGTCATACATGTCTTTTTCAGAAGTGCTATGTGTTTGACCTGTATTGCTGATAATAATAATAATAGTGGGCTTTGTTAAGTGTTTATTATATGTCAAGCACTGTACTAAGCAGTGGGGTGATTTCAAGATATTCACAGTCTAAGGGGAAGGGAGAACAGATATTTTACTCCCATTTTACAGATGAGGAAATTAAGGCTCAGAGAGGTTAAGTGACTTGCCAGAGCCTCCACAGTGGGTAAGTGGTGGAGCCTGGCTTAGAACCCAGCTCTCCTCCTAACTTCCAGTCTTATGTTCTTTCCACTAGGCCAAGCTGCTTTCCTTGAAGAGGCCAATGGCGTTAAGGGCTTAAAAACCAAGGCCTGGATAAAACACCTCCGAGAATGGGAATAAAATTGGTAACATTCAAACTGTTGGCCTAGACGTAACAAAACATAGCCCCCAGCTCCCAATTTTCTGCAGAAACACAACCATAAAATTTACAGAAGAAATTATGTCTGATTGAACTCTCCGCCATTTAAGTGATCTTAAAACTTAGTAATGAAGAAAACCCAAATGTTTTCATTGCCATTTGGCTTCTAGTGTCAGAGAGGAACCCCGGGGGATTCATCAACTGCCTTCCATCATGCTGCGACTTGTGAAGGTAAGTCATGTCAGACCTGCCATTTCCTGCTCATTCGGGGCTGTTATGTTTCCTTGCAGGTCAAGGAGGTTTGCCGTAGTGTGTTTCACCCGGGTATGCGACATCCTCATTTTGCTGGCCAAAGGCTCTGAGGGAAGTTTTTGGAAAGCCTGGCCTCTGGGAGCAAAGGACTGGATGACATTTTTCCTGACACTTCATAGTTCCTTTTGGTCCCTGAGTCTATGGATATGTCAGTTCTCCAGGGCTTCCCACAAATTATGGCCATCTTGGAGCTGAAAGGTGAAAATACTGTGCCTTGTTGTCGATCACAGGCTTCCTAGTCAAGCCAGGTTTTACTGAGAGTGGCAGAGGCCACACTTGCCTACCCCCAAGGAGGGATACTCACTGCCCACAAATTTGAGGTGGGGCAGCACCACCAACACCCCAGCCTTGCACTGAAAGCTGGGCCTGAAAGTCAGGAGTCCTGGGTTTGAGTCCTGTTTCTGGCCAAGGCCTGCTGTGTAACCTTGGGCAAACCACTTAAACTCTTGGGGTCTCAAGATCTTCATCTGGAAAATGTGAATAAGATCCATGCTGTCCTTCAATTTTAGACTGTGTAATGGGGACTGTCTTGGATGTAAAATATGATTAACTACCCCAGTGCTTAACATAATGTTCTGCTCTTAGTGATCACTTAATTGTTTCATTGTTCTGTTGTTATTGCCCCAGTTAGAATGTAAACTCCTTTTTTCAAGAATTGACATTTGTTAAGCATTTACTATGTGCCAAGCACTGTATTAAGTGCTGGGGTAGATACCAGCTAATTAGGTTGAACCCACATGGGACTCAGTCTTAATTTACAGATGAGGTAACCGAGGCACAGAGAAGTGAAGTGATATGCCCCAGGTCACACAGCAGACAAGTGGCCGAGCCAGGATTAGAACCAAGGTTCTTCTGACTTCCAGGGCTGTGCTCTATCGACTAGACTACAACACTTCTCTTGCAGGTAGGGGATGCTGTGGGTAGGGGATATCCTTTCCAAGCATTTAGTACAGTGCATTGCATTCAGTAGGTGCTTGATACATACCATTACCACTTCAACCAGCAGGAGAGCCAAGAACATGAGAGGGGCATGCACTTAGGGTGAAGAGGGGTCTAAGAAATCAATTGCAACAGCACCCTTCTCCTCCCCCAAAACCCAGACCCACTGAGTGTCTGGAACCTCAGGAATTGGAAACTCAGGAGCCCAGAACCTCAGGAGCCTGGAGCCACAAGGGCCTTGAACTCCAGAAGCTGGAACACGGCAATCTAGAAACTCAGGAGTCTAGAACCTTCAGGATATTTTGGGAGGTTATGAATATATGTGTTCAAGTGACTAGATGGGGTTGAAATGGCAATTGGAGGAGTATAACATGAGATGAGAAACTAATCAGGGAAGCTTTGGGATAGGGACTGTGTCCAACACAATAAATTTTGGCTGATCTCCTCCCCTAACTTTCCCGACATAATTGACAACATTACCAACCTCCCTTTCCCTGAAGCACACACACTTGTCATTATCCTTGGACTCTCATACACAACATTCCCTTGGTCCACTCCATCCCAACCCTCCCCAGACTCCTGACTATTGACTTCAAGGCACTCCCTTAGGTCTCTCCTTCCTAATCAAGCAATCAATGGTATTCATCGAAGGCTTACTCTGTGCTAAACACTGCAGTTATTAAGCACTTGGGAGAGAACAATCAAGAGAGTAGTATTTGAATCTCTAAAGCAAGTGGTTCTAACCCACTTTAAACTCTTCGTTCCAAGTCGAATATTATTTAATTACTATATTTGATTGTACTAGGAGTGTTTCATTAATGTTGGTATTTGTTAAGCGCTTACTATGTGCCGAGCACTGTTCTAAGCGCTGGGGTAGATACAGGGTAATCGGGTCGTCCCACGTGGGGCTCACAGTTAATCCCCATTTTACAGGTGAGGTAACTGAGGCACAGAGAAGTGAAGTGACTTGCCCACAGTCACACAGCTGACAAGTGGCAGAGCTGGGATTCGAACTCATGACCTCTGACTCCCAAGCCCATGCTCTTTCCACTGCGCCACGCTGCTTCTCTAGCTCATGCAAGCCCTCAGAAGACGATTTTCTGGACTTCGCTGGTGTTACATTGAAAATGAAATGAATTGTTTTTGCAGAATCAGGGGCCACAAGTTCAAATTTTGAGCATCTTCCTAAAGAGCTCCTGAGGCATGGCCTAGTTTATATCGCATGCCTCAGGGCTCTCTGCTCTATTTACATACTAGTTTTTCCTCTCAATTTGGCTTGAAATCTTTTTAAAAAATGGAAACAAAAAACAAGATTGGGAATATTTTAACTAGCAACTCGTGTGAACGAGCTGTCACTTTCACAGCCTGCATGATATTACATCATGCTAATTCATGAAAAATTATCTTTTTAAATGCTACCACGCGTGCTGAAATGGGACTTTTCCTTTGTCCTCCTTGCCTCTCCTCTTTGGCCCGCTCTTCAAGAGATATGTGTTGCTTCAGCATCCTAATCACTACCAAATCTCTATCAAGTTTGTTTCCCCATGACTGACTGTGTTCTCAAATGGATTCCTGAGATTTTGTCTGTGAACCAAACCAAAATCAGTGATAGGATTTCTAACATGTTTTATTATAACAGAAATTGTTGCATCTGTCCCATTAATAATGCTTCCCAGAAGACCTATCTTCTGTCAGTTGTAATATTAACTCTCCTAGTAGATGAGCACTGAAAAGAATGGAGATCAGGGTCAAATTCATTACAGGAAGGATCCACCACATACATAGCTATATATACCTATAAACAAATACACATTAATCCTTGCAGCTAATTTGTCCCTAATCTCCATCCTCACTTCTATATACTAAATGAAATAATATACACTCCCTTCCCTATTCTTAGCAAAAGTTGAAAAGGAATGTCAATTGTGCACTGGTCTTTTCAGTTACATTCACAGGCATATGATTCAATTGTCAGAAGCCCTAGGCGGGACAGGGTCCGGGTCCAAGCTGCTTATACCAGTGCTTCGTATAGTGCTTGGCACTTAGTAAAAGCTAAACAAATACTGCAATTATGCCATCTTTAAATAAAGCAGCCTGGCCTACTAAAAAGAGCATGGGTCTGGGAATCAGAGGGCCTGTGTTCTAATCCTGGCTGGCTCTGCCACCTGCCTGCTGGTAGACTTGCCTGACTTGAGCAAATCATTTAACTTCTCTGGACCTGTTTCCTCATCTGTAAACTGGGGATTAAATTCTACTCTCTCCTACTTACTTGTCCTCTCCCAAGTGCTTAGTGTCTTGCATGGTACACAGTAAGCCCTCAATAAATGCAATCAGATATGAATATGAATGAATAATTAGACTGAGCCCCATGTGGAGCAAGGACTGTCCAACCTGATTATCTCGTGTCTACCCCGGTGCTTAGTGTAGTGCCTGGCACATAGTAAGCACTTAATAATACCATAATTATTATTAAATAAAGGACTCCATGAGCCATCCTTTGTTTCTGAGGAGGACAGTACTGCCAGTGTTCTTGGGGAAGATGAAAAAGCCAACATTTCTTTCCACATGGTACAATGACACGCTTGCCTTTTAGAGCCTGTTATTACTTTTGAGATGTCTTGAGCTCACCTTGAGCCTCAGGAACCCAGAACCAGAGTCTTGATTATATGTCAAGCACTGGAGTAGAGACAAAATAATGAGATTGGACAACAGTTCCTGTCCCACGCAGGGCTGACCATTCCCACGCAGGGCTGACCATCTAAGAGATAGGGAGAATAGGTATTTTATCTCCATTTTACAAATGAAGAAACTGAGGCACAGTGAACTTAAGTGACTTATCTAGGGGCACACAGTAGTGCAGGAGAAGAGCTGGGATTAGAACTCGGCTCTCCTGAGTCTCAGGCTGGTGCTCTTTCCACTAAGCCATGCTACCTCCGGGCATGCCATGACCACAAAATAGAAGCTTGTGGGATTCCAGATGGGGCTTCCATAGGTGGCAGCAACCAGATTGTAACCCTCCACTTGTTTCACCCTCTGGCCAAAAGAATTGCCCACTCTGACTTGGATGGACTCCCAGGACCTACTCTGGGCTGGTGGCAGTGCTCTGGAAGCACTCGAGCAAAGACCGTTTTGCAGAGGTCAAACCTGCTAAATCCTGAGATGGCTCTCAACAATAATAATAATAATAATAATAATAATGGTGGTATTTGTTAAACACTTACTATGTGCAAAGCACGGTTCTAAGCGCTGGGGGGATACAAGGTGATCAAGTTGTCCCAGGTGGGGCTTACAGTTTTAATCCCCATTTTACAGATGAGGTAACTGAGGCACAGAGAAGTTAAGTGACTTGCCCAAAGTCACACAGCTGGCAAGTGGCGGAGCCGGGATTCGAATCCCTGACCGCCGACTCCCATGCCCGGGTTCTTTCCATTGAGCCACGTTCCTAATGGTATTTTTTAAGCATATGCTATGCACTAGGGTAGATACAAGATTATCTACTTGGACAGAGTCCCTGTCCCACATGGGGCTCACAGGCTAATAGGGAGGGAGAACGGGTATTAAATCCACATTTTGCAGATGAGGAAACTGAGGAACAGAGAAGCTGAGTGACTTGTCCAAGATCACAGAGTAGACAAGTGGTGGAGTCAGGATTAGCACCCACGTCCTCTGGACTCCCAGGCCCATGCTCTTTCCACAAGGCCAAGCTGGTGAAGGAGGTTGAAATCGTGGGAACTCCTCTGCACAGCTGAGGGGCTGCCGGGGGTGCTGGAGGGGTCACAGGAGTGAGGAGATGGCAAGCAGAGGGGGCAGAGACAAAGCTTGGAGTCCACCCTGCCACCTAACGTCCAGGTCTGTGGCCTTGCTGAGGAGGCTTTATGGGGGCCATTAGGGTCCACCCAGCCTCCTGGCTTGCAGCCATCACCAACTTGAGTCTGGATGCCTCCACAACAAACTTCTCGCAAGTTTTCAGTTTTCAGGCAGAAGGTTTTCAGGCGAGTAATGAAAACCTAAATAAAAGCAAATCTGCTTAAATGCCCCCTGCGGCCTAGGAAGTTCACTGGCAGGGTCTAGAAAGCAGGAGCTGTTTTGCTCATAAGCATTTAAATGTCATTTTGAATCCACTCAGACTGGATCAGAACATAATTAAAGCATGAATCATCTTAAGAAATAGGATCCTGAGGTAATAAGCAGTGATTTCTAATCAGATTTCTGAAGAATATTTGTATTCCACAATGAGAAAGGAGTGATAAAGGCTCCAGAAATTTCCATCTCCCCCACCCTTCTTTGGGTGGAAATTCACTCTAGCCCAGAAAAGGTTGTTCTTGGCAAATGTCTTCTCATTTCAGAAAGGTTTCTCAGTGTACCCAGACACCCAAGCCCGAATAGACAGTACCGGGACTCTAATCTGCTCAATTAAAACTTTGAAAACAGCCTGAATTCAACAGAGAGCTTTTCAAGCCCTTATCCCCACTTTTTTTTTTAAGGAGCACAAACAACCCCGAGGAGCATGGAGTTCTTTGCTGGGGAAAAATTGTTCCTTCCCTGCCCTACTCTCTCCTTCCACCCCCCTGCCCATCATTTCTGCCAGTGTTTCCCGGGGCAGACCTACAGCACAGTGGCTATCCCAGGCCCCGGCCTACCCGGGGCGCCAGGCTGTGGTTTGATGCAGAGGAAAACGGCGGCAGCAGACGAACCCTTTGCCCATTATCACATGTCCCTCGGCCCTGCCCCCGACCACCTCCCCTACCAGCCCCATCCCCAACAAAGGAAGTCTTGCTCTCTGAGCTTCTTGGCAAACCTCCGTGTTTACTTTACTAGTCAATGGTCAGACTGTTCAGGGTCTTACTTATTGCCTCACGTAGGTTGTGCTCAGTAGGTTGTTAGAATGACTGCTCTGAGGGGCTGGAGCCCACCTAAGTTTTTCTCATCCCAAGGCAACCTGCTCCTGCCCCAGTCCCCTTCCCCTGGCCCATCCCCAATCCCCACTTCCGTTCCTCTGCCTCACTCTCCTTCCTCTTTCCCACCTCTTCCCCTACCTCTATCCCTTTCTCCTTCCCCATCCCTTTCCCCTTTCCTCGCCCCTTCTCCTGTCTCCATTCTTCTTCCTCTGCCCCCGTCTCTTTCCCTTGCCTCCATCTTCTCCTGCCTGTCTCCTTCCCTTGCCTCACTCTCCTTCCCCTGCTTCAGTCTCCTTCCCCTGTTCCCAGTCTCCTTTACCTGCCTCAGTCTTCCTTCCCTGCCTCTGCCTCCTTCCCCCACCCCAGCCCCCACCCCCATCTGACTCTCCTTGCCCTGGGATCCATGAAGCGCTATCACCATTTTGAAATGTGACCCATTTACCTGACAAAGTCTTCAAGATAATTGGATAAACTGCCTCAGTATTATGCTGCCTTCCATTGTCAAAGTGGTTTAAGCTACTTTAGTCACCAAGCTAGCAAGAAGGGGAGGAGCTGGGGAGGAGGGATGTGGGACACTGAATGAACCTGGGTCCTACCCTTTCCAAAGCTGCCTCTCTATTTCCCTCCACTAACACCAAATCTCTGGAGCCACTGTCCACTTCCTCGCTGTTTTTCGGAGGGTCGGCGGCAGCACAACGCCATCAGAGCTCCCCAGAGCCTCCTCTTAGTGCCTGGACAGAGGAGCTGAGTGTTCAAAGTGGCAGGAATGGGGAAGGACACACTGATTTGGATTTTATTAACGACTGTATTATTTGCTAAGTGTTTGCTTAGTGCCAAGTACTGTACTAAGTGTTGAGTTAGATACAGTACAATTAATAATAATAATAATAATAGTGTTGGTATTTGTTAAGCACTTACTATGTACAGAGCACTGTTCTAAGAACTGGGGTAGATACAGGGTAATCAGGTTGTCCCACACGAGGCTCTCAGTCTTAATCCCCATTTTACAGATGAGGTAACTGAGGCAGAGAGAAGTGAAGTGACTTGCCCACAGTCACACAGCTGACAAGTGGCAGAGCCGGGATTCAAACCCATGACCTCTGACTCCCAAGCCCCTGCTCTTTCCACTGAGCCACACTGCTTCTCATCTTCTTCGAATTTGATAAGAATCAAATAAGAATTAGATAAGATAAGAATTCTTCGATAAGAATTTGTCTCTCTCCTCAAACTCCTCCTCTGTACCTCATTAGATCTCACTCAATGGTTATGTTTTCAGTTAATTTCACCTGGTGTAGATAATTACACTTACTCATTGCTGGAGCTCTGGAGTGTAAAAAGAGAGTGTCTGAGTACTGGCAGGAAGTCAAAAGGAACAAATCCTAGTACTTATTGTTAGTTTAAAATATGGTTATGAAAGAACTGTATTTTTACATCCTTTAAATAAATACAGTATCTGTTCCTGCATAACTCTTCACCCACTGAGTCTGTTTCTTCAATCAATCAGAGATATTTACTGAGCTCTTAATGTGTCTTATCACCTCGTCTGTTCATCCTTTATACCGAATACATAATGAGAAAAGCCAGATTGGATGAAGACGAACAGGGTGTAAAGACTAGAGGAAGGAATATAAACAACCTTCGTTATGCTGATGATACTACCCTACTAGCAGAAAGTGAAGAAGATTTGAAGGGCTTATTATTAAAAGTTAAGGAACGGAGCAAAAAGATGGGCCTAAATTTGAATGTCAAGAAAACAATGGTCATAACAACTGGAAGTTTAAACATATCTGTAGTAGATGGAGAGAAGATTGACATAGTTGACAGTTTTTTTCTTTTGGGATCAGTAATCAATAATAAAGGAACTAGTAGCCAAGAAATACCCTGAAGATTAATGTGAGGAAGAATTGCTATGAAGAGTCTGGGAAAAGTCATGAGATGTGCTGTTGTAACAATTGCCACAAAAATACAAATTGTCAATTCTGTGGTGTTTCCAGTGATAGTGTATGGATCTGAAAGCTGGACAGTGAAAAAACAGGATAGAAGAAGCATCAGTTCTTTCGAAATGTGGTGTTGGAGACGGCTTTTGCGACTACCATGGACTGCCCGGAAAACAAACAAATGGATTTTGGAGCAAATTAAGCCAAAGTGGTCTTTGGAAGGCCAAATAATGCATCTTAGATTAGCATATTTTGGACACATAATCAGGAGGACTAATTCTCTGGAGAAGACGCTAATATTAGGAAAAGCCCAGGGAAAACGTGGAAGAGGCAGACCAGAACCAATAGCAAGGTTACAGATTATGGCAAAAGTCAGGATGTAATGGAGAAAATATATCCATAGAGTAGCTATAAATCGGAAACAACTAGATGGCACTTGATAAAAGCAATACTGTAGGCAGATCACTGGGCTAGTACAACAGAATTAGTAGATGATGATCCCTGCCCACAATGGGGGTATGTGAAGCATCCAAGTGTTTATGTGATAAGAAAGGGCTGAAGTCACAGTTGGAGGGGATTTACAGTGCTGAGAAATAAGGTGAGGAGGTGACAGATTAATCAGGAAAGAACTCCTAGAGGAGATATGACTTCAGAAGGACTTTGAATGAATCTATCAACTATATTTATTTAGAGCTTATTGTTGTATTGTTCAATTAATCAATCAATCATATTTATTGAGCACTTACTGTGTGCAGAGCACTGTAAAAAGTGTTTGGGCAAGAATAATGCAATGGAGTTGATAGACATATTACCTGCTCACCAGGAGCTTACACTTTAGAGGAAGGGTTTAGACTCTGGGAGAGCAGTAGTCTGTGGGAAGTGAAGTGGGAGGGAGCAAGCAGAGGTGGCAGGTGGTGCGAGCAAGAGGTCTGCTGTAGGAGGGATGAGAATGTCTACTAGACAAATGGGTAGGTTGGCTAGAGAGGGACAAATGTGCCCTCTCTCTTTCCTCCCCTCCTAATGTGTATGGAGGGGGTGTTGGAGTTGATGGGGTGGAGAAGCAGCATGGTCTCATGGATAGAGTATGGACCTGGGAGTCAGAAGGACCTGAGTTCTAATTCCAGCTCTGCTACTTTTCTGCTGTGTGACCTTGGGCAAGTCACTTGACTTCTCTGTGCCTCAGTTGCCTCATCTGTAAAATGGGGATTGAGACTGTGAGCCCCATGTGGGATAGAGACTTTGACCAACCTGATTTGTTTGTATTCACCACAGTGCTTAGTACGGTGCCTGGCACATAGTAAATGCTCAACAAATACTACAATTATTAATTATTATTATTAATAATCTGGGGCTAGGGGTGGAGGTAAGGAAAAGGTGGTACAGAAGGGCTGCAGGATGTCTGAAAGGCTGACCCAAACCTGGCTAGATAGGGGGAGACCTGGCCTGATCCAACCTGCACATTGAGCAGACAGTGAGTCCCAGGCCTGACCAACCACATGAAGACCATTACTGGAGAGAATGTGGTTCATGACCTTTCCAGACCAGCTTGTAATGTGATAATAACAATAGTAATTGTGACATTTGTTAAGCTCTTACTATGTGCTGGTCCTGTCTACTCACAGTCTAAATAGGAGGGAGAATGAGTATTCCCATTTTAGAGATGAGGAAAGTGAAGTAAAGCTCTTAGTACAGTGCTCTGCACACAGTAAACGTTCAATAAATAGGATTGAATGAATGAAGTCAAGTCCAAGGTCACAAAGCAGGCAAGTGGAAGGGCCCAAATTTAAACCCTGGTCCCCTGTCTTCCAGGCCAATGCTCTCTCTACTGGAAAATGCTGCTTCTCTGGAAAAAGCAGAAGATGGAATCACGAACACTTATTCTAGAATAACCATTTCAGTTTGTTGTATTTCACACTGAAGTTTCACATTTGATGCCTGAGCAAAGTGAAGTGGGCAGGAGGATGCAAAATGGGGTCTACATAAAGAACATTTTGGCAGGTTACAATGGTTGAAACTCCCACTCCTCCTTCAACATTCCTCCTTCAACGTTAGCATTCAGTCAGCAACAAACACAGCGACCATCTAGCCCCACTAGGTGGAGCTCAGAATGTACGTTTGGTTGGGAATGAAATGGTTCTGGAAACGAAGAAGATTACTAAAAAGAGAGAGGGTCGACTAGTGATACTTAACAGACATCATAATAATAATAATGTTGGTATTTGTTAAGCGTTTACTATATGCAGAGCACTGTTCTAAGCGCTGGGGTAGATACAGGGTAATCAGGTTGTCCCACGTGAGGCTCACAGTCTTAATCCCCATTTTACAGGTGAGGGAACCGAGGCCCAGAGAAGTGAAGTGACTTGCCCAGAGTCACACAGCTGACAAGTGGCAGATCCGGGATTCGAACCCATGACCTCTGACTCCAAAGCCTGGGCTCTTTCCAACATTTCCTACCGAACAACAGAAATCTTGAGGAAACTATCCCAGTTTACTATTTAACTTCTCAAGAGGCGTTTAAACACTAGCAGATTCAGAGAACAGAGCCTATTGGAAAACTTTAACCAGTAAGATGTCATGGGACCAGATGTGTTATAGTAGAAAATAATATTGCCTGCTCCTCCTCTCATCATTTATCAGTGGTATTTATTGAGCGTTTACCTGTCTGGAATGAGGATGTGCTATATAAATCCTTTACTCAGCCTGGAAAACAGCAAGGGCCCTTGCTCTGAGGGGGGTCCAGGAGGCAGGTCTGGAAAGGAGCACGGGAAATTCACTTCACCCCAGCTCTAGCGGTTACCCCAGGGTTCCAGCTCACGGGGATTTTCCCAGGATCCTGCTGGGCCATTATGGCTCTGCTATGTCGGCCACACTTCTGGTTTTGCCCAGAACCACAGGGCTCTATACCCCAGAACAGCCTTTACCTGGGAGTCATGCCCTGTGGCAATAGGAACTTGACAAGCACTCTAATGGGCCCTGCAGATACTGTCAGGGGATCCCAGATGCATCCCCTTCCTTGTGGGCTAGGACAACCAAAAAAACAAAGAGGCCAGCCACAGCCACAGGCAAGCAACAATTCATCCTGAGGCAGACATGGCATACGACATTTTCAGTCACCTTATTATCTGGACATTTCGAAAAAGCGCTTTGGCAGGCTAGGACCTTTATAAAATGTATAACCTGCTTCCTGTTCAAGTCAGACTGTTTATTCCCTTGGTGACTCCAAGACCCAGACAGGTTTTGATGATGGGCACACAAAGCAATATGAAATGCCATTTCATTTTATAGTTTATTTCACATAAAATTTTATGCCATTTTATTTCATTTCTATTTTTGGCCATTTCTGGCGGGCTGGGTCAGAGGTGTCCTTGGAGTTGGAACTGCCCTAGGCGGTTTGCCTGAGGGGAAGCTTACCTCCCCTTTCTCCCAGGGTGCTGGTAATGGAATCTGAAGATTGAAAAATATTTTAAACAATTCTAATTAGATTGTTGAAGGAAGAGGCAGTGCCCTTTGTGTGTGAAGGTTCCTACTATCAAGCTTAATTTACTTACACAGAAAAGGATTTGTGTGTTTTGTGTTTGTATGTTTTTTAAACACAAAAAGTACCTCCCCACCGCTAAAAAAAATGGACTCTCACTAGGTTTATATTTCCCTCTGTCTCTGTATCTTTGTTTCTGCCTCTGTTTCTCTAACTCCATCTGTTTCATTGTACTTTACTGGAAACACATAGGCCGTGAGTAAAGCTAATGCTACTACTACTAATAATAATAATGGTGCTTGTTCTTTGTGCCAAGCACTGAACAAAACGTTGGGATAGATACAAAATAATCAGGCTGAAGACAGCTCTGTCCCACCTGGAGCTCACAGTCTAAGTAGGAGGGAATAGGATTTAAAGCCTGTCTTTGCTTCAGTATTTTTTTCCTTGTTGGCAAAATGAGAATAATAATAATAATTAATAATAATGGGAATAATGCCTCTCTCGCCTTCCTTTACACAAAGAAATTGCATTATTTATGTGAAAGGGGATTGAAGAAATTAAGTGCTAACCAAATTCAGAGTTCTGTCCACTCTTCCTATTCTTTCAATTTGTTTGGGGCCCTCCTCTTTGTGACTGTCTCTGCCTCTGTGTCAGTCCTCTATAGTCATTATTATCAAGAGCTTTTGCTGAGCTGCTGTGTGCAGAGCATTGTATAAGGCACTTGAGAAGATACAATAGAAGTTTTTAAAAAAGAGGCTTTACCAGACTAAGCCCCACTTTTTCTCTTATCCCACTCCCTTCTCCTATGCCCTGACTTGCTTCCTTTGCTATCCCCTCCAACCGCCGCAGTACTTATGTACATATCTGTAATTTGATTTATTTGTATTGATGTCTGCCTCCCCACCTCTAGGCTTAAGCTAATCAGGGGCAGGAAATGTGACTCTTTATTATTGTATTGTACTTTCTCAAGTGCTTAGTACAGTGCTCTGCACACAGTAAGCGCTCTATAAATATGATTCAGTCAATGAATAATTGATTGATTACTATCTACTCTAATGCTTAGAACAGTGTTTGATGCATAATAAGTGCTTAACAAATACCTTTTTTTTTTTAAGAAAAGGTCCTTAATGTCAAACTATGTTAGGATCACAGTTCTGAATCCTGCAAGTCCTTACCATTGTTAATAATAATTAATGATAATAAATAAATAATGGAAAAATGAAAGGACACAAGTGTGAGTGGTGTCAGGGAGAGAGTGGACAGGTAATAGGGAAACAACTGAATGTTTTATACTATTCATTTTTCCACCTTGGATTAGCACAAGAAAATGAAGTTTTGCTTCTGCCTCCGCTGCCATCTGGAAACATCTCTTCGAGGGTTTAGCATTCCACTGTAAAAATGGCAACGAGAATTCAGCTGAAAGATCATAATCAAGTGCAAAAAACCAAAGGAACTCCAGAAACATAATGAATACTATCAGTATTCACCCATTTCCTTCATTTAGTCAATGGTAGATGCATGCGCTGATGGGAGAAATATCATTTCAAGTCCTCTGGCTGTCAAAACAGACCTGTAAACTTGGACAATTTATGTCAGGACTACCTCCCCAGAAATGACTGCAGAAGCAATGGGCTACAGGAGCCACGGCGAGCTTTAATTGTACTATGCTATGGCCATAGGGTGATCATGTATCACATAGCTCACCACTATTTGAAAATCCTTTGAGAAGTGCTTCCAAGAATGAGAAATGTGTTAAATTGATATAACACTGTGGAAAATTCTTCTCTCCTGGGAAGTCAACATTTAGTGATTTATGAAGAGTTCATTTCACATCTCTCTCTCACATACACACACACAAACACACACACACACATGCACACACACACAACACACTTAAGTTCAGGTTAAATTTAAAAACCAGTCTTCAGTGGGTTCCTGTCGCCTTACCAGCCTCCAATCTGAACCCAACCCAGCTCATAACCCTCCTCCTCCACCCAAATAACATGAAAGGATGAATAGAAGGAAAAGAGCCTATTTCAGTATGGCAAAGGGAGAGGGTCTGACTTGAATCCAGCTCTGAAAACCACATGGCATAATGGTGGGCCTCACACCTTCAAGGGAGAATTCTGCCAATGACACACAGAAGCTCCTTCCTTCCCCTTCTCAGCCAGAGTAAAAATCACAGAGGGTGTGAGAAGCAGGGAGCAGGGGAGGCACAGGGGAGAGCAGGACAGGAGATGTCTGTTTTTCTCTTTGAACAAGGCATCTACAACTGTTAACTGAGAGGGATTGCCAGAGCAACAGAGCAAAAATGTTAAATGTTCTAGGCTTGATGCTGCTGCTGATTACTGTAATGTTTGTTAAGTGCTATGTGTCAAGCACTGTGCTAAGTGCTGAGGTAGATAAAAGATAATGCAGAAGAGCCAGAGACAGCTTGATGGAGGCCAGGGCTGGAGGGAGGCCAGGACTTGAGAAACTGAAGCAATCATAGCATTCCTATGCAGTCTCCTGACAGAATTACTACAGCTGTATCTCAAGTGGCTTTACCCTAGCCAGTCTCCAGAATCCTCCCTTTCCCAGCCTGTGCTTTCCCTGAACGAACATAGAAGAACATTCCCTGGTTCCCCAGTAAGCATCAGTTCAGAATCCAGCCCAGTCTAGCTTAGCCAGCCCCTCTCTCCACACATGCAATCAAGAGAACATCCAGAGGCATTGTCTCAGGCCACCTCCTTTGGGGATGACTCTGGATCCAGCTGGGACTGGGTCCGGTCTAGAAATAACCCTAGTCTATAGGATCCTCCTTGTCTCTTTTTCTCTTCAAGCCCAAGGGAAAAGGCAAGTCAGGGTTATTTCTATTCCTTTGAACCTTCAACTCGAAAGATCTTGAATGACTTTAAAAATATGTGGTATCTTCCTGACTCTTCTGTTAAACAAATTCAGCACTTACAGTACTGATGACACATAGTATGGGCAAATCACTTAACTTGTCTGTGTCTTAGTTTCCTTAAAATGGAAAACAAATGCTTTCTTATCCTCCTCCTTAGACTGTGAGCCCCATGAGGGAAAGTAACTATTTCCAATCTGATCATATTTTACCCCTCACAGCACCGTTTAACACTATGCTTAGCACTGCGTTTAGCACTGTGCTTGGCACATAGTAAGTATTATTATTATTATCCCACAACTGAGAACTCTTCCACCTACTTCTCTCAAGCCTGGCAAAATCACCTGTTCCCCCAGGAAGCAAAGCAACCGCCTACACTCCTACGCAGCAGTTTGGCATAGTGGATAGAGCACAGACCTGAGAGTCCGAAGATCATGGGTTCTAATCCCAGCTCTGCCACTTGTCTGCTGTGTGACCTTGGGCAAGTCACTTTACTTCTCTGGGCCTCTGTTACCTCATCTGTAAAATGGGGATTGAAACTGTGAGCCTCATGTGGGACAGGGACTATGTTCAAGCTGATTTGCTTGTAACCACCCCAGCACTTAGTACAGTGCCTGGAACATAGTAAGGACTTAACAAATACCACAATTGTCATTATTATTATTATTGCACTGACTCTGCTGGTATCTTGACTAGTGTGAGTAGTTAATTTGGATAGTATGTGTAGGTAGCTTGACTAATATGTGTAGATAATCTGGCTGGTGTGTGTAGGTAACTTGGCTCGTGTGTAGGTAACTTGGCTTGTATGTAGGAAATTTGGCTCATGAGTAAAGGTAGCTTAGCAAGGTCAGGTAGGTAGTGTATGCAGGTAATTTGGCTAGTGGGTGTACGGAGTTTGGCTAATGTGTGTAACTAAGTTGATTAGTGTGTATAGATAGCTTGGCTAGTATATATAGGTAGCCTGACTAGTACGTTGAAGGTAATTTGACTATTGTGTAGAGGGCGCTTAGCTAATGTGTATGAGAGTAATTTGGCTAGTGAATATAGGTAATGGCTAAAGTGTCTAAGTAATTTGGCTAGTGTGTATAGGTAATTTGACCAGTGTGCATAGGAACTTGGCTTGCGTGTAGGTAATTTGGCTAATGTATATAGGTAGCTTGGCTAGTGCATGTAGGTAATTTTGCTAGAATGTGTGGGTAATTTGACTAGTGTGTGTAGGTAGCTTGACTAGTACGTGAGATAACTTGGTTAGTGTGTGCTGGTAACTTGGCTAGTATGTATCGGTGGCTCGGCCAGTGTGTGTAGATAATTTGGCTAGTGTGCATAGGTTGGCATTCAAGGGAGCAGAGAGCAGGGGGATTCTTGGCAACAGTCCCCTCCTACCTCTGCCCTCACTTGAACCAGCCCTGCCTGTCCATCAGGGGATGAGCAGTGAAATTGTTCACTTTAGTTAAAATGTATTCAGTTTCTATTATAAGTTTAGCTTTATACATTTCTCAGTAAATAAATAATGTCTCAAGGCTTGGACTGAAAGACCTGAAAATGGTTTCATTCTAATACAGAGAAATATTCATTTTCCATTAGTGACTTTTTTTCTGAGAACTTCGAAGTTCAATCTGGGTTCGATGTGAAAGGAAAGCACTGTGAGCTGGAGGAGGAAAAGTCAACCTTTCAGTTATTATATTAATTCCACATGCATTAATTAGATCTCCTGAAACTGCAGCAGGTCTTGGCTGGGGGGCTGAATTACTTGCTGGGTTTTTCCATATTTTGTTTTTCTTTTCCAATTTAGTCGACATTCTGCATTAAAAACAGTAAACTCTGCCCCAGAGCCTATCTAAATCTTTGTTGCTGGTAAATCTAATAGCAAATTCATCAGAAAGGTAATGAAAAGTTTGAATGACTTTTTATTTTCTCAAACAATTGTGTTTCCATAAGTAAAATCTGGAAAGTAGATAAATTATAAGTAGCTCCAGTGATAATTACAGATTTTTTTATATTCATAGACAACTAGTGCATATTGCTGTTTTCTCTGAAGACAAATGTAGCAATTATCCCAGTTATTTATCTACTTTCCATTTTTAATGACTAGCAATTGCCTTTTTTTATTACTACACAAAAACAAGAAAAAATATTTACCCATTATCCCTTAGATGAGTGTCCCCTAGTGTCATTAAAAATTCATCTGCACATTAATATCAGCACATTCCGTGTATGAAGGAAAAGGTGTTGGGATTTCTTCTGTAGAGCCCATCTCCTTCTGCCTAAAACCAAAATAGTAATCCAGAGACTAAGGAGTTTCCAGCTTTGATTCACCAAATGCAGTTCCTTAACTTTTCTCCCCATAGCGCTTCTGGACCTATGTTTAAACTCTGCTGCTCTCTCCGACCTGTAATCCATCATAGTGTCTGTCTCCCTTGCTCTACTGAAAACTCCTTGAGAGCAGGGGTCATGTCTAATAATTCCATTGTGTTCTCCCAAGTGTGTAGTACAGAGCTCTGCACACTCCTTGAGGGCAGGGATCATGTCTACTATTTCTATATTACTCCCTCAGGGGCTTGGAATAGTGCCCTGAACAGAGTAAGGGCTTAATAAATACTATTTATGGATTGATTGAGTTTCTTCTGAAACAATAATATCCAGGCCCAGGACAAGCAGAGCAGACTGGATTGAAATCCCACCAAATTCTTTAATCTCTCTGGGACTAAATCTCTCCAGTTCCAAAATATATCATCTAAGGTGGGCACTGATTTGTCCTGTGTGGAGGAATGTTGCAGAAACTATATTAAAGAATGGAGGTATGTTATGGTCCTGGAGTGAAAAAACTCATTATGTAGACTTCTGGTTATCAGAGCAATGTTGCTCACGTAGGGCACGGCTAATAAATATCATATCATCGGGAGATAAATCCAAACCTTCAGGCTCCTAATTTTTTTTTTCTTTTTGCTAATCTCTAGTGTTGATTTTAATTGAGTTTCACACTTCAAGCTATACTTGATCTGCCAGAAACAAAGAAAACTCACAGCCAAAGGAATAACCTGAAAAATAATTATCTTCTTTCTCTGCATGGTTGTATTTTGGGATTCACATGCACAGCTTCCTGATCTCTGAGAAATATAGGGATTGGAAATGGAGATTAACATTTCGTGAGGTCCAGATGTGAAGGCCGATCAATTGGTCAATAGGATTGATTGTTGGTGTGGTTGAGTCAGTTGACTCTTACACAACTGGCCTCTCCAGATAGTGTTCATTACTGTAGCCTGCCCACAGCCCAACCCTAAACCACCCTGAGCTGCGAATGAACTTTTGTACCCCAGACCTCAGCCCAGAACTTGTGAATTTCAATGATAAAATTATGTCCCCCCTACTCCCACCAGACTCCTGCCTTACTGCCTTTCAGCCTTTCCCCTCCTTAAGCCCCCAGATCTTTCTGGATCCCCAGAGGTCTCCCCAGTAGAGGCACCATACCCATTTGCAAATGGTCTTCCAGGCATTTCATTATTGCTGTAAAATCTGAATGGATTTATAAGAATAATTATTATTGCTGTATTTATTCTGTCACACATTAGCTACTAGGTTAAGGTCACGTTTCCTCCACAAGGCCTACCCTGATTAAGCCCTTGTTCCCCGACTCCCTTTCCCTTCTGCTTCATCTGTGTACTTGGATCTGCACCCTTTGGGCGCTTGGAATTGGAATCCACCTCAGCCCCATTTAACTCCTATGTTCATAGCCATAATTTATTAATTTATATTAATGTCTGTCTTCCCTTTCAGACTGTAAACTTATTCTGTTGTATTATACTCTCCCCAGTGCTTAGTAATAATAATAATAATAATGATGGCATTTGTTAAGCACTTACTACGTGCCAAGCACGTTTCTAAGCCCTGGACAGTGATCTACACAGAGTAAGTGCTCAATAAATACCACTGATTGATTTATTAAGCACTTACTCTGTGAAGAGCATTGCACTAAGTGCTTGAGAGAATACAATGCAACATAGGGTTTTTTAAATAGTATTTATTAAGTGTTGACCAGGTGCAGAGCATTGTACTTGGAAGGGTACAATGCAATGGGGTTAGTAAACACACTCCCTGCCCCCATTGAAGTAGCGTGGCCTAATGGAGAGAGTACAGGCCTGGGAGTCAGAAGAATCTTTTCTGCTATGTGACAAAAGTCACTTTTCTATGTCTTAGTTACCTCATCTGTAAAATGGCAATTATGACTGTGAGCCCCATGCAGGACAGGGCCTGTCCTTATGGTGCTTAGGACAGTATTTTACACATAGTAAGCACTTAAGAAATACCACTAAAATACCATTAAAAAAAAACAAACCAACAAGCCAAGTAAGAAACATAAAATGGCAAGTGAGGAAGCGGCTGGGTGATGAACACTCAATAGGTTTCAGAGTTTGTAGGTGTTGGGGCTTTGTTCTGGTAAGTCTTCCATTTTTAAATGGTATTTGTCAAGTGCTTATTATGTGCCAAGCACTGTTATAAGTACTGAAGTAGATACAAGATAATAAGGTTGGACAAAGTGCTTGTCCCACATTTGGCTCACAGTCTACATATGAGGGGATAGGATTTAATCCTCATTTTACAGATAAGGTAACTGTGGCGCTTAAAAGTTAACTGACTTGCCCAAAGTCATACAGCAGACAGGTGGTGGAGTTGGAATTAGAATCTAGGTTCCCTGACTCCCTGTAGAAGCTGCGTGGCTCAGTGGAAAGAGCACGGGCTTGGGAGTCAGAGGTCATGGGTTCGAATCCCAGCTCTGCCACTTGTCAGCTGTGTGACTGTGGGCAAATCACTTAACTTCTCTGTGCCTCAGTTACCTCATCAGTAAAATGGGGATTAAAACTGTGAGCCCCAAGTGGGACAACCTGATCACCCTGTATCTACCCCAGCGCTTAGAACAGTGCTTTGCACATAGTAAGCGCTTAACAAATACCAACATTGACTCCCAGGGTCTGCTGTATACACAAGGCCATTTTGTTTCTCTCCTTCCCAGGTTAATCTCTCCTGATTCCTAGACATGCCATTGTCTCCAGTTATCCTACTTCTATGTATATTTTGTAAATCTGTTATGCAAATTCAGAAATTTTATGTCCATGGATGTGGGCAGGGAACGTGTCTGCTGATTCTGTTGTCTTGTACTCCTCCAACCGCTTAGTACAGTGCTCCGCACACCATAAGCATTCAATAAATACAATTGATTGATGGATTGCACTTTTTGTCTGATATTATGTGTATCTGTAATTGTTCACTATCCCTCCATTATACCGTAAACTCGTTGAGGGCAGCGACCATTACCTATTTTTCTTGTGTAATTTGCCTCTGCAGTGAGTGCAGTGTTCAGGTCCAAGTGGGTGTTTAATAAACGTTGTTGATGATACCGCTGTTGATGTTAATATATGTGGTTCTTTTGATGCAAGCGCAAAGAATCTTATTATTAGAATCAGTATAAACAGGTTTTATTAAGTTCCTACTGGCTGGGGAAGACTGTTGTGGGCACTTGGGAGAGTGTGTCTACTAACTCTCCCAAGAGCTTAGTACAATTTTCTACATAAAATAAGGGTCAATAAATAGTATGGACTGATTGACTGACATACAAAAAATGCAAAAGATGGAGTTCCCACTGTAGACAAGTTTACCATTTAATTGGGGGATGGTAGATATACAAGGATTAAAGTAATAAACTAGAGATGTTTGCCCATTATTAAAAACTTTCTTTGAGAAGAGGTGAATGTGACATGAATGATACGTTTATGAGTGGGTGGGGAGAGGAGGGAAAGGGAAGGACCCTCAGGAACATCGATTTGATTACACTTTTCCTTGCACTTTGTTTTTCAGGGTGGAGAAAAAATCTCTAAGTACTATCTTCTTTGAGAAAATGGAGGGTTTTATCAAGGATGGATCAGAGTTTGACTAATTCCTTCCCTCCCAACCTTCCCCCCCACACCCATTAGGTTATATAAAGGGATTAACAAAAGTAAACGACACAAGGTTGGGGTGAAAGAAAACAGAAATGAAGAGCTATATAAAGGCTGAGAAAAGAAGCAGAGAAAATAAATCTAGAACACAGTCTCTCAGCCGAATAAACAAGGAAACTCTCACATAAACATACACTGTACATACAGGCACCAGAACTGCTTTAATCATTGGCAGACAGGGAGGTTGTTCCTGGGGGCCCTCCTCAGCCACGGTGGGAGGCGGGGGGGGGAGGAGAAGGGGCTCACTGATTCGGGGAGCACCCCCTGGTTATTTTGGCAGTCGCTCCCACCCCTCACATCCTGTGTGAAGGCTGCCTGGGAGCAACACTGTGGAGAATATGAGCTCACTGTGGGCAGGGAATGTGTTTATTTATTATTATATTGTCCTCTCCCAAGCTTTTAGTACAGTGTTTTGCTCACCGTGAACGCTCAATAAATATGATGGAATGAAATACGATGAATGAGAGGAGCAGAGGCCCAGAGTTGGCCATGTCTGGACCCACGGGGGAGGGTGGGAGGACAGGAAGAACCAATGGCGACCAGTGGCAAGGGCATGGACCTGGGAGTCAGAGGACCTGGATTCTAGTGTCTGCTAATTCTGTTGTATTGTACTCTCCCAAGTGCTTAGTACAGTGCTCTGCACATAGTAAATACTCAATAAATATGATTGATTGATTCTAATCCCGGCTCCACCATCCTTCTACGGTGGGACCTTAAATAAGTCACTTCTCTATGCCTCAGTTTCCATATTTGGAAAATGGAGGTTCAGTACCTATTCTTCTTCTCCTTTAGACTGTGTACCCCTGTGGGAGAAGGACTATGTCTGGCCCCTATATATTGTATCAACCCCACTGATTAGTACAGTACTTGACACATAGTTAAGTATTTACCAAATAGCCCAATTACAGTTACTATGCGGTGAACTTTAGCCTGGCCGAGACAGGAAGAGTGGTACTGGGTTTTCTCTAGATTGTAAGCTTGTTGTGGGCAGGGAATGTGTCTGTTTATTGATATATTGTCCTCTCCCAAACACTTAGTACCGTGCTTTGCACACAGTAATCACTCAATATGTATGACTGGATGAACAAATTAATGAATAAATCCTCTTCCCCGACACCACCAGAGTCTGAATCTGGGCCTGACACAGACATGAAAGGTAGGTGTGAGACCCAACTTTATCTAATTCCAGGCCAAGTGGTCATCATCCCAGCCAGCCTACATTCACAACATATCCAATCTCCTCCTTCAGTCACATTTCCACCTTAAAAGCCTCTGAAGGACTGACTCCAATGTAGGGCAGGTTGTAAACTGCTGGGGGATTTGGAGAGCTGAGGGGTCCACCAGGCACACCATCTGCCTCACTCTGCTGGGGAGCTTAAGGAAAGGATTTAGAGCTGTTTGGGTTTGTGAAAATGGAGTGATTTGTCACATAGGGGCAGCCTCATTGATCTGGTGCTTGTGTATTCCTTTCCCTCGCCTAGTGAGGCTGGCCCATTAACCTGTAGGATGGAGAGCCAATACTTTAACAATTAAAGGACCAGAAGGATCATAGGTTTTGGAATTTCCCTTGGGGATCTCTCCTCCCTCTGAGCCAGGAATAGTTCCTTCTCTGTAGTGGATGGAAAAAGTCCCTGATTTCACTGTGACAGTCCTGGGCCATGAAGCAGCATGGCTCAGTGGAAAGAGCCCGGGCTTGGGAGTCAGAGGTCGTGGGTTCGAATTCCGGCTCTGCCACTTGTGTGACTGTGGGCAAGTCACTTCACTTCTCGGTGCCTCCGTGACCTCATCTGTAAAATGGGGATTAAGACTGAGAGCCTCGTGTGGGACAATCTGATGACCCTGTATCTACCCCAGAGCTTAGAACAGTGCTCAGCACATAGTAGGCGCTTAACAAATACCAACATTATTATTATTATTAATGCTGCAGGAGTCACTGGACTCTTACCTCTTCCTCATGATTCTGGCATACCTGATACCCTTTCCCATCAAAGGCCTGCACCCAAAAGGGCATTTTCCTATGGTCTAGTGAAAAGAACAGTGGCCTGGGAGTTAGGGGGCCTGGCTCTAATAATAATAATAATGTTGGTATTTGTTAAGCGCTTACTAGATGTCAAGCACTGTTCTGCCACTTGACTGCTGTGTGACCTGGGGTGTTACTTAATTCTTTGTGCCTCAGTTTCCTCATCTTAAAATGGGGATTTAATCCCCTTTCTCTCTCTACCTAAGACTCCCTAAGAGTCCCATGGAGGACAGGGATTCAGTCTAACCTGATGACCTTGTACGTACCTCAGCTCTTAGTTCAGTGCTTGTCACATAGTAAGTGCATAACAAATAAAACAACAGCAACAACAATAATAATAATCATCCTTTTTATTATTTTTATGATATTTAAGTGTTTACTTTGTGCCAGGCACTGTACTAAGCACTGGGGTAGACACAAGTTAATCAGGTTGGACACAGTCCCTGTCTCACATAGGGCTCACAGTCTTAATCCTCATTTTTCAGATGAGGTAACTAAGGCTCAGAGAAGTTAAGTGACTTGCTCAGGCAGACAAGTGGCAGAGCAGGGACTAGAACCTAGGTCCTTCTCACTTTCAGGTCTGTGCTCTATCTACAAAGCCACACTGCTTCACTATTATTATTAGGCCCACAATATTCTTCAAGCCCATACTTGTCTAGGGCCCCAGATGCTGACTTCAGTGGTAAGGAATGTGGTTTTGGCTTTGGAGGCCTTGAAGATGGGGTGGAAATGGAGCAGGGAAATTCTGGGTCCAAACCTCTGGTGCTGATGCTGGTGTTGGTGCTGGAACAGACAGGCACACGCTGCCTAAATTATCCCACCTCACAGGATTTGTCTGCCTGAGCAGCACCTGGCTGCCAAGCAGCTGCTGTAGGCACTTACAGAGAACTTGGCCTAATGTGAAAGGTTGGTATTGGGAGAGAAAAGTGGAATTCTGGAATTCTTGTTTTGGTGGTGGGCTCCTGACAAGTTCAGAGGCCTCAACCTTAGTGGAGACAACATTGATGGACTAATAATAATAATAATTGTGGTATTTGTTAAGCACTTTCTATGTGACAGGCACTATACTAAACACTGGGGTGGATACAAGCAAATTGGGTTGGACACAGTCCCTGTCTCATATGATGTTCACAGTCTTAATCCCCATTTTACAGTTGAGGAACTGAGGCATGGAGAAGTGAAGTGACTTGCCCAAAGTCACCCACAGACAAGTGG
The DNA here is from genome assembly GCF_004115215.2 of Ornithorhynchus anatinus. NCBI lineage: Eukaryota > Metazoa > Chordata > Mammalia > Monotremata > Ornithorhynchidae > Ornithorhynchus > Ornithorhynchus anatinus. The sequence goes on from NC_041741.1 coordinate 39,858,845, forward strand.
CAGAGTCAGAATTAGAACCCACAATGATTAAAGATTATTAATGATTCATAATGAAAAATGGGAAAAAATCTCTCTTTTGCTGCCTGGCTCAATCCTGGAAGGGAGGCAGGTCCATTTTTCAAAAGGTTTTGTGGGGAGAGAGGTCTTGGATTTGATTTCCTGAGTTAGATATAAACAGAAACTTCTTCTGAAAGGTTTGGAGGCTCTAGAATGTATTTCTGACAGGGCAGCAAAATTTATTTCCTTGTAAATCTTTGAGAATACCAACAAGAGAAACTATTCCAGATTGGCAGTGGGAGTCCCCTGAGGGAGGAGAATGGGCTGTGTGAGCTTTGAAGGTCTCTTCCAGCTCTCTCATTTATGAAAACAGAAACTTTTGGTGATTACTAAGAAATGCCATCCCTAGAAGAAAACCCACAGCTTGCATTTACTTAAGAAGGTACAGGTTGCCAGATGGACAAAATGCAACAATTTTGAAAATCCTAGTTTTTGAATAGCTAAGAATAATTTAACTTCCATTGATTGGATTAGAGTCTTTTTCAGGCATGTTCCAAATTGGCTTAAAATAACTGCTGGGCTAATTAGTATAGAAAAGAAACCATCAGATATATGTCCACTTTAAAGAAAATCTTTTTGTTTCTCATGGTTTACAGGACTCTCATCAAAGCATGAAAAATGCTCCTTATGATTGTGTCTTTAGAATGTGAAAGTCATTAGTTTCTGCTCTGCCTCTCCTGAGAGAGCTGGAATTAGCATGGCTGCTTTGGACAACTAATGATATAGTTCCAAATAAGTCCAAACTTCTTTATAGATTAGTAATGATTTTGACTGATGTCTGCTTCACTTAGAGAATAATTTGAGTTAATTTCAAAACCAAGAGGAGAAGCCACAGTGACTACTGAAATAGAGTCTTAGAACATTTCTTAATAATGTTGGTATTTGTTAAGCGCTTACTATGTGCCGAGCACTGTTCTAAGCGCTGGGGTAGACAGGGGAATCAGGTTGTCCCACGTGGGGCTCACAGTCTTAATCCCCATTTTACAGATGAGGGAACTGAGGCCCAGAGAAGTGAAGTGACTTGCCCACAGTCACACAGCCGATGAGCTAGTTGTGAGAGGGGAAAGTGACACCAAATCTGTTGTACCTTACTTTCCCCAGCACTTAATACAGTGCTCTACAAACAGTAAGCACTCAATAAATAACACTGATGATGATGATGATGTATTCCACAATTTCCACAAGTATGGCTTGAGTTTGGCTACTGGTGGCTCACCAAACTTCACATTTCTCCATGGGGAAGAAATTCATTTTTCCAGAATGATTTTATTGTTTCAGGAACTATTTCTTGCTATTTTGATCATTGCAACAGTCCCTCCCATTTCCAATATTGTGTGTTTGTATTAATCACTCAATCATATTTATTGGATGCTTGCTGAGTGCAGAGCACTGTTACTAAGCACTTGGGATAGTACATTATAACAGAGTTGGTAGACATGTGCCTTGCTTGCAACAAGCTTACATTCTAGAGGGAAAGCTTATAGTCTAGTGTCAGGGATTTCATTCCAAACAATTCTAGGGAAGCCAAAAAAAGATTTTGGAGAGAAAGGCACTATGAATGCAACTTCAACATCACTATTTATATTGTTCATATTTGTCTGTCAGTCTCCTTGGTTACCTCGATTGCCATATAGAATATTTTGTTCTGAATTCTGCTCACATGCACTAGGATATTTGGTAGCTGCATAATTAAATTAGAATGGAACATCCAAGGCATCAGTAAAACTTCCCTGCTGGGTGGTTCCAGGGACTGGGTAAGAGAAGCAAGAGGGTCTTAATAGCTTGCAATGCCACCATGGAATTGATGAACCAAGAATCTCCTGAGGCTGGAGAAATACAGAAATTTATAGTTCCTTTAGTTCTACTTTCTTAAGCCAGATACTCTTCTTTGCAGGTGGTTGTGAACATGGAGGAGAAAGGCACCGGAAGATAAGATACATGATTTAAGTACATAGTGGAGGTATCACAGGTAGTGAATGTCCTGTAAATATAAAGGAACAGAGGTTTTTGCTCGTCACCTCCTTCAGTAAGTACTACAATTTTTGGTTTCCATTTGCGCAATTTTCTTTCTGCAGTCAAACAATCGTGGACTCTGACCAGTCTTGGCTGTAGGAGATGTTGCTGGGGTGTGTCAGGGACAGAGCAGGCAGCTGTGGGTAAAAGTAATTAATGATTGTCGTATTTACTATGAGCCACATGCTTTACTAAGCACTGGCATAGGTATAAGATAATCAGTATCTGCATCTGAGTAATGATTCAGCTGTCTACAGTGCTGCTGCCATGACACTGTCTTCGGCTGGGAGTCCCATGTGGGATAGAGACTGTGACTGATCTAATGACCTTGTATCTACCCCAGGGCTTAGTATGGTGTAAGCACTTCACAAATGCCTCCTCTATTATTATTATTGAAAAGAGTTTGGAAGTGGTGTAAAAAAGATCTTCTCCCAGAGGCTAGTCCACAGAGGGCAGGCCCTGGAGGGTAGCCAGCACTGTCTCTGAATTGGGTGGGCACAAGACCGGAGGACCAAAAGACAGGGAAGAGCCTTCCTCTATGCCTAGTTACTCTCCTAGGCACACTAGGGAGAGATGAGGAATCATTTACTTTCTCTCCCTATTGTTTCACTCTAAGACTTGGATCTCTACCCTTTAATCACTTGATATTCACCCCACCCTCAGGAGCACAGCACTTTAGTACATATCTGTAATTAATTTTAATTCTGTCTCCCTCTCCAGTTTGTAAGCTCCTTGTGGGCAGGGAACAAGCTACCAACTCTGTTGTATTGTACTCTCCCAAGTGTTTAGTAAAGTGTTCTACATACAGAGAGCATTCAATAAATACTATTGATTGATTGGTTAATCGCTTAGTCACCCTTCTCTCCAGGGAGATCAGCTCCACCCCCAGAAAAGTGGAGCTTTTGCCTTAATGGCCAAGAGGCCCGTCCCCTCCCAGAATATTTCAATGGCAGAAGATCAGTCCTTGTGGCCTTGTTCTATAATCATCTGCTGGGTTATTTTGGGCAAATTATTTAACCTCTCTGGGGCTTAGTTTCTTCACCTGAGAAGCAGCATCTCCCAGTAGAAAGAACACAGGGCTGAGAGTCAGAGGACCTGAGTTTTAATCCCGGCTCTGCGATGTGCCTGCTGCGTGACCTTTTGTGTCGGTTTACTCATCTGCAAGATGGGAATTAACTTCTTCCCCTTTAGACTGTGAACCTCTTGTGAGACAGGGACTACGTGTAATCAGGTTGTGCTGCTAACTACCCCAGTGCTCAGTTCAGTGCTTGGCACAGAGTAAGCACTTAATATATATCGCAGTTAATATGATGAGCCTGTGCTCTAGGTTACCCAGCAGCGTGATCCAAATTCACAAATTAGAACTCCAGGAGAAGTGAAATTGCAGTGTTTGGGCTTGGCCCCTGAAGCAGTTCCGGCATTTTCCTCACTGGAGGACAGTCAGTAGGTTTCTCCCATTCTGTACTGGCCATTATTATCAGGTGTGAGCAGCATTTGGAAAATACTAGCCAAGTGGGATAAACAGCCTTTTCATTTTAATGTGGCCTTAATGAAAAAGGGATTAACATAGTGTTTACAGCTGTCACACAGCTGCACAGAGTTGCTCCTCCAGAGAGGCAAATAGGACTGTGTCTAATTCTCCCCTGGGTATTTTTTCCCAACAATTAATACAGTGCTTTGCGCCCAGTAGATGCTTAATAAATTCTATTACTACTGCGACTGTTAATGCTTCCTGTAGGACCTCCTGGCAGGCGAGGAAAGTGGAGAAGCTTCTTGCTGGCAAAGGCGCCGCAAAACTAGCAGGGGAGCCATCCCCACAGAAGAGTTCTTCGGTGGGGACATGCAATTAGCTTTATGGCAGAGTGCTCTTGGCAGGCTGGCAGACCAAGAGTGGAGCAGCTGCTTCTAGCTTCAGGAAAAACCCATTTGTGTATAGTAAGTCTAACTGCAGCAGTGCTCAAAGGTACTCTGCATGTGTAGTAGAGATACAGGTAAAAAAAAATGTAGGAGGGTAGCTGAACTCTGATCAGGCAATCAATCAGTGGTATTTACTGAGTCACGAGAAGCAGTGTGGCCTAATGGATAGAGCACAGGCCTGGGAGTCAGAAGGACCTGTGTTAAGTGATGGGTTAAGCTCCATCACTTAATCAATCTTATTTATTGAGTGCTTACTGAATGCAGAGCCCTATACTAAGCAATATAGCGGAACTAGTAGACACATTCCCCGCCCATAATGACCTTACAGTTTAGAGGTAGATCACTTGTCTGCTGTGTGACCTTGGGCAAATCACCTCACTTTGCTGGGCCTCAGTTACTTCATCTGTAAAATGGGGATTAAGACGTGAGCTCCTGTGGGACAAGGACTGTGTCCAACCTGATTAGCTTGTATCTAGCCCTGGGTTTAGTACAGCTCCTGGAACATAGTAAGAACCTAATAAATACCATAAAAAAGTTATTACTATATGTAGAGCATTCTACTAAGCACTTGGGAGAGTACAGTACAACAGAGTTAGTAGCCGTGTTCTCTACCCATAACAAGCTTACAATGTAGAGGCAGGATGATAGTAATCGTATTTATTACTCTGAGCAAAGCCTTACTGAAGGCACATCTCCTTCAAGAGGTTTTCCCTGACTAAGCCTTCTTTTCCTCTTCTCCCACCCCCTTCTATGTCATCCTGACTTTTTCCTTTCATTTATTCCCCTTCCCAGTCCCACAGTACTTATGTACATGCCTGTAATTTATTTATATTAATGTCTGTCTCCCCCTCCAGACTGTAAGCTACTTTGGTCAGGGAATGTGTCTGTTTATTGCTGTAGTGTACTCTTCCAAGAGCTTAGTACAGTGCTCTGCACATAGTAAGCACTAAATAAATATGATTGGCTGACTGAGAGCACTGTACTCAGGGCTGGGAAAGGATGTAGGGGTGAAAATTAGACAGGGTTTCTTGCTCTCAAGGGGCTCACAGTCTACGAATTCAGGGGGAAAGGGGACTAGCAACAGACACTGAGGGAGAAAATGACAGACACCCAGGGAGAAAATAAGATAAGAACACGTAATCAACATAATAGATGAGGACAGGGAGAGATACCCTGTAACTTTTATTTTATTTTGTAGCTTGGAGATCAGAGTTTCGGGCTTCTTGCCTCTCAGAGTCCATCAGCCTAAGCCACAGTGATCACACATTTGTGGCATACAGACTTTCTCCACTTTATGAAGGAAGCCTGCTTTTGCTGCTTCTGTCTTTCCCTCTGAAGTGGAGCAAAGCAGATCCGGAAGGAAGCCCCTAGATAATATTCATTTATTCATTCATTCAATCGTATTTACTGAGTGCTTACTGTGTGCAAAGCACTGTACTAAGTGTTTGGAAAGTACAATTTGGCAACAGATAGAGACAATACCTACCCAACAACAGACTCACAGTCAAGAAGGGAAAGACAGACAACAAAACAAAACAAGTAGACAGGCATCAATACCATCAAAATAAACAGAATTATAGATATATACACATCATTAATAAAATAGAGTAATAAATATGTACAACTGTGGTATTTACTAAGCACTTACTATGAGCCAAGCACTACTCTAATCATTGGGGCAGACGTGAGATAACAGGTTGGGCACAGTACTTGGACCCCTGGGGCTCACAGTCTAAGCAGGAGGGAAAATAGGTATTTAGAGGGAGAACAGGTTTTGAATACTTACTTTACAGATGAGAAAACGGAGGCACAGAGAAGTTAAGTGATCTGTCAATGCCACTGGGTGGGGTGGGGGTTAGCGGGGAAGTGGCTCAGTGATCCCCAGAGGAGCAGAAGGACCAAGTGTCTGCTGCTGCCGCTGCTTCTGCCCCTTCTGTGGGGATGGAGGAAGGCAGGTTGGGATGAGGGAGTGGCTGATGGAAGCCCTCCCTGGAACATGGCTCATGGCTCGGGACTCCTCTTGGTGACATGGAACCATCTCATCCAGCTGGTTTTAGCTACTCAAGTTGGGTTTTTGGTCTTTTGGGATTTTTCACATTTGTTGTCAGGGATTTTTTTTTAAATGAAAATTCTTGGCCACTGGGCCTAATTTTGACCAGCTGTTCCTGGAGTACATTCTGAAAATGGTTTGAAAATTAACTAACAGAAAGTTAAAGCTCATTTCAGCTGGGATAGAGTAGGCCACTGGAAAATATTGTTTAACAATTACAGGGAACCCTGTCTGGGAGAATCTTCTTCCCAGCATGTCAGTCACAGTCCCTATTCCACCTGGGCTCACATGGGAAGGACAAGGAAGGGAAGGACAAGAATTTAATCCTCACTTTACGGATAAAGAAAATGAGGTCCAGAAAAGTTCACTGACTTGCCCAAAGTCAAATAGGAGGCCAGTGGGGGAGCTAGATTAGAACCCAGGTCCCTGGGCTTTCAGGTGCTGAAGGTACCAATCACAACCCTGGAGTAAAGTAATTTGTTTAGCAGATGTGATTTTATTTGCAGGGCAGAAATCACACTTCCAACACCTCTGCACCTCATCGATATGCAATTTTTTTTAACTGATACCGTAAGAGTTTTCCCAGAGAAACTAACTTCCATGTCTGTTATAACTTATTTGTCTAGAAATAATTCATCAATTATTCTTATCTGGGTCTGATCTGTAAGGTTGATATGTATCCCAGTCCTTAGCACCACGCTTGGCAAATAGAAAACACTTTATAGAAAAAAAAATTATATATTAGTGTACATCCTATGTCTTTGATCTGTGTTTTATTTCCTTATGTTTTTCATTTTCACCAAATATAACAGAAATAATTCAGCTGGGGATTAAGAACTACTTGAGACCGTGGCAGTGGTGTCTTTTAGCTGAAGAGGAAGAAAAAGAGACGGTTTACTCTCGGTATTATTGCTAAAAGCAGTATATGATCTCCTGTGGGTTTCCAAGCTAAAGGGAGGTAAAAAGTTATAAAATGGCATGTCAGCACAGGATTCGAGTGCTTACGGAAGCTGCCAGAAAACTGGATGACCTTTCATTCTATTTCATTCATTAAGGGGGCCGTTTCTTGTCTTGCTCCAGGGTGCATGGAGCTGATCCAAGTGTAGAGCTGTCTTTGAAGTCCAGGTGCTCTGCAACTGAGGAGTTCCAGAGACCCAAGTGAGAAATGGCTTTTGATTCCCAAGGTGAGAGAGGCAAAGAAAGAAGTGAATGCTGAGCAAAATATCCACCTGTTGACGAGTCAATTAATGGATCAATCATATTTATTGAGCACTCGCTGTGTGCAGAGCACTCTACTAAGCACTTGGGAGAGTATGATATAACAGAGTTGGTAGACATTTTGCCTGCTCATGTTGAGCTTGCAGTCTAGAGGGAAGATTTTAAAGATCAGGTAATTCATTAAAAAAAAAATCCCCAAAGAATGTCTGAAGGATCAAGAATCTTTTGGAAGAATGGGCTTTGGAAAAGTAGGAAACTGTGGAATGGAACAGAGGGCTACATGGAGAGAATTAGTGCAACATCGTCCCAGAATCCTAGAGATAGAAGAGATTGAAAGAAGTTACCTTGCAAGTTGCAAAGGAAAAGTTCATTTCCTTTTGTCATTCATTCATTCACTCACTCACGCATTCACTCACTCACTCATGCATGCATTTATTCATTCATTTATTCAATTCAGTCTAAAGTACTTATTATTGAGAACCAAATTCTATTAGATGCTTAGAAGAGCATAATGAAAGAAAAAGTCACAGTCTCTGTTTTCAAGAAGTGTACTACTTAATGGTGGTAAAGGTAAATCAATCAATCAGTGGTATTTACTGAGCATTTAAGGTGTGCAATCTTAAATTGCCAGATCTAGACTGTATGCATCTAGTGACATTCATCAGGCACCTAAAAGCAGTTTGATAACTGGTCAATTTGGTTCACTGGAGGGGTCTCACATGGTGACCTCTGGCTGATTTTATTTTTCTTTTATTATGTCATCAGTGAGATTGGGCCAGCACAAAGCAGAGACAGTTGAAGTCACTGCCTCATGACCATGACTCTAACAATCAAAAGAAGACAGGCAAATAAACCCAAAAAAAAAAATCAGGAAAATCTCTTTGACGTTTCCTCGCTCTTGTTCTTGTTTGAACATGATCTTGTCAATTGCTTTTGTTCAGCAAACTGCCAAACCGCTGCGGGCAATTTTGTCTGAGTTGGTTTCCACTTGCTGCTAGGCTGTTTTTCTTTTATTTCCTGAAACCGTTGTTCATCATTATAATAAAGAGATTACTTAGGATCTTGAAGGCTAAGGCGATGTTCCTTCTAAACCTTCCTTTCAGTTGTAGGTACACATTTCACTCATGATTTTGTACTTCCTGTCAGGCTGCCCAGTTGTTTTGAAATAAAATTTCTCCTGGATTACAAGTGCAATTGATTATTATTAAGATGTCTGTGCTTTGGCCTTGAACAGGCAGGTCAGGAACACGGGTTGGAGTTGGATTGGAATGGTCTGCTTTTTCTACAGTTTGGTGCCAAAATAGGAGGAGACTCAGGAGGGCAAATTGAAGCAGTAATTTTCCCACTGTAAAGATATTACAGCGTAAATTGCTGAAGCAAAGAGATAGACTCTTTATCTGGTGTTTGTCCCTCTGTTTCTGGTTGAGGAGGCCCATTGTGGGTGAATGTAAAAATGTAATTCCAAATTAAACATTTAAACCAAAATCCCAGATCCAAGTCTGGCCATTTTTTTCTTCTTCTGATATGTGTAGAATAAGAGAGGAAGTAATTTAATAAATAATAGAACAGTTTCTTATCATTAGGAACTCTCCAGTGCATTTCCAAGAGTTACTGAGGATGACAATGTGGAATGGTGAATGGGTTACTGAATATTTCACAGCACTGTCCTTTTTATCTGGAGAGGAAGCTATCAGCTGTAGGATCTGACATATTTGTAAAAGGGACAGAAAAAAATCGTGTGACTGACAGGTCGTATTATGATGGCTGTTCTAGTAATAATCACATTATTATGATAGTTCTCATTGACAAGATAAAAAAGTAAGAAATACATGTAATAAAAGAAGAATATGACTAGCATTTTCTGAGTAGAAACAGGTGCCATTTTGTTAGATTTGGATTTTTATTTTAAGGTAATGCCATGTTTTAAAGATCATCTGTTATAAGAAAATTTCATTTTAATTCCACATCTACCCAGGGTAAGCCCTATGCTTAGCTCCTACATACTGTTTTTGATGATTGGGTCATGAAGACAAAATGAACATTTATAGACTAGATAATGATATTCCCCTCCCCCCATCTTCTCCCTCATGTTGTTCCTTTGGCTTGGAACTCCCTCCTTCCCTAAATCCACCAGACCACTGCTCTCCCCACATTCAAAGCCTTCATAAAAAGCCTTCTCTTCCAACATGACTTCCCTGATTAATTTTCCAGCATCCTGAGCCAAATAATAATAGTAATTATGGCATTTGTTAACTGCTTACTTTGTGCCAAGCACTGTTCCAACTCTAGCACTTATTTATATTTATACTCATCTTCATAACTTTAATAGATTCCCTTGAACATTCAACTTTTTGGCTAATCTAGTGGTAAACTTTTTTAAGTCTGTCTTCCCTTTGTGGGTAGGGAACATATTACTTCTTTATTTTGTGCTTTCCAAGCATCTAATACAGTGCACTGAAGCAAGTGGCAGCTTATTATCTACTAATACTATGACTACAACTAAGTCTGTCTGGGAATATTAATGTCAGTATGCCTGCCATAATGGTAATGTATATTTTATGTAAGCCCACTCTCCCACACGGAATGTCTCTAAAATTAAAAGGATTAGTGTCAAAATGTTTGTGAACTTCCTATCGCTTCTGCCACATTCAAAGTAATTTGGTCCATTGCATATACGTTAGTCATTCTTTATCAGCATATTACAATGATTTGTTGGATTTATTTTTAACTTTCAAAGCCACTCACTCATCATTGACCAGCTGATGTTGATGACACTATTAAGTAGTAATAATCGTAACTATGGACAGAACATTGTACAAAACACTCAGGAGAGTACAACAGGGGCAATAGACCTTATCCCTGCACTCAAGGAGCTTAAAACTATACTAAATTTTCTCATGCTTCTCTTGTAAAATTGTGGATTATACAACCTTGTAGGATTGTAAAATACTTGCAGGCAGGGATCATATCCATTAATTACCCTACACTCACCCAAGTGCTTGATACAGTGCTCTGCACAAATTAAGTGCTCAATAAATACTACTGAGTGATTCAGCCCTACTCTCTAAGTACAGTCCGATTAGAGTTTTCTCTTTAAAAAGCAAACTGCATCTCTCCTATGTCTCCTTCAGTTTGAGAGACTAAAGTTTAAAATAAATGTTTATTTGTTTTGTGGTAATTGTTCAGCACTTACCATGTGCCAAACATTGTTCTAAGTGCTTGGGTAGATACAAGTTAATTAGGTCAGACACAGTGCCTCTCCCGCATCGGGGCTCACAATCTTAAATAGGAGAGAGAACAGGTATTGAATCCCCATTTTACAGTTGAGGAAACTGAGGCACAGATAAGTTAATTGACTTGCCCAAGGTTACATAGCAAGCAGTTGGCAGAGCTGGAGTTAGAACCCAGGCCCTCTGACTCCCAGGTCCATGTCTTTTCACTATGCACACTGATTCTCAAGTTTTCTCCAGGAATGGATGATTAGACTGTAAATTCTCTGCTAGCCCAATTGGTCCATTAATCAATCAATCAATCAATGGTATTTACTGAGAGCTTACTGTGTGCAGAGCAATGTACTAAGCCCTTGGGAGAATGCAATACAACAGAGTTAGTGGACATGTTCCCTGTCCACAAGGAGTTTAGTCTAATAATGTTGGTATTTGTTAAGCGCTTACTATGTGCCGAGCATTGTTCTAAGCGCTGGGGTAGACATAGGGGAATCAGGTTGTCCCACATGGGGCTCACAGTCTTAATCCCCATTTTACAGATGAGGGAACTGAGGCACAGAGAAGTTAAGTGACTTGCCCACAGTCACACAGCCGACAAGTGGCAGAGCTGGGATTCAAACTCATGAGCCCTGACTCCAAAGCCCATGCTCTTTCCACTAAAGCTATAGTCCAGTCGATCAACACTCCAGGTTAAGTGATGACATCTTGCTCCTACTCCATTCATTAATCTTTGCTCAGGTGGGACCTTCTTGGAATGAATTCCCAACTATTAATGGTGCCTCAGATGGATCTGTGCTAAGCACTTAGTACATTGCTAAGTGCTTAGTACAATGCTTTGTAAACAGAAAGCACTCAATAAATAGGACTAGTCAATAACAATGACAAAAGTCAATAAACATTGACTTTTCTGGGGAATTCAAAGGTGACATTTATAATAATAATAATAGTAATGATGGTATTTGTTAAGCGCTTACTATGTGCCAAACACTGTTCTAAGTGCTGGGGTAGATACAAGGTTATCACCTGGGGCTCACAGTCTTAATCCCCATTTTACAGGTGAGGTAACTGAGGCACAGAGAAGTTGTGACTTGCCCAAAGTCACACAGCTGACAAGTGGTGGAGCAGGAATTAGAACCCATGATCTTGGACTCCCAAGCCTGTGCTCTTTCCACTAGGAAGAGTCTCATTTCTTCAATCTCCAGTCAATCCATCCACTGGATTTGTGAACAGGAGTGTAAAGTGTTGTGGCTGTAGGGTTTTAGGGGTGGTAAATATTTGTGAACCACTGTCTGTAAGCTACTTGAGGGCAGGAATCATATCTTTCAACTCTAATATACTGTGCTATCCCAAGCACCTGGTGTAAGTGCTCTGCACTCAGTAAACTCTCAATAAATACCATTGATTGATTGGCAAGAATCTTCCATTTTTCATACTAGGCCTATTAGTCCTCCTGGAGGTCCAATTTTGGTTGGTTCTCTATGTTAGTGGCCTTGGATTCTGTCTTTAGAAATCCAAAGTGCCCTTCTCCTGAGCAACAAATTATCTTGTTACTCCAGTACTTAGAACACAGTAAATGCTTAACAAATACTATTATTACTATTCTCAGGGTCGCACCTGGAGAGTTTCCAGGACTCTATCAGTCTCGGGTACAGGAGGGAGAGTCAAGCAAAGGCCTATCCATTCCATTCCTAGCTTGGGCAGTGGCTAGTGAGTGGAAGGCAATCTGCTAGTCAAAAATCACCCATGCTGGGCAGCAGTGGCAAGGGAGAGAGTCGAGGGCGTGGACTTGAGTTTACTGCATGGAAGGTGGCAATAGTAAACCACTTCTGTATTTTTACCAAGAAAACTCTATGAATACACTACCAGAACGATTGCAGATGGAGAGCGGGGCATTCTGGGAGAGATGTGTCCGTGAAGTCTCTATGAGTTGTAAACGACTCGACGGCACAAGACAAGACTCGACTACCATTATTACAGAGGCTTACCTAAAGGGGAACCTTTTGGTATGGCTTCTTGAAATGTGTTCAATTCCATCTGCATTTTGCCCATCTATCTCAGTCTCTCTTTCACCTGGCTGTCGCTTTAGCCAAGTACTTGTGTTCATAGAAGCCCTGGAGAATGGCTGCTACAACAGGTAACTTATGAGCTCTTTCTCTTTGCTTCCTATTCTTCCTCCTTCTTTCCAGCCTTCAGGGGATCAGGAAGAAATTAGGGAAGCAATGTGGGCTACTGGAAAGAACTCCAGTTGGGAGACAGGAACCTGAGCTCTAATCCCAGTCCTACAACTTGCCAGCTGTGTGATCTTGGACAAGTCACTTAACTTCCCTGTGCCTCAGTTTCCTCCTTTGTAAAGTGGGGATTAAATATCCGTTCTCTCCCCACTCCCTTTGACTGTGAGTTCCATGTGGGCAGGGACTGTGTCTGAGCTGGTTATCTTGTATCTACTCCAGCCCTTAGCATGGTGCTTGGCACATTGGAAGAGCTCAACAAATACCACAGTTATTGTTAGCTGAGACTTTCCCAGCAGGTCTCTTAAATAGAGGGTTTTAGTCATAGTGCATCGTGTTGCACTCCTACCATCAACTGTTCAAATCAATCAATCAATCAATAGATCAATCAGTGGTGTTTAATGAGTGCTTACTGAGGGCAGAGCATTTTGGAATGTACATTAAAATAGAGTTGTTAGAAATGATCCCTGCCCTCAAGGAGCTTACAGTCCACAAGGGGAAATAGACTTAGTCCACAAGGGGAGATAAGCACCGGGGTCAATGCAGGATAATCAAGTCACAGATGGGGTTCACAAAGAGAGAGGAAACAGTATAGGGTTATGTACATAAGTACTGTGGGTTTGGGGTGAGGAACACAATGCTTAAGGGGTACACAGCCAACTTCATAAGTGCCACTGAGGGGAGTGTGGGAAGGGGAAATGAGGGCTTCGTCAGGGAAGGCCTCTTGGAGGAGATTTAATTTTTAGGAGGGCTTTGAAGATTGAGAGGCGTGGTGGACTGTTGGATATGAAGGGGAGGGCGTTTCAGGCCATACGGAGGACATGGGCAAGAGGTTGGCAGTGAGATAGATGAGATCATGATACTTAGCTTCTCCTCCCATTCTATTTGCTGAATTTCTTTCGGAAGGAACTTCACCCAAATAAGGAAGTCAGACCCAGTTTTCTCTGCTTTAGGAATCTACATCTGATATGTAAACCACCCACCTGTTTCCTGGGACTAAAGTCATTAATCAGAAACTGCATATGATATTCTGGAAGGGCATTAAGGTCACATCCTCTAAACCCATTTGCCCCTTCAGAAATAAGAAGCCCCAAATTCTCTAAGTTTCTTCTTTTCTCTGCCTTAGAACAGGTCAGTGCAGGTAACATTTACTTCGATCTAGTCCTGAAGAAAAATGATCCTCTCCCAATGAGGGTGAATAGAATTCTACTGAAAGTTCTCTGTCTTTGAAATAAGTAGTTTCTGGACTTGATTTTATTGTTTTGTTTAAAGCCTTTCTCATAGTCTCGGTGATAGATCCACGTGTCTAGAGAGGAGTTATAGAAAGATCTAGCATTCCATTCACATGCTGCTTGTTTTTCTGAGAGAAGGAATCGAAGAAAGTTTTTGTAAAGGCTACGTAGAGGAATGAATGAGGGTGGAAATAACTGGCTGATCTTTCATCGAAGATGTAATCCATTTAATGCCTTATTTATAACCACAGAAACTGAAGACAACAGTTCTTCTTAACCTGTTTATATTGGGATAGGCTCTTGGGTTTCTTTATTTTATGACCATTCCAAATCAATGCTTTACAAAAGTTAGCATTCTCTTATTCACTTCAATCGCCTTGCTTGGTTTCAGGCATACCGAAAGGCAGTTTGCAAGAGGAAAACAGCTGAGCAATGCTTCTTGAGTATAACACTTCCTTTCCTCATTCCAAGAGCCTTCTTGGTAATAATGAGGGAAGTCTTTCCAAAGGACCCTTGTAAGGTGTGTCTCCAGCAGATGAAAATCCCCAAAGCAACTGGAGGGAAATAGTTCATCAAGGAAATATAACAAACCTTAAGGAAAACTCAGAAACAATCAGGTTCAGAATCTCCATCCTTCCTCCAATTAAAGAGAATCCACACAGGTGTCTTGAACAAAGGGAGGGAAGGGGAATATTAGAAGAAGAACAGCATGGCCTAGTGGAAAGAGCATGGGCCTGGGAGTCAGAGGATCCGTGTTCTAATCCTAGCTCTGCCACTTGCCTGCTGTGTGACCTTGGGCAAGTCACTTAATTTCTCAGGGCCTCAGTTTCCTCACCTGTAAAATGGGGATGTAATAACTGTTCTTCCTCCTACTTATTCAGGGAGCCCCATATGGGACAGAATGTGTCCAGCCTGATTAACTTATATCTATCACAGCACTTAGAGCTATACTTGACAATAGTAAGTGCTTAACAAATACCGTAATTATTAATATGACAATAATATGCAAGGTAAAATAACAAAACAAAGTCAATACATATGAGAGAAAACTGGGAACCAGTTAAAAGGAAGGAAAAACAGTACACCTCTTCCACTATAACCTGACCTATTTTTCTCTAACTTGGTTGTGATTGTAGTTCATACCCTATTTCTCCTGTCGAATTCCTTGGTTTCTGAATCTGTTTGTTCTCTTTCCTCTGAATCATTTCCCACTGCTTTCTTCCTTTCCAAAATTCCTTTACTTTAGTATTAGCCTCTTCCATCTCTCTTTTTCACTACTCAACTTATCTCTGTTCATCAGGGTCATCACGGTTTCTTTCCACTGTTCTCTTTATGATGTGCTCTCTCTGTTTTCCTCTCTAAATCTGGTCCTTCAAATTCTTGCTTTCAGTCAACTTCATCCCATCATCCCCTTCTACGGAACTGTTTCCTTCTACGGAAGGGTGGCCAGGTTTTCCCTAGCCAGAGGTGGATGGGATGGGGTCCCTGGAGAGGGCGGGGGTCAGAAAGAAAGGAGGAACAGGGCTGGGGGAGGCAGAGGAGAAGAAAAGGGAAAATGAGAGAGCAGGAAGAGAGGAGTAAAAGGGTCCTTTAAATTCACTTGTGAAAAAATATTTAATCTATCTTCATATTTCTTATTACTTTTTTAATGTGTTTGTAAAGCACTTCCTATGAGCTAGACACTGTACTAGGCACTGGGGTAGATACAAGCTAATCAGGGGGGACACAGTCCATGTCCCATATGCAGTTCACAGTCTTAATCCCCATTTTACAGACGAGGTAACTGAGCCACAGAGACGTGAAATGAAGTGCGTAAGGTCACACAGTAGACAAGTGGTGGAGCGGGGATTAGAACCTAGGTCCTCTGACTTTCAGGCCTGTGCTCTTTTCACTTTTTCATAAAATCTTTAGCATTTGGGCCTAGTGGGAATAGGACTCTCAGGAAAGAGAGAGTTAAGGTGCTCTACACAAGGCTCTAGTTCTGTAATCAACTCATCTGAACAGGGTCTCAGCCCTGAAGCCTCAGATCCAAAGTTGTTTGTCCTGACAGCTGACTCCATCATCGTCAACAAAATCTTTTCTTCTCTTAACCAGTTTTGCACTTGTTGTATAAGGATTATATTTTGAATAATAGTCTGTTGCTCCCCAGAGAAAGTGAAGCATTCTTTGAAAATGAATGACGAGGCGGCTACTACAACTATGCATTTGGTAGCATAAAAACGTTGAGAAGCATAGTCTCTGCTTTTAAAGAGCTTACATTCTAGCAGGGGAGTCAGACATCAAAATATTTTACAGATAGGAAGACAAGGGAAAAGGATATGTACATATGTCAATGCTTGAGTAATGTGGTATGTAAGATATGTAAAAGTGCTAGGGGAGGTTGTGAGGTCAAAAGTGGTCAGCTGGTACAAAAGTTCTGAGATGACCCGGAAAGTCATTTGAAGAAGGCCTCTTGGAGGAGATGTGATTTTAGGAGGGCTTTGAAAATGAGGATTTGAAGGGGGAGGAAGCTGCAGGCTGGTTCAGGGTATGAAAATGAGGTTGGTGGTGAGAGAGATGAGAACAAGGCACAGTGGATGGGTTAGCTTGGGAGGACTGAAGAATGTGAGCTGCAGAAATGATCTGGGCATGTCACTCCCCTTCTTAAACACCTCCAGTGGTTGCCTATCAACCTCCGCTCCAAACAAAAACTCCTCACTCTAGGCTTCAAGGCTCTATATCACCTTGCCCCTTCCTACCTCTCCTCCCTTCTCTCTTTCCACCGCCCATCCCGCACGCTTCGCTCCTCTGCCGCCCACCTCCTCACCGTCCCTCGGTCTCGCCTATCCCGCCGTCGACCCCTGGGTCACGCCCTCCCGCGGTCCTGGAACGCCCTCCCTCCTCACCTCTGCCAAACGTAATTCTCTTCCCCTCTTCAAAACCCTACTTAAAACTCACCTCCTCCAAGAGGCCTTCCCAGACTGAGCTCCCCTTCCCCCTCTACTCCCTCTACCAACCCCCCTTCACCTCTCCGCAGCTTAACCCTCTTTTCCCCCCATTTCCTTCTGCTCCTCCCCCTCTCCCTTCCCATCCCCTCAGCACTGTACTCATCCGCTCAACTGTATATATTTTCTTTACCCTATTTGTTTTGTTAATGAATTGTACAACGCCTTTATTCTATTTAGTTGCCATTGTTTTTACGAGATGTTCTTCCCCTTGACTCTATTTATTGCCATTGTTCTTGTCTGTCCATCTCCCCCATTTAGACTGTAAGCCCGTCAAACGGCAGGGACTGTCTCTATCTGTTGCCCACTTGTTCATTCCAAGCGCTTAGTACAGTGCTCTGCACATAGTAAGCGCTCAATAAATACTATTGAATGAATGAATGAATGAGTGTGCTGGAGTGTAGTTGGAGAAGAGAATGGGTAAATAGGAAGGAGACTCTAGACTAAAACTGTAGACTCTAGACCCTGTAGATTGTAAGGTTGCTCTGGGCAGGGAGCATATCTGTTAGCTCTGCTGTTTTGTATTCTTCCCAGTGCTTAGTACAGTGTTCTGCATGTAGTAAGCACTCAAAAAATGTCATTTATCGATTGATTGATTGGAGGAGAGAATTATTAAAACCATTGGTCAGGAGTTTCTACTAGATGTGGTGTAGGATGAATAACCATTGGAGGTTTTTGAGGCATGGAGAGTTATGAGCAGAATGACATTTTAGAAAAACGATCTGGGCAGCAGAGTGAAAAATAGACCTGTCTATCAGTAGTATTTATTAAACATTTACTCTGGGCATTGTATTGAGTGCTTAGGAGAGTGCAATAAAAGCAGGAGTTCTGTGACCTTCTTGGGGCATGTTCTTCTTGGACTGCCTCCACCTTCTCTCTCCCTGGGCTAACATTCTTTAGGAGTTTTGCTCAGCCTTCTCTCTCTATTTCTATGGAGGGAAAGGAAGATGGTTGTTTGGGTCAGGAATTACTGTTCTGAGATCCTGTTTAATTTATTCCAGACCATAAGTGGGGTAATACTGCTCTGCAGTGATGGAATGTTATTTGATGGGGTTAGGTTAATCCTTACGAATCACAGCTATAAATAATAGAGTTTTTCCAGGTTTCTGATTGCCTTCAACACTTATCCAACACTCCCCAAACACTTATCCCACTGTTCTCTTCTCCCAGCTACCTACATCCCAGTTTGCCCACTCCAGCCAGGAAAACCACTTGCTATTCCTGCCTTTTGATCTCCTTCATCCAAAACAGTCTTTGCCCATTTTAGTCCCCCACACCGATTGCTCCTACCGCTCTACTCTGCCAAATCCTATTCTTAACACTTTCAAACTCTTCTCAGATGTGACCTCCTCCACGAAGACTTTCCAGGCTAATTCTCTCTGACTCCAGGCACTCCAATCTTTCCAATAACCTTCCTCCCACCTTCCAACCTTCTCGGCTTCTCAAGTTAGCACGCAGTATTTATTTCTGGATATTCACTAGTTTCTCCTATGGTGTGGAAGTTGCATTCTTATGTTATAATAGTCAAGCCTTGATCCACACCACATACATACACAGCAACTGATTCTTGCTAAAACACAGCTATGCGCTGACTTGTGATTACATTCCATCCAGGCAGATGCATTGTGGAAAGAAAGTTTCCTAATTCTTCAGTAGCATTCTATCAAAATCATGGGTTTTAGGAGAACTGAGTTTATCTCCAAGGCACAAAATGCTTAGGTACTCAATAAATACTGATTATACAACTATCATGGGATTTGTATATTTATGTTTTGCTCACTTGTGTTTATGATATTTGTTAAACACTTACTATGTTCATTCATTCATTCAATAGTATTTATTGAGAGCTTACTATGTGCAGAGCACTGTACTAAGCGCTTGGGATGAACAAGTCGGCAACAGATAGAGACAGTCCCTGCCGTTTGACGGGCTTACAGTCTAATCGGGGGAGACGGACAGACAAGAACAATGGCAATAAACAGAGTCAAGGGGAAGAACATTTCGTAAAAACAATGGCAAGCACTGTTCTAAGCACTGGGGTACATACAAGGTAATCAGGTTGTCCCATATGGGGCTCACAGTCTTAATCCCCATTTTACAGATGAGATAACTGAAGCACAGAGAAGCCAAGTGATTTGCCCAAGGTCACGCAGCAGACTAATGGTGGGGCCAAGATGAGAACCATGTCCTCTGACTCCCAAACCCATGCTCTTTCCACTAAACCCCACTGCTTATCATATGTATTGATTTTAGTTGTGTCTGTTCTGTCTCCCATATTGGCTTCAAAAATTCTTGAGGGCAGAGACTAGGTCTTCTGTTTCCTTTGTAATTTCATACTGTGTCTCGCATGGAGCTCTGCTCAAAATACATGATGAATAAGTGTTACTAACTGACTTCTACAGCCCCCCCAAATCCCAGTGAAGTCCCTTTGCCTCTTCCTTTCCTTTTCTTCTCAATTCTAATTTCTCAGGTGAGCTACAATCTCTTCCTTTATGCCTTAAGGATATTGCCTAACTCAAGGGGCTGATTTTTCAGCCTTTAATTTGTCAACCCATCAATGCTGCTGTTTCTAAAGCTTGAGGAAATGCACACTGCTTTCATTTTCTACATTATCTCTTCTTTGACTGGTCCTCTGGTCTTTCCAGAGGACATCCACAAACTGAATGGAGATTTCTCCTGCAAGATACAATCTCTTTGTATGAAAGCTTTCCCCAGTTTCCATAATTTTAATTTTTGCAGATGTCTAATCCTAGAAGCTACATTACACCTTTTTACTTCATTTTTCCCATTGCTATGACCAAAGATAATTTCACTTCTAATCTTTCATTTCTAATTTCATTTCAAAAATAGAGGATTCAGTTTCTTCTTTCAGTGACTTCTCTTAGTCTGTGAGATTTTTTATGCTTAGTGAGTCAATAATTTATTCATTCAATCAAGAGTATTTATTAAGCTCCTATTATGTGTAGAGCACTTATACTAAGCCCTTGGGAGAGTACAACTGAATTAATAGACATATCACTACAGTTGATAGAGCCAGATCATCTTGTTCATAGGGATAAGAGTAGCTTGTGTCCTTCAGGAAATGAATAAAGGAAAATATTTTTAAGTATGAAAAGTGGGAAAAAAAACCATGAGGATATAGAGCTTCCCCATTAGATTGTAAACTCCCTGAAATGCCTCACCTTCATTCACCATTAGTTATTTTTTGCTTTAGGTATCCATAGAGGCCCAAGGAGAAAATGTTATTTTCATTCTCTAACTCACATGGGGGAGAGGATTTTGAGTTGGATATAGGAAACGGAAGAAAACATTTTTTCCAATTTCAGCTTCACTTGAACAACGTGAGACCCCCCAAAGTGGAATGACTTTCCAACAGCTATTTTAATCAAGTTTTGTTTTTGAGTTTTGGCATCTTGTGAGTTTTCAGATCTGTATCACCAGATGCTCCCCAACTAGGAGGCTTCAAATGTTAGAAGTGACAGCTGACCAGGGCGTCTCCAGCACAGCTTTCTCATCAGAGCACAGAGGTTCATTTGCCCCACTTCATTCTCTCAGTGTCATTGAGGTAATGATTTTTCCATTCTTTCTTTTTTAATTTGAAAGCATAGGTTACCAAGCCAGTTCCTGGGGTTCAACCAGGGTTGAGGGCTTAAACCTACCTTGATTGGAATTTCAAATCTCTTCAACTTCATTGTATTTGCACCCTCTTTGATCTCTTTCAGTATTTCTGCTTCCAGGGTAGGGTTGTTACAGACAACCACCCAGTACCCCTTGACTCCACTCTGCTCCTAATAAAGTCAGTTTTTTTTTTCATTTGTAACCACAAACCTGATCATGTAAAACTGGTCACTTTTGGCAAAAGCACAGATGTTTTGCTTGAAGACGATCGACTCCGCTTTGCCAAGCAATAGGCGTGCTCCTGCTTGCAGTTTTGCTAAATCTTTCTTCTGACCAATGATTTGCAAATAGCCATCAGGATGAAATTCACCAAGATCTCCAATAGAAAATCACCTTTGCCCTTTTCATCCACAAAATAATCTTTTTCTGTTTTCTCTTAATTTTAAAAATAGCCCATGGACATATTTTGCCCACCAATTACAATTTCATCCCTGGAGTTTGGCTTGTCTTGAGATGCGTAGCCTCCTTTTTGCCAGTTTTAATCTCCCAGCAAATAAGAGGAGCTTCAACTCCACCAGTGCTATAATCAGTAACTTTAATAACTGTTCCTGCATCACATGATTCTGTTAATCCATAACCCTGGCTAACTGGGCAGCAGAAAGAGCCGTTCATAAACCTGTGTGACTGAGGTGAAAGAGGGGCTCCTTCAGACAGCATCATGGACACATTCCCCCTTAACAAGGCTTTGACCTTTTTAAATAGAAGCAGGTGACACAGAGATGCAGCCTAACCTTTTTCGATCTATTCCAGGTTATAGTCACGGCCTTTCTTGAACTGCATCTTCTGAAAATATTTCATCTTTTGGATTTTACTTGTAATGGTTTTATACAGTCTGACCATGGTTTTGTGCACAGCTGCCATAAATGCTGATTTGAGTACACTACAATCTTCTTTGCTTCCTCTTTTAAGTTTACTGGACTGGTCAGATAGTAGAGTGGAGTGGAGAAGAGTATCCAATCCTAGAGCCATAGGTAAAGCATGATATTTTGGCTGTCAATTCTAGGACATGAGCCAATGGTGAATAAGCAACACACGTGTCATTTGGGCCCAGGCCAGATATCCTTTCATACTGGCCTGCCATTCCTGCTCTCATATAGCAGTGATGAGACCATATACCAGTCATGCCATTGATATACATTATTACAGCTGTGTCTGAGGGAGTAGACCGATTTTGAACTTCAGTTCTGTAGACCTTGAATTTGGTCTGAAGCTTAACGCCCGGGAGCTGCCACATTCCATCTGATAGTCTCCCAAATGATATGCTGGCCATCTTGATTTGGTTTTCCATTTTCTGCCTAGATATTTGCCTAGATAGCAGATTTCCCGGACAGCCTGCAGTTCCACGTTGCTGATGAAGATGTTCGGTTGAGGGTAGAGTTTCCCAGATACAGTTTGCTATATTAGTTAGGTTTTCTTCAGTAAATTGGCTGTGGAAAAAGAATCAGACAAAACAACCTCATCTTGGCCCAACCAGTCATGTCACTGTGGAGCCAGCTCATGATTTTAATGAATCTCTCAGGGCAGCCAAATTTACTGAGCACTTGTAATTACCAGAACGCTGATGGTATCAAATGCTGTTGGATTATCTGTGAAGGGAAGCAGCCATGAGGTAGTGAACAGGGCAGAAGACTGGGAGTCAGACTAGACTCCCCTCTAGGTTGTCAACCCAAAACGATACACCTTTCCCACTTCGAGAACAATTATGGAGTTTTGTCTGCTTAGATCAGGGACTGCCCCACCTGGCCCGGCTAGGAGCCTATGCTTTTTTCTGAATGTCACTGTCATTGTAGTGTTGCTTCTAACTGACTTGTCCAGTGCAGGGAATTTGTCTGCCAACTCTATTATGTTGCAGTCTCCCTAATGCTTAGTACAGTGCTCTGCACACAGTAAGTACTCAATAAATACAATTAGTTGATGGATCAGAGGACCTGAGTCCTAATCCCAGCTCTGCAACTGACAGACCTCAGTTTCCTGGTCTGTAAAATGGGGATTTTCTCCATCCCTCTTAGACTTTGAGTCCCTTGTGGGACAGGGATTGTGTTTAACTGACAATCTTGTATCTACACTAGGGCTTAGCACAGTGTTTGGCATACAGTAGAATAACTACAGTTCCCATTATCACCATTAATGAACCAATTCAGAGGTTTTGATGCCGCTTCTGATTCTGATTCTGCTCACGTCCTCCTTGGAGGTAGGAAGAAGCTGGCTACAGTCCATGGTTCAGAATTTAGGGCCATGGGTGGTACCTGCGAAGGCAGGAAATTTCTTCCGGGACAACCTAAAACCCTGCACCTTTCCCACTTCGAGAACAATTGTGGAGTTGTGTCTGTTTAGACCGGGGACTGCCCAACTGAGCCTATTAGTTTTTTCTGAATGTCGCTGTCATTGTAGTGTTGCTTCTAACTGATTTTACCCTAGGGTGTCTGTCTGTTCTCTGCCCCAGCTTTTAGTTTGAGAGCCTCCGAAGGCCAGGGACCACATTTGACTCAAGATCTTAGTACCTAGTGCTTTGCTCAAAGCAAGTGCTTAAATAAACATCAGAAAGAACAAAAGCCCCAAGA
Source organism: Ornithorhynchus anatinus (assembly GCF_004115215.2). Classification (NCBI taxonomy): domain Eukaryota; kingdom Metazoa; phylum Chordata; class Mammalia; order Monotremata; family Ornithorhynchidae; genus Ornithorhynchus; species Ornithorhynchus anatinus. Next base: position 39,882,010 of record NC_041741.1, read on the forward strand.
TTAAATAACAAGCTGTCAAGAAAAACCAAGTCCAAACAGCATTTAAGAAAAGCCATTAAAGAGAGATAAAGCACTCGCTGTTCGGAGAACCAGCTCATCAACATAATAAAAAATCAAGCGCTTAGAATAGTGCTCTGCAGACCGTAAGCGCCCAGTCAATACCACTGATTGATTGATTCGTCTTTGCTCAACAGGTAAAATGGGAAATTACTGTCTTTTGTGACGGAAGAAGTGTGCGAAAGGAGGTGACTTTTGGCTGACCATACCCTCTCTGCCCACGTCCCTCCTGAAGGGAGAACCCTTAAAGTATGTATTAAAATCATTTGGGGTTATGCACAAATATTGGCTAGATATTATTTTAAGGAAAAACTTAGTTCTGAACATTGTTCTTTCAAACAGGCTCGTGTCCTCGAAGTCAGTAATTTTTGGCAGTTAACCAGAATAAATTAATCTAGTGAAAAATTAAGTTTTTCTAGTTCTTTTTCCCCCCCGCACAAGCAAGCCAGTGATTTACACGTAATTTGTCGATGTCTACTTTATTGACTGGTAAACGCTAAGTAAATGTGTGTGCTCGGCGATTTAAAATCAGTTTACATAGTGTTAGAACAATGCAAGCTTTCAATTTATGGGCGAATGTAAATTTACCGCATACTTGACATTTCGCTCTAGTTTGATTTGGGAGAAGGTATCTCTGGGTTAGCATTGCAGGCTCTTGGCAAGTTTTGGATGCCTGTGCAAACTGTGGAAATGTATTGGGTCACACTTTGCTGCTCTCTTCTGTCCGAGCCAGCTATTTTCGAACGTGTGCGACGGGGGCAGACAGAGTCGAGAGCGTGAAAGATTTCACTTGTCTGGAATATGAAGACAGGGGAGTTTTTGACCTTGACTTTCGGTAGCCAATGGCTCTTTTCTTTGCACTCTCCAAAGAAGTGCTAAGGATGGAGTGTTTGCTGATTAAACACCCTCCCCCAAACAAACTCCCCTTTATCCCCCGCAAGAATCCGTCTCTATTCCGAGGTCTAAGAAACGGTCTCTCCGAGCTCCCTTTTAATAATAACAGAGAAGCAGCCGTGGCTCAGTGGAAGGAGCACCGGCTGGGGAGTCAGAGATCATGGGTTCAAATCCTGCCTGACTTTGGGCACGTCACTTCACTTCTCTGGGCCTCAGTGACCTCATCTGTCACTTAACTTCTCAGTGCCTCCCTTACCTCATCTGTAAAATGGGGATCAACCGGGAGCCTCACGTGGGACAACCTGCTAACCCTGTATCTCCCCCAGCGCTTAGAACAGTGCTCTGCACATAGTAAGCGCTTAACAAATACCAACATTATTATTATTATTATTATTAAAATGGGGATGAGGACTGGGAGCCCCACGTGGGACAACCTGATCACCTGGTATCCTCCCCAGCGCTTAGAACAGTGCTTTGCACAGAGTAAGGATTTAACAAATGCCATCACCATCAATTTAAAACCCGACCGCACCCTGGCACACACAATCGGCATGTGTTTCTGGAAAGACTTTAAATGTCCAAGGGACCTTCCCCGCCCAACCGGCCGCTATACTTCGCAGACCTCACCTCCGTCCTTTTCCCCGTCCCGTTCCCCTCTCGACATCCCGGAGATTTTTTTTTTTATTGTTGGTTTGTCTGTGGTTTTTTGTTTTTGTTTTTTGGTCCTGGAAACGCTGTCAGTCGAGGCGACGCTGGAGTTTCAACGCGGGGGGTCGGGAGCGGAGGGCTTTGGGACCCGGGGGATGGCGGCCCTCCCTCCCAGGGAAACCGCTGGACGCGACCATGTTCTCGGCAGGGAAGGGGGAGGCAGAGACGCTCCGCCCCGGTCGCCGCGTCGTCCGGGTGGCCGGGGTCCCGCGGGTTCCCCCCTCCTCGCGTTGGTAGAGTCCAGCCTTGGAATAGAACGAGGAGCGGAATGAAGTAGCCCTTGTTGGGAGCTGCCGGCTGAGACAGCCTTCGGAGGAGCGGAGGCGGCGGAGGCTCCGGCAGCTCCGGCTCTGGGGGGAAGAGCAAAGCAGCAGCAGCAGCAAAGCAGCAGCAGCAAAGCAGCAGCAGCAAAGCAGCAGCAGCAGCAGCAGCAGCAGCAGCAGCAGCAGCAAAGCTCCAGCGGCGTCTTTAAGCCATCCCTGCGTGCACTTCCCAACTCCAGCTCCTTGCACACCCCAGCTGGGGGAGAGACTGAAGGACAGCCAGAGATTCCCTCCCTCCCCACTGCCCCTCAGGGTGTCGTCCCCCCCCCCCCCCCAGTTCCCGAGCCTCCCCTCCCTTTCCCCCCTCCTGCACCCAGGACAAAGCCATGAAGCAGGCTCTCCTGGAAGTAATGAGGATGAACAGGATTTGCAGAATGGTCTTGGTCACTTGCTTGGGATCCTTTATCCTAGTCATCTTCTATTTCCAAAGTATGTTGCATCCAGGTAGGGGGCGCGTTCGCTTGGTTTTCTTTTACAGTCCTATTTTCTCTCTCTTCTTCCTCTTCTTTCCTCCCACCTTTCCGGACCGACCTCGTGCCCCTGATTTACCCCGGGGAGCTCCGTCTTGTCTCTCTCCAGTGCGGGGTGGGGATGGGGGTGGAGGTGATGGGATGAGGAGGAGGAGGAGAAGGAGGAGGAGGATGGTTGCTCGAGTCTCGTCCTTCTCCTCTTTTCTCATCGCCTCTTCGGCCGCGCTTGAGGCTGCCTCGATGGGACCCGAGGGTGTCCTGAATGGGCGGATACTTTTTCCTCTTTGTGTCTTGTCTCATCTGGAAGATGTTGGGCTTTTTTATGTGTGTGCGCGCGTGTGTATATATATATATAATATATATATATTATATATATATTCATTTAATAGTATTTATTGAGCGCTTACTATGTGCAGAGCACTGTACTAAGCGCTTATATATATACACATATGTGGTTATGTATGTGGTTATATATATACATATGTGGTTTGGGTGTGTATATGTAGTGTGTGTATGTTCCTTCGATAGTATTTATTGAGCGCTTCCTATGTGCAGAGCACTGCACTAATCGCTTGGAATGTACAATTCGTAGGAAGGGGGTGAAGGGTGCTAATAATAATAATAATTGTGGTTTTCGTTAATGTTGGTATTTGTTAAGCGCTTCCTATGTGCAGAGCACTGTACTAATCGCTTGGAGTGTACAATTCGTAGGCAGGGGGTGAAGGATGCTAATAATAATAATTGTGGTTTTCGTTAATGATGTTGGTAGTTGTTGAGCGCTTCCTATGTGCCGAGCACTGTTCTAAGCGCTGGGGGAGATACAGGGTAATCAGGTTGTCCCCCGGGAGGCCCACAGTCTTCACCCCCATTTTACAGATGAGGTCACCGAGGCACAGAGAGGTGAAGTGACTTGCCCACAGTCACCCAGCTGACAAGTGGCAGGGGCGGGATTCGAAGGCATGACCTCTGACTCCCAAGCCCGGGCTCTTTCCACGGAGTCACGCCGCTTCAGCGCTTCCTGTGTGCCCGGCGCTGTACTGAGCGCTGGGGGAAGTGGCAGGGACCGAATCGGTGGCTGTTTGGGTCTCATGGGAGAGGAAGGGGATGGAGATCATCCCCCTTCTCCCCCTCAAGCGCTCCGGGATCCCTGGCTCCTTTCCCAGGGCTCAGGGAGGGAGCGGAGCTGGATGCAGGCTGCGCTTTGCGGAACCTCCGGGGAGCGGGCCGGAGGCGCTGGGCTGAACAGGTGGTTCAGCTGGGGGAGGTGCAAGCGTTTAGTACAGTGCTTTGCACCCTAGAAGCACTCAGTTAATACGACTGAGTGAATGAATGAATGGGCGGGGGCTCGGCCCGGCTTCGGGTCCGGGCTGGGCAGGGGCTAGGAGGGGACGGGCCGCTTGCCGGGGGAGGACCCAGTTCAGCTCCATCGTCTTTATCGAGCTCTTACTGGGTGCAGAGCACTGTACTAAGCGCTTGGGAAAGTGCACCACAGCAAGGGAGAGAGACCGTCCCTGCTGGCAACGAGCTGTCCCAAGGAGGATGCCGGCTGGTCCTCCACCGGGGAGGGAGACCCGGGAATTCGTCTTTTGTCCCATCCGATCCCTCCTGAATCCCGGGAGCTTCGAAATCCCTTTCTCCCCGTCCCAAAGGACGACGACCCCCCCGGGCGGCTGGGGCGGAGGGCAGAAGCCCGGGCTTGGGAGACAGAGGTCGTGGGTTCCAATGCCGCCCCCGCCACTTGTCAGCTCTGTGACTTGGGGCAGGTCCCTTCACTGTGCCTCAGTTACCTCGTCTGTAAAATGGGGCTGAAGCCTGTGAGCCCCACGTGGTGATGCCCAGGTATCTACCCCAGCGCTTAGAACAGTGCTTGGCACAGAGTAAGCGCTTAACAAAATACCGTCGTTAGCATTCCCACGCCGAGACCGTGCCACCCTTGTGTCGGGAGGCAAGGATCACTCCCCCCGACCCCCTTCAAAGCCCTACTGAAAGCGCACCTCCTCCGAGAGGCCTTCCCAGACTAAGCCCCCTTTTCCTCAGCTCCCCCCCCCCTTTCCGCACCCCCCCCACCCCCCAACACATGTATATATGTATAATATATGTGCATGCATATATGTATAATTCTATTTATATTGATGCCTGTTTACTAGGTTTGATGTCTGTCTCCTCCCCCTCTAGACCGTGAGCCCGTTGGGAGCGGGGACTGTCTCTCTTCACTGCTGCATTGTACTTTCCCAAGCGCTTAGTCCAGTGCTGTGCACCCAGTAAGCGCTCAGTAGATACGATTGAATGAGTGAGTGAAAGAACGGAGCCCTTTAGAGACGTGTTTCGCCCAGGGTGAGGACCGGGGTCGGGCTTCCCCCCGCACCCCCCGCCCAAGGTATCCCAGCCCTCCAAAGTCATTCCCGGGATGCCACGTTACCGCATTAAAAACTCCTTGGAAAGTTGGCGTTTCCCCCGCCTTTGGCAGCTCCGGGGCTGGGCCCGTTGCTTTCCAAATGGGATTTTCCCCCTTCCACGTTGTCTCGGCCAGCGCAGACGGAGCCGTTACTGACTTTCTTAATTCCGGGGGAAGGCCCTCGTGGAGATAATAATAATAGTAATGATGGTATTTAATAATGATGGTATTTGTTAAGCGCTTACTTAGCAATCAGTTTTTCAATCTACAGCTACTTCGGTGGAGGAAAGAAATTTGGCTAGTGTCATTAACAAAAATGCCATCAAACCCAATAAAAATAACAATAATAATAATAGTATAGTATTTGTTAAGTGCTTACTATGTGTCAAGCACTGTTCTAAGTGCTGGGATAGATACAAGGTAATGTGGTTGTCCCACGTGGGCTCACAGTCCCAATCCCCATTTTACAGATGAGGGAACTGAGGCACAGAGAAGTGAAGTGACTTGCCCAGCGTCACACAGCTGACGAGTGGCGGAGCCGGGATTAGAACCCACGACCTCCCATTCCCAAGCCCGGGCTCTTTCTACTAAGCGACGCTACTTTACTATATGCCAGGCACAGTTCTAAGCACTGGTAGATACAGGGTAATCAGGTTGTCCCACATGCGGCTCACACTTTGAACAAGGCCCAGAGAAGTGAAGTGACTTGCCCAAGGTCACACAGCAGACAAGGGGCAGAGGGGGGATTAGAACCCAGGTCCTTCTGACTCCCAGGCCGGGCTCTTTGTGGCAGGAAGGAGCTGGGAAACGAATCTCCTTGCAGGGAGGTGATGCGTTTGTGGGCGCTGCCCCCAACACCCGGGACGTTTGCGTGTTGTTGTAGGGAGCCGGTCAGCTGGCCGGCAGCTGTGGCGGCAATCGGATAAAAGCCCGGCAGACCCTCCGCTCCGAGGACTTGCCCGACAGCACGTATCTCACTCAAGTTATTCGTGCATTTCTTCATTCAGTCGTATTTATCGAGCACTTACTGTGTGCAGAGCAAGCAGCATGGCCTAATGGAAAGAGCATGGGCCTGGGTGTCAGAGGGTGATGGGTTCTAATCCCAGCTCCACCACTTGTCTGCTGTGTGACCTTGGGCAAATCACTTAACTTCTCTGGGCCTCAGTTCCCTCATCTGTAAATTGGGGATTAGGACTGTGACCCCATGTGGGACAGGGACTATGTCCAACCCCATTATCATGTAATAATAATAACTATGGTATTTGTTAAGCGCTTACTATATGCCAAGCACTGTTCTAAGCTCTGTGGTAGATACAGAGTAATCAGGTTGTCTCCTGTGGAGCTCACACTTGTAGTCCCCATTTTACAGATGAGATAAGGGAGGCACAGAGAAGTTAAGTGACTTGTCCAAGGTCACATAGGAGACAAGTGGTGGAGGCGGAATTAGAACCCAAGACCTCTGACACCCAAGCCTTTGCTCTTTCCATTAAGCCATCTACCCCAGTGCTTAGAACAGTATCTGGCACATAGTAAGCACTTAACAAATACCATTATTGTCATTATTATTATTCCTCCCCCCCCCCCCTTGGGACTCGAAGTTTTGTCCCAACTCGCCGGTCCAACAGCTTCTCAGACACACAGCACTGCTGTTGGGGCTGGGCCGCTCAGTCGTATGTACTGAGCGCTGACTGCAGAGCACTGTACTAAGCTCTCGGGAGGGGACAGAGTAACATAGTAGGCCCACAATCGGTGTTTGTAGAGGGACACCCCCAAACTGCACAGGTGGGGTGTGTAGGGTGAACCTTTAGCTTGGACTTAAAAATGATTTTCAGCTTTTTCTCCCTTTAGATTGGAAGATTCTCTCTCTAGATTATAAGATCCTAGTCAGAAAATGTATCTACCAACTCTGCTATACCCTACTGCCCCAAGCAGCGTGGCTTAGTGGAAAGAGCACCTGCTTGGGAGTCAGTGGACGTGGGTTCTCAGCCCGGCTTTGCCATTAGTCTGTTGTGTGACCTTGGGCAAATCACTTGGCTTCTCTGTGCTTCAGTTCCCTCATCTGCAAAATAGGGATTAAGACTGCGAGCCCCATATGGGACAACCTGATTATCTTGTATCTACCCCAGTGCTTAGAACAGTGCTTGGCACATAGTAAATGCTTAACAAATGCCATAATAATAATAATTATGATTATTACAGTGGTCTTGCACACATAAGTGCTCAATAAAAACAGTTCATTGATGAGCCTAGCTCTTTGGTCGGTTTAGTAGTATGGTTTAAAGAGGTATGATAAGGGCGGGCGGTTTCAAATATTAAGCAAAATTAGAGCCACCCTTGTCTATCTTGTCTCTATTCCTGGTAATTGGGAGTAGTTGAATAGCTTTTAGGTTGTTTTTCTGTTTGGGAGTAGAACATGATTACTTAAAGAGCCCCAGTATTATGTAAAGGGATGCACTACGATTGGTACAAAGTTTTGTTCTTCTGGTTTAGGTCTAAAATTATTGACAGAAAAGTTCTGCGTGCTGAGGTTAACAGTCTCCTCCTCCTCCTCCTCCTCCTCCTCCTACTAATTCTCTACTCCATACACATGTTTTCTGTTTGGGGATTAATTGAATTTTCATCCTTTTTTATATAAAAAAGGACTCAAAAATGAATGTCAGGTTCCAGTTCTTCTGCTGTTTTAACTTTTTTTCCCTGAATTGGCATGTGATATTAAGACATTTTGAATTTATACCTTAATAATGTCTCTATCAGAAGGCTTCTCGTGGCTTTTTTGGAATCTGAAAGATTGTTTTAAAAAGGAAAAACCACTGTGTCATTGACTGTGCTGTTAAATATACCCTAATCCTGGGTCTCCTCTACCAATCACCTCCCACTGTACACAAAACCAAATGACAGAATATAGGCTGCAAGCTCGTTGTGAACAGGGAACGTATTTACATGGTACTATCTCAAGTGCTCAGTACAGTGCTCTGCACACAGTGCTCAATAAATATGATTGATTGACATGTCATTTGTTACATTACTTAGTACTGGTTAAAGTATCAGAATGAAGTCTAGGAATTTGCACATCCTATGTGCCCAACAAAGGACAACTGTTTAATTGATACCTTCAAAATACACAGTAGTATTTTGAGCACCCACTTGGTTCAGTGCATTTGGCTGTTTGGAAGTATTCATTCAATAGTATTTATTGAGCGCTTACTATGTGCAGAACACTGTATTAAGCGCTTGGAATGAACAAGTCGGCAATAGATAGAGACAGTCCCTGCCGTTTGATGGGCTTACAGTTTAATCGGGGGGCTTACAGTCTAATCGGGGAAGTACAAGAATACAGTACTGAGAAACCCACTGAAATTGCTAGCTTGAACCCAGGGTAAGTTCTAGCAGACAGGGCCTTCTGTCAGTAGCATTGATTAAGGATTTACAAGATGCAAAACACATTCGTGGGGGAAGAATACATGGATTTTACATCAGACATGGTATCTGCCCTGACAAGGAGCTCACAATCTAAAAAGGGGGGGTGGGGGTGGGGAGAGAGAGGGGAGAGCAAAGACATGGGTTAATTGAAAGGAAACAGAATAGAGAGAATAGATGCAATGAAACAATCAAAGAACTTCAGTAGCAAGTACTGAAACAGTACTTCACTGTCCAGTCCTCGGACATCTTTACCACTTTGGACAAATAATCCTGTGTGAAAAATGGCCATTGCCTTTCCAGATAATTTACTGGAAGCTTCTCATTTTGAATTCAGTACTGCAGTTTTTGTGAAAGCTTAGGGTCAGAATACATTTAGTAGACAAAGATGTATTTTGAAGTTAAATTGTTTTTCTATCTCAATAAAAACTAAATACCCATATAAGGGAAATAGATAACCTCTCTCCTCTTTCCCCATCTACTTTTCATACATCATCAAAAGTACATCGTACTTTTCGTAAAAAAGCTACATCATTTTTTCTACTCTTTGTGATATGAACTACTGGACATTATAGGACCTAAAACAAAATAATTTGTGTTAGATCCCATCCCTTTGAAGAGAGGTCGGAGAATAGCGTGCCAATACTTGTGGTTCAGAAATTAAAAGTATTAGAGGATTCACTTCTTTAGAGACCTGGTAAAGAACCCCACAAATTTTTTTATGAACATTGTCTTTATTCAGTTCTCCTTTTCATGCCAGCAGATGTTACATTTCCAACCTATTATCTATGGAACCTGAGTTCATGAAATCCTGCAAGATATGGTCCAGTTTTACAGCTACCTCAGAAAGAGCTTTTTTTTTATGTAGCAAACAAGGTTTCTACCTTTAGAAACCTCATTCTGTCATCCTTTTGAAGTGAGTTACTTTAATCTGTGAGAAGAACACAAAGTCTACTGCCCTGTCTGTACATATATTTATCATATTCTGTTGATAAGCTATGATTTGTGGCTCAGCGGAAAAAGCCCGGGCTTGGGAGAGATCATGGGTTTGAATCCTGGCTCTGCCACTTGTCAGCTGTGTGACTGTGGACAAGTCACTTCTCAGGGCCTCAGTTACCTCATCTGTAAAATGGGGATTAACTGTGAGCCTCACATGGGACAACCTGATTACCCTGTATTTACCCCAGTGCTTAGAACAGTGCTCTGCACATAGTAAGCGCTTAACAAATTCCAACATTATTATTATTATGATTGATGGTTTTGTGCTTTAAAGCAGAGTGGAAGCCCACTCTATCTTTGGGCCAAAGGCCCAAGGATAACATTCAGCATCCTGTCTTAACTTTTGGGAGGCTGTTAAACATTTTGTTCGATTCAGTATTTGGAAGATACTGCTCATGGAGTAATGGAGAGAAACTTTGTTTCTTCAATGTTTCTTTCTCTTGTCAATGCCTTTTGCATAGTGTTCCAAGAGAACCGGCTTGATTTATGAAGCCTACTAAGTTTACTGTTTGACCAGATTGCAGATTTAAGAAATGACACAAATAGTACCACTATGAATATCAGCCAACAAGATTGAGAAAAGACTATAGTATATGTTCACAAAATATGAACATTTTGATAAATGGGATTGTATTTGGTTTTTTAAAACGGTATTTGTTAAGCGCTATGTGCCAGGCATTTTACTAAGTACTGGGATTGATACAAGCTAATCAGCTTGGACACAGTCCTTGTCCCACGTGGACCTCACTGTCTCAATTTCCATTTTATGGGTGAGGTAACTGAGGCCCAGTGAAGTGACTTGCCCAGGCCTCACAGCAGACAAGTGGCAGAGCCAGCCAAGATTAGAATATATTAGAATTTGTTGACATTTCAGGTTGTATCGTGTCTTCACAAAACTTACTAAAAAATGTTTGCCTCTTCAAATGAAATAAAGTATAGAGAACTCTTTCTCAGAGGTCATATGTTTATTCAAAAACTTATAATTTGTATGGACTGAGTCATAGTGGGTAGTTTGGGCCAGGTTCCTAAATGGGTAGGATGAGAAACTGACTCTAATATGATAATTATTGAAAAAAGCTCATCTAGCCAATATTACCAAAGGATTTTCATGTCTATATTTTGCCAGTACTAGCCCTGATAATAAATTTAGCAAAATCAAAGTGGGGTGGTTTGTTATAATAAATGAAGTTTGGGAATTTTTGACTAGTAGCATTATTATTTCTACCAAGAAGATCAGTGATATTGATAGTTTACTGTGTGCAGAAGACTGTACTGTGTTTGGAAGTGAATAATACAACAGAGTTGGTAGACACATTATCTATCCATAAGGAAGGTACAGTCTAGAATAAGACGATAGTTCTTAAATGATTCTCCCTAAGGAAATTCCCAAACTGAATGGCTGATGTCGAAGTGGAGGTGGGATAATTGCTTGGATCAGGGTGGATGGACCAGTTTTGATGAGAGGAAAGGATGAATCTTAGCAGTGTTGGGACGGTGGAACCTTATAGGATTTGGTAACAAATTGAGTAAGTGGGTTGAGTGAGAGAGAGAGAGGGGAATTAAGGGTAATACCAAGGTAATGGACTTGAGAGTCAGGGAAGATGGTAGTAATTTCTACAGGGATGAGAAAGTTGGGGTTTTGTTAGGGGGGAAAAGAGAGGGTTGGTTCGAGAAGGTGAGGAGTTCTGTTTTGGGCATGGTAGTATGATGTGTCGGTGGGTCATCCAAGTAGAGATCTTCTAAAGGCAAGAGGAAATGCAAGACTGCAGAGAAGGTGAGTGGTTAGGGCTGCAGAGGTAGGTTTGGGAATTATCTGTATAGGAATGGTAGTTGAAGCCATGGTAGTGAATGAGTTCTCCAAGGGAGTATGTGTAGATATGTTGCTCATCAGCATTCCCTGAACAATGGGAATTAGATACTGTTACAATCCAGTCTTTAAACCTTTTAAAAGACAAACTGATTCTTGCTCTAGTAAATGTAAAAGACCATCACAAAAGTTAATGCTCACCATGCGTTTTTGTAAACTCAAGTTCCGAGGCTGCAAGTCATTAGTTTAAGACTCTGGATTTTCTGACTGCTTTTAAGTCTTTAATTAAAAAAATGAAGGAGAAGGGAGGAAAGAGAATCAGGGTGGATCCCTTACCCTTCCACCCAAGATAAACCATTTATGGAATAAGGTACGAATGGGAGGTTGCCACATTCACTGGCCTCAGGCTTCAGCCCGAAAAGACCAAGATTTTGGTCTTCGTGATTGCACTTTCTTGTCTGCCTCCCAATTGGCCTTGACCCAATTGCCAACTAGCCAATTCTCAATAATTACTCAAGAGTATAGTGCATTTGTGAAGTTCCCTTCACCTGACCCCGGACTGCCTGGATGTAAGGATGCCATGTAGCCCTTCAAGTGGGCAGAGGAAATAGGTGGGGGTGGCACATAGCTTTTAGTGGGCAAAAGTCTGAAATACAGTGTGTCAATGGTATTTACTGAACACTTACTAGGTGCAGAACACTCTACTAAGTACATGGGAATCAGTGTGGCCTAGTGGATAAAGAACAGGCATGGGAGCCAGAGGACCTGAGTTCTAATTCCACCTCCGCCACTTGCTCTCTGTGGGGCAAGTCACTAAACATTTGTATCTCAGTTTCCTCAATTGTAAATGGGGATTTCATATCTGTCTCCCTCCTGTTTAGACTGTGAGCACCATGTGAGACAAGGACTGTGTCTGACCAGATTAATTTGTTTCTACCCCAGTGCTTAGAACAGTGCTTGAGAAAGAGTAAGTGCTTAAATGCCATAAAAAAAAAACCCAACACATACACTTGGGAGAGTACAATATAAAAGAGTTGTGAGACGTGTTCCTGGCCTAGAAGGAGATTACAGTCTAGAGGGGGAGACAGACATTAAAATAAATTACAGATGGGGAAATGGTGGAATGTAAGGACACAAATTCAAAGTGCTGTAGATCTGAGTGTGGGGTGTCAAGTGCTTAAGGCATAAAGATACAAATGCAGCACAGAGGGGAGGGTGAGTGGGTTTCTAGAGTCAGCTCTGGGTCAGGACTATTAATCAATCAATTGTATTTATTGAGTGCTTACTGTGTGCAAAGCACAGTACTAAGTGCATAGGAAAGTATAAATATATATGACTAATGATTTGACAACAAAAATGTTTGCCCAGTCACTTAGCCTCTTTCACTCTCCATTTACTCATCTGTGAAATGGGGGTTAAAACTTATCCTTTTGTACCTCAGAGGGATGTTGTGAGAGTAAAGCCAGATATTTGATGAGAAAGCACTTTGGAAAAATAAAAGCACCTTATAAAGGCAAGGTGCAGGACCTGAAATCAGAGATTTCAGGCCTATAGTCACCTGTTTACCTTCCCAAATCACATCCATTTTAAGTATCACATGTCCTTTTGTATTTCAGTAAAACCTTAATGACATATGTTGCAGAGAAGCAGGTGAAAATGTTTAAGCAGTGCAGCCCTTCATGCTCAAAGATCTCCACAGGGTTCTAGTTACCTCTCAAAGTCATGGTAATTCACCCCCTGGAATTTAAAAAAAAAAAAAGCTGTTTCCCAAGCATATTTCGATTTCAGACTGACAAGAATTTAGAACATTCCTAAGTAAGCTTGTTTCTGGAAATGATTGAAGTTTATAGGGTACCACTTTTCCATTCATTTTAAAATAGTCAAAAATCTATTTTGTAAACCAATTTACTCTACCTTATGGAAATATCAACTAACTTTTTTTATTGGGCCAGAACTGTTCCCTCTCATTAATGTGAACGTTTATAATACACCTTATCAATACTGTGGAAGTCTGTGCTGATTTTAAGTGGGACTAACACTCTGCAACATATACATGAACCTGTCATGATTTGGCTTAAACCTCTCATTTTTTCCCAAGACACAAACTGTCTTTTCACAATGAACTTTTAATTTTTTCCTTAAGCCATATCTAAGTCAGTTATAAAAATAGAAACAAAATACATATGTATTTTATGCTTCAACCAGTATAGAAGTAATTTCATGAATGGACTTGTCTTCTGAATCTTTTCCATTACCTTTGTTTTTCCTTAAGTCAGGACAGACTGTCTGAAAAAGGCAAAAAGCAATCTTTGAAACAAGTTTTTTAGTTTCTATTGGAAAAATGCCTCATTTAGACCCATTGTACTTATAGTACTTGTTAAGTGCTTTCTACGTGCCATGCACTGTTCTAGTACTGGGTTATATACAAGTCAGGCAGGTTGGACATCTTTGCTGTCCCACATAGAGCTCACACTCTTAATCCCCATTTTACAGATGAGGTGACTGAGGCTCAGGGAAGTTAAGTGACTTGCCCAAGGTCACACAGCAGACATACGGCAGAGCTGGGATTAGAACCCAGGTCCTTCTGACTCCCAGGCTTGTTCTCTATCCACTAGGCTACATGGCTTCTCCTTTCTACCCATATCTACTCAAGGCAAATTTAATGTTGGCATTTGTTAAGCGCTTACTATGTGCGGAGCACTGTTCTAAGAGTTGGGGTAGATACAGTGTAATTAGGTCATCCCACATGAGGCTCACAGTTAATCCCCATTTTACAGATGAGGTAACTGAGGCACAGAGAAGTGAAGTGACTTGCCCACAGTCACACAGCTGACAAGTGGCAGAGCCGGGAGTCGAACCCATGACCTCTGACTCCAAAGCCCAGGCTCTTTCCACTGAGCCACGCTGCTTCCCTTAATATAACTCTAGGCAAATCTAACACTAGGTGTACAACCAAAATTTGTGGCAAGAGTTCCTGAAGACAGAGTGGGTAGCCCTAATTAATAATAACAGTAATAATATCACCTTGTTTTCTGATTAGTGTTTTTATTCCCGAAGTGCTATTACATTATGTATCACCTAATTACCTTCAGAATAACCTTGGACTCTCCTCATGTCTAGGCTGTAAGCTCGTTATAGGCAGGGAACATGTCTGCCAACTCTGTTATACCGTGGCTCAGTGGAAAAAGCCCGGGCTTGGGAGTCAGAGGTCATGGGTTCTAATTCTGGCTCCGCCGCTTGTCAGCTGTGTGACCTTGGGCAAGTCACTTAACTTCTCTGTGCCTCAGTTATCTCATCTGTAAGATGGAGATGAAGACTGTGAGCCCTATGTGGGACAACCTGATTACCTTGTATCTACCCCAGTGCTCAGAACAGTGCTTGGCATATAGTAAGCGCTTAACAAATACCAACATTATTATTATATCGTACTCACCCAAGAACATAATTCAGTGCACCCAATAAGTGCTCAATAAATATATTAACTTGCTACTCTGATAGATACCTGGTGAGGCTTTTCCATCTGGCTGCTGTTGCTGCTGTGGAAACCCTTAAAGTCATCCCAGAGCCCATGGAAGGTTGACCAGGACTCCTGGCTGGGATGACTACTGTGCCAGTTGGAAGTACAAACTAATAGCTTAAATTCCCAGCAACAAGCAGGCTGAAACAAACTTTCAGGCTAGGTTGGATTGGAATCCATGCTGGAATCTATTACCCCATTAAAATCTGACATTTCCTTTATCCACTCATGGACTGGTCACTGCGTATGCAGACAATTGATGGGTTGCCAGGATAGGGACTTACTAACTAGAGGACGTCTAGAAAAATGGTTTTCACTGAGGCTCCTCTTTGCATCCGGTCTGCTCTTCTCAAGTCCTTACTGCCTTCACTTCGCTGCCTTTTTCTATGGTTTTCTTTTGTACATCAACTTTCCTATTGGGCTCTGGAAGTTTGGACTTACCTGTGGGGCTCACTAAGGAGTTGGACATGTCCAAATCCCAAGATTTGCCTTAATTGAACAATCCGAGAGGTGGCCATGGATAGCAATGGACAAGCAACAAAAGCAAGTAAATGACTGGATAATTATCAGTCTCAGACTTGAGGGGCTGCCATAATAGGGTGGATTCTTTGGAAACTAAAGATGAAAATTCAAAAAGAATGAAAATTAAAGTGGCTGGGTGTCTTTTCTTGCACTGAGTCAGTTCCCCAAGTTTCCATGGACTCTAGGGCCAGGAACAAAAAGATATTATCAGTGCTATTGTGGTTATTCTTAGACTTTTGACTCTTGGCTTCAACTGCTCCTTTATTTTTGATGCACTTTGGCATCCCAAGTTCTCAGTGCATCCAGTAAGTGCTCAATAAATACCCAGTGATGGATTGATTTGCTGTTTAGATTGCAGCTGTGAAAACTCAAAATGCAGTTTTTATCTCAGATCCAAAAGTACTTCTGACAAAATCTCAGCCCCAAGTTGACTTTGTTTCAGATAGATGGTGGTACAATTGCTTTCTGTAGGTCAGCCTACAGCTTTTTAACTGACTTAATATTTTTGATTGTGTACCAAAGTTGACTGAAGAATGTAGTATCCTTTCTTTTCCTCCCCACCTCTCATCCTTCTTCTAATCAATCAGTGGTGTTTATTGAGCACTTACTGTAAGTCGGTCAATCATGTTTATTGAGTGCTTACTTTGTACAGAGCACTGTATTAAATGCACACAGTAAGCACTCAAATACGAGTGAATGAATCTTGGTTTTCTTACACAAAGCACTGTAACTCAATCATTCTGCAAAAGACCTAGTGCCGGTTTATTAAATATACCTGTTATTCCCACTCCATTCCCTTCTCTCTCTAAAGAGCAAGCCTTATCCCCTTGTTTTTGAAGGGTTAATTCTCTCAAAAAAGCATTGTAGTTCTATTGGTAGAGGTTGGGTGGGGGCAGACATGAAATTGCATGCAAAAGGGATTTTGTGTGGAGACTAAACTCTTGTAAGGATTTTCAGATTATGGAGCGCTAGGTATAATCGATTCATTATTCTTAATTGGATGCCTCGGCTGAAGTATTACGGTGGAGATTACTTTGAAACTAGAAGTGTTAGTAGAAATCCTTTAAACATAAAAGTTCTTATATTTAGGTTTATGTATTATTTTAGTGTCTAATTTGAGATACAGATTTGGAGTCTAAACAGGCAATACCTTGATTGTAATAAAATCTGGTTCAATGTGGGTGAGGAGAAGTTGAATTGGTTAGGAAAGGCTATTAAATACTTAAACTAAATCATGAATAAGCAGCCTTGGTTTTTCAACTTGCTTAGTTTAGAATCTTGCACAGATGATTGTATAGTGAATTCTTTCTACAAAATACTTGTTTTGACTTTTGTTTCCGAGCCTTTAAGAATTGAAAAAAAATGAGTTTGAGTAGCAGTTGCATTCCTACAGAAGCATGTTTCTATAAATGAAGGGATAGTGTTTCAAGTCGTGGATGTAATTTTAGAGGAACAAAAACAAAAAGGTGGATGAAATATACAACTGTCTGGATATAAACCACTGGTGTCCTCAGTTCATTTTTGATTAACCACAATAATAATAATGTTGGTATTTGTTAAGTGCTTACTATGTGCAGAGCAGTGTTCTAAGAGCTGGGGTAGATACAGGGTAATCAGGTGGTCCCACGTGAGGCTCACAGTTAATCCGCATTTTACAGATGAGGTAACTGAGGCACAGAGAAGTGAAGTGACTTGTCCACAGTCACACAGCTGACAAGTGGCAGAGCCAGGAGTCGAACTCATGACCTCTGACTCCGAAGCCCAGGCTCTTTCCACTGAGCCACGCTGCTTCCCAATAATAACACTTGTGGCATTTAGTAATGTTAAATGCTGATTGTGTATCAGGCTATGGGGTGGATACAATCAGTCACAGACTTTGTCCCTTATGAGTCTCACAGTCTGAAGAGTATAGAGAAGAGGAATTTAATTTCCATTTTACAGATGGAAAAGTTGAGGTAAAGGAATTCAGTGACTCACCCAAAATCATCCAGGAGGCAAGTGGCTGATGCAGGATTATAATTCAAGGTCTCTTGACTCTCAGTCCTATTCTCTTTCTATCGGACTAAGCTGCTTCTCAACTAAGAATTCCAACCAAGAAGGCTTAGTATTTTTGGCAAGACTTGCATGCTTAAATATATTTTAACAAAATTATAAGTGAAATAATTGGCTCAAGTTCCCTTCACTTGAGCACCATCAGCCTAGTTAACAATATTAGAGATCATGAGCTGAAAGAGTGACTTAAAATAAGACTTCTATTCCCTTTCCCTCACACACAGTCACTACTGGATTATGACACATCAACAATTCTTGACACTTACTGTATGATTTTTCTAAAATGTTCTAGCATGAAGAGAGTCAGAATCTTGCAAAATCTGCCATTGCTTTAGTAGGAAGCAACTCAAAAAATATACATGAGGCTGTATGGGTTTGAGTGGGGAGTAATGCACAGAACATAGGCAGCATAGTTTAGTGGAAAGAGCACAGGTTTAGGAGTCAGAGGACTTGGGTTCTAATTCCAACTCTACCACTTGTCTGCTGTGTGATCTTGGGCAAGTCACTCAAAGTCTCTGTACCTATTATCTTATGTCAAATGGAGATTGAAACAATTAGCCCCATGTGGGAATGAACTGTATCTAACTTGAATATCCTAAATTTACCCCAGTGCTTGGCAACTAGTGAGCATTTAAATACCATTAACTCCCCCCCCCCCCGCCAAAACCCCCAAAAACTAATGCATTAAAGTTTCTAACATGAGCTATTCCAAGAGGTAACATTCCTGGGAAAAGCTTTTTTCACTTAAAAATGTAGCCAAATCTCTTCACTGATTGATCCAGCACCAAAAGGAACAAACAATGCTTCCTACTTGTCAAAATGAGCCTGAGTCATTCAATTCTCTATCACTGCTATATTTTGTTTTTTCTTCTTGACATTCCCACAGCCCTCCCCAAAGGAACAGACTTAAGATTCAAAATCCCAGATTAATAATACCTTCTTCAACTGCAGAATCTTTGATCTGCTTGTCCACATCCCAAGTGGTTTAGTAACTTGTCTAATATCATTCTCTCTCTCACAACTTCTCTAGCCCCAAAAGGAAGTCACTTTTAGAGACCTCTTTTCTCCTCCACCGGCGCCAGACGATTATTTGAGATAGGAAAACAACGGGGAGGAGTTTAGGGGTGGGGTTTGAAACAGCGGGAGAGCATTAGCAAACCGCAAGGACAATTCAGAGGGCGTCACTAAAGAGGTTAGCAGTCTTTTGTCAAACTGAGATAGTTCTGTGAATGAAGCCAGGTAGTTATACTCTGGTGGGGCTCTAGTTTTATTCAGTTATGGATATGGGGTGGGGAAGAACTTCTTTGAAAGTGTTTTAGCTTTCTGGAACACCTTGTTTCATCTGTGCTACTATCCAGTTTACTCTTGAAGTTGAGGGGTCTAAGACCTTTTCAGTTTTGACTTCTGCAGCCCAGTACCTTGGAAGATCAAGGGTACTGATGGCCACTGTGATATCCTTTTTGCAGGTTAGTTATCTTAGCAGACAGTACAGTGCCTATTTTTTGCTTGTTTCTTGGTACACTGGGGTTGTGCCTCAGAAGTTGGAAAATGTTAATGAGAATCAAGTAGTTTGTGCATGCTGTTAGCTCTGCTTCCCAACCTTTACCTTACTGTTCAACAACTGGATGGTGACCAGCTGTAATTATTCATTGAAGTGGGGAAATATTTCCCAGAGGAATCAGAAAAGGTAAGGGATAAATGATTTTAAGTTGTTGGGAGAGGGAATCTGGAATTTAGGGAATGCTTAGTAGTCTTTTTTTTCACACCTCCCTTCAGTGCACATTTCTTTTCTCTGCTCCCTATTTGCTAGAAACGTTCCCTAAACTGAACATTCCTGTGCTTGTGGCCTCTTCCATTCTCACCTGTTCTTCATCCTGCCTCCCATTACTGTATCTTTATCAACAGCCTTTATTTAGTATTGAGCTTGGGGGACAAGCTAAGACTTGATCTTTACCCCTGGAGGAATTTACAGTCGAATGTGGTGGGTATACAATAGCTGGGTGAGAAAATATTCAGCATTTGGACATTTATTTCAGTTCTAAACAGATAAATCTGAGTGGCTAATGGTGGGTGATGTTTGCAAAAGAGTGGGTAATGCTTCCGTCCTCTCACCCACCTTCCCATTCCTTCTCTCTCCTTCTTTTGCACCTGAAAGTCCTCCATTCCCAAAGTTCTCCCCCAGGTAGCTTGCAGTCAGTTTCCTGGCAGTGAAAAGACATACAGTATAACACAGCTTTGTTGAGTGGGCTGTGTGAGCTGAATGACAGATACCTGAGCAAACATCTAAAGAGTGAGTGTGAATAAGGCTGGGAGAAACTTTCATGGAATAAGGAAAGAAAACTTCAAAGGATGTAGTGTTGTGTGCTGGGAGATGACAACAGCTGGAGATAGGTCAGCCTGGCAGGTGGCCAAAAGGAACTGCATACTTCTTGTTTTTTAATGGTATTTTAAGTGCTTTCTAAGTGCTAAGCCCTGAACCAACTGTTGGATTAGTACAATATGGATAGATTGGATACAGTCACTCTTTCACAATCTAGTGGGGGAGGCAGCAGAGAGCAGAGGTTGGAAAGGCAAAAGGAATAATCAGAACAGCCTCTAGCTTTGCAGAAAGCACATGCAACAAGATGAACTTAATGATATTAAGGGAGTGTTGGTCATGTGGTATTTTTTTTAGAACTATGTGGATTAAAATCTCACTGATTGCATTATCTTCAAAGGTTGACAAAAATATGTTTTTAGTGTTCAGAATAGCTTGCTTCAGCTTTCTATGAGTAAATGTCTTAATGTTTTGTTACAATGATGGATAGCAAAGTTATCTTAGGAATCTGAAGGTAGGCATAATAAAGGAACATCTGATGAGGCTAGATGGTCTATTGCTTAGGTGTTTGTAAACCACTTCTAACCTAAATACTGCAGATGGAAAAGGAGGGAGAAAAAGCAGAGTTAAAACATATTCTCAGTGAAGAGGAATAGCTCATACTGTTATTGAACTATAATGATAAGACAAATAACGGCACCTGAAAGCATTGAGTATATTCAATATTAAATAATTTTAGTCCAGATGTCAGCAAGTGGGTTTTCATGCAATGGATCACCAAAGTCTGCAGCTGTGTGCACTTTGAGAGGTTGATACTGAAATCTCTATAGAAAAAGATTTTCACAGAATTACTGCCTTGTGAGTTATCTGCCATCTTTAGGAATATGGCCACTAGCTGTCAACTACTGTTGCATGATTCATGAAAAAATTGAATGTCTCAACTTGTCATTTTCTGAGTAGTGCAATGGGGAAAAACTCAAATATTTTTGGACATGAAATTCCTTTGTAAAACTAAATGTAACTTCTATTAGTTTGAATCCCAGCTCTGCCACTTGTCGGCTGTGTGACTGTGGGCAAGTCACTTAACTTCTCTGTGCCTCAGTTCCCTCATCTGTAAAATGGGGATTAAGACTGTGAGCCCCACGTGGGACAACCTGATTCCTCTATGTCTACCCCAGTGCTTAGAACAGTGCTCGGCACATAGTAAGCGCTTAACAAATACCAACATTATTAACATTATTAGTTTGTAGCTTTACAACAGTTAAACTGGTTTCAGGAATTTGAGCAAGTTTCCACTTTCTTTTTAGTATGTCAGTAGGCAATGGAAGATGGTGCTGATTAATCAGAAGTCATGTTTAAAACACCAGGTCATTAAGCTGCTTATATACTTTGAGGTCAATTAAGTTTAACTGAGTGTTCAATTCAGGCCCTCACAAACAGTATACAAAGTACTAGACACATTTGTGCAAGACTGGGTGGCTGTGCATTTATTTGGAAGACCTAATTGTGAAATAGAATTTGGAGGGATTAGCAATGTGTAGTAGGCTACTTATTTAAGCGAAGGTGGAAATCATCATCAGTGGTATTTATTGAGTGCTTACTATGTGCTGACCATATGAGGGGTGAAGCTAGTGCAAAAGGAAATGATTAGAACCAGAGGGGGTGGGCATCTGAAAACTTTTAAACATGGTGTCCTTGGACTGATTCTTGTCTCTCACTTGGACAGGGAGTGAAGCTGCATGGACTTGAAGTGAGAGGCCAGGAACATTGGGCAAATTTAACACTGGGATGTGGGTATCTCCTAGTTAGAATGTTCTACTGGAAGTGAGGTGTCTCTGGGGCCTCAGGAGTCCAGGCTTGCCTATCCTGTATGGAGACAGTGGAGCAGGTTTGATGTATTCAGATGGTTTTACCAGGGAGTCCAGAACCTCTGAGGAGAAGGGCTTCGGACTAAATAATAAAAATAATAATAATGATACTTAAGTACTTACTATGTGTCAAACACTGGAGAAGATACAAGTTAATCAGTCTGGATACAGTCCCTGCCCCACTTAAGGCTCACAGTCTAAATAGGAGGAAGTAGGATTTATTCCCCATTTTTAACTGAGGCATGGAGAAGTTAAGTAATATGCCCAAGGCAAATGGCAGAGTGGGATTAGAACCCAGGTCCTCTGAATCCCAGGCCCATGATCTATCCACTAGGCCATACTTCTTCTCTGCACTTTTTCAAAAAGGGTGCCAGCAGGTGTGAAATGCTCACCTGGTGTGGAGGGAATTGCCCTCCTGATTTGTGAGCTGGGTCAGGGTCACATACCTTGCCAAAGATGTTGTTGCTTTTTCTGTGTCTTCTGATATTCATAGAATAACTGAGTGATGCTTGGAAGAGGAAATGTTTCCCCTGAACACCCTCCCAAGTGCTTAGTACAATGCTCTGCATGCAGTTCATGCTCAAATTGTTGTAACTGAATAGTATGTATGTGCACATGTATATCTGTATTTATAAATGTATAACTCCTGATTATACTGTTTTGGGGCAGGAAGATCATCAATCCAACCTCCAATAACTTTAGAGAATCTGATTAGGATTTGAGATGGGTAAAGACCTGTGGAAAAACTCAAGTGTGTTTGAGAGTTCTAAATATTAGGTTAGTTTCTTGTGCTTCCTCAGGACCTAATTATATGCCCCTCCCACAAGCAGATGTACACATTCAGGGGCCTGGATTTGATGAGAACGGTGCTGCCAGAAATTGTACAACTAATGGCCCCAGTGTAATAGCAAATAGACCGAGTTGCAGTTCATCAAGTGGGTCCTATTTTTATCAGTCTTTCAGGTGGGTGCTTGATACTAGAACCCTTTTACATGGGGATGGTTCTAGGCTTCACTTTTGCCAATTCTAGTTTGAAAAATACGTACTGTGCTTTCTTCTTCCACTCCCTCCTGGCTGGAAATAAGGAGGTTGTGTCAGCCTTGGTAGCTAGAGACATTTTTGAACATTGTAGGTTTACATAAAAATCAGGAAAATGGAGAACAGCCTCTGAAAACAGTAGCATGTGGAAATGGCACTTTGGCCACATCAAGCCTGGTGCACATGGAAATGAAAGGATTGGATTCTAAGAAGACAGCTGGTGTTTACTCATTATAATTCATCTAGTTCTTTTCTATTCTTCAGTCCTAGTGCCTCTCAGCAAGTGGGCTTTCCAAATTACCTGCTTTCCACACTTAAAATGGCCAGGATTTTGGGAGCTTGTAGTGGCTGGACTAGTACTAACTCTATTGTACTCAATAACTTAGAACATTGTTTAGTACAGAGTAATTGCTCTATAAATACTATTGACTGGGAGAAGAGAGAAAGAAGGGACGGAGCCCAGGAAGGTGGAGGGTCAGAGAGGACAAAGGGGGATGGAGAATAGAGGACAGGCAGGACAGACACACAGGTACATTGTGAAGCACTCAAGCTGGTTGCTGACTGAACCAGCAAAGGCTCCCCATTCAAACAAATGGTTTAACTTCTCTGGGACTCTGTTTCTTCATCTGTGAAATGGGGATTAGATAGATTATGAACTCCGTGTGGTATAGGGACTACATTTGGCCTCCTAACCTGGTATATACTCCAGTACCTCAATACCACAATTTATTTTTTTTAAACCTCCCGTGCTAATGAATGTATTGTCCAAACTGACAGTTTCTTCTCATTCTGCATATATAATAATAATAATAATAATAATGTTGGTATTTGTTAAGCGCTTACTATGTGCCGAGCACTGTTCTAAGCGCTGGGGTAGACATAGGGGAATCAGGTTGTCCCACGTGGGGCTCACAGTCTTAATCCCCATTTTACAGATGAGGGAACTGAGGCACGGAGAAGTTAAGTGACTTGCCCACAGTCACACAGCCGACAAGTGGCAGAGCTGGGATTCGAACTCATGAGCCCTGACTCCAAAGCCCGTGCTCTTTCCACTGAGCCACGCTGCTTCTCCATATATATTTCACAGTGACTTTTTAAAAGAGATGTTGCATTCAGGGTACAGAAAAGTGTCAGGACTAATGTTTTCCTGTGAGTTTCATTACTGCAAAATTGCTTGGCTAATGTTGAAATATGTATATAAAACTAAGTTATTTTGCCAACTTTCAGGAAGTCCTAAATTCAAATTAGAAGCATTTTCAATATCTAGATAACATTAGTGACTTTGGCCCATCATTAGTCCTTGAATTTAAAATAATGCTGCCTGAGAGTGAAAAGATGCTGCAAGACCTACTTCCCTCAGTGGAAGGTTCAGAAGCTTCAACACTCTCTGTTCTTCTTCTTCATCTTTTTTTTTTTGGCATGGAGTGCAAAAGTAAATTAGTCCTGAGTTCAAATTGCTCAGGTTTGTGACTGAACTGGAGACAGAATTCATTAGCTAACTCGAGTGGGTTTTTTTTCTCCCCCCACTTTTGAAATTCTTTGTGTTGCTTCAGTTCCTGTTCAGACTTTCACTTTTGTTAAACATTCTTTCTCAGAATGTAATGATGCTCTCAATTCTTGGCTCTGATGATCAAATTTTTCTCTGTGGGGAAAAATTGGAAGATTTGTCCATATGTTTTATGGTTAAATGAATCACAGGCAGCCTTGATGACTTGCCTGGTTTGAGGGAGAGTATTGCTCTGGAGAAATATTTTTGAAAATTAACATAATGAATATTAGTTGAGAAGAACCCCACACATTAATGGCAGCTTTTCCCCCCACAAATATTCAATCAGCTCTAGCAAATCTAGACTTCTCATGGCACAGTTTGTATTATTATTATTACCTCAATTTCCTCATTTCAAAAATCCCAGTTAGGGCCTGGGAGTGGGTAGGTGAGCAAAGGTGAAGTCCAGCTGTCCGGAATAGCAGGCTGTCTCTACAGATGGTTCCAGAAGTTTTCAACCCTTGAAACTCACTTGAGGGAGATCTGAACAAATATTTTTCCTTACCTCTTAAGGACCAGATCCCTGTTCCTTGTGATGTCCAAGAAAGGACCTATTTCCAGCTTCCTCCTGAGTGAAATCAAATCTCCAAGGATAAGGCTGGAGGGGATGTTAACTGGGACAGTTTCATGAGGCTATGGGTGAATTGGGGCCCCGAATTTTGAGATTATGTTAGGGAGTGGGGGCCTGGAGTCAGCTCCCCAGTGTCATTAAGATCGACTATATTATCACTGGCTGAGAGCTACTTCCTTCTCTCTGCCTGTCTCTTCCTCCCCAGCCTCCCTGGATTTCTGAGGCCCACACTAAGGCTGGTTCTAGCTTGGAATCTTAAAGCAAAAGCCACCTCTTTGAACATCTGTCGTATTTAAATCCCTCTAGACCGTAAGTTCCTTGTGGACAGGGAACGTATATACCAACTCTATTATATTGCAATGTCCCAAGTGCTTGATACAGTGCTCTGCACACAGTAATCAATTATATTTATTGAGTGCTTATTGTGGGCAGAGCACTGTATTAAGCACTCGTTATGTAAGATTGAATAGTTCTAAGAGAACTGTTTGCTGCTAGATTCATTCGATCATATTTGAGCACTTACTGTTTGCAGAGTACTATAATAAACACTTGGGAAAGTACAATACAACAAATAACGACATTGTGTCGGAGAAGCAGCGTGGCCTAGTGGATAGAGCAGGGGTCTGGGAGTCAGAAGGACCTAGGTTATAATTCCAGCTCCTTCACTTATCTGCTCTGTGACCTTGGTTAAGTCACTTAACTTCTCTGTGCCTCATTACCTTATCTATAAAATGGGGATTAAGACTGAGTCCCAAGTGGGACATGGGCTGCGTCCAACCTCGTTAGCTTGTTTCTACCACAGGACTTAGTACAGTGCCTGGCACGTAGTAAGTGCTTATCAAATACCAGAAAAAAACATGATCGAGCCTTAGAGTGGAATCATTACTTTCCATAGGAAGAGGGATAAAAATCAATTACTGTAATTTAGAGATTAGATTTGGATCTCTTGTTCTTTTATAACTCCCTGCTGTAACTCTCTGTCTGTCACTGTTTTCCCCATTCCTTTTCCTCCTTTTACAGGATGAAAGCCAACAGGAGTGTGAAGGGAATAGATGAGGATGAAGAACTTTAAAAAAAAAAAAACCACACAACTTTTTTTTTCTTTGAAAAGAGAAGAGCAGTTATTTATAAACACAGAAATTAAAAGCTCCCCAGCATCGTATGCTGTTGTGTCATCATGGGTGACTTTAATTTCATATGTGGTAATGTATTCTAAAAAATGTTAAAATCCATAAAGGTCCATTTCCTCTTCATTGAGACAGGCAAAGGCAGGACTTCTGTTTGGTATGTCAGTAACATTACACTATTTGAAGTATTGTAATATTGGGTGATATTAAAACCATTAGCCTATAATGTAAGTGTTTAGGGGATTCAGTTGGAAAATGAAAATCAAGTAGACCTTTGTTTTAAAACAACCAAAAAAAACCTTTGAAGAAAGAATTGGTGGCACTGAGTATTTCTAGCCAATACAAAATTATAGTTGCCCACAGAGTCTCCAACTGGTCAAGCCCATTACTCAAGGAGTGAGTGTGTCTTTCTCAGGGAGGCATTTGGAAGACTGTTTTTAGTACTATGAGAGTCTGCTCATTAGAACAGTCAATGTATCTTCTTCAGTTTTTTTGCAGCTATAATACAGTTCACAAGGATATGTTCGTTGGTATAAAGGTTTCTAACACAGCTTTCCTCTATCTCAAGACACTTGTTCCTTCAGCTCCACTAAATATCATTGATAGAAAAATGGCAACCTAATCCTGCAGATGGAGAGATGGACTCACAAGCATGGGGACTACTTACCAAATATTTCAGCAATGGCATTGTCAGTCGAAACATTCTTTTTCGAGCTTCTTTGCAGCCATGGCTCCTTTCTAGTGACTTTGTTTTGGATTTAGAGACTCCATGAACTTTGCAAATATCAACTAGGTAGCCTCTTCCCTCTCCCCCTCCCCTAACCTTGCAAGGAATTCCCAGAGAAATGGTACAGAGAGAGATGACTCGGGGACAGCAACCTCTTGGTATGTAGAATTGTTGGCCCAGATTTTATTTTCTTTAATAAAAAACAGTAAGAAAGAGGCAAATGGGAAGTCTGCAGTACTTTAATACCACTGAATATTTTTTATTGTTTTATCTATTTTAAAAAAATGATTTGGAGCCACAGTAATCTAATTTCTTGGTGCCGCAGAGCTGGCTGCCTGCCATGCTTCCCCTGCATTGGAACTATTGTTTGTGTTGGATTAATGGTATTACCAAATGCTTTGAATTGCATTTGGGGAAAACATGTAAAATTGAGAGCAGGTTGAAGACATTTATCTAAAGTTATGAGGTCCAACTCCATAGTTCACATGTGGTAATGCTATTAGTGAGTAACGACACAGGATTTATTCTAACATCTTGCCCAATTAAATCAATTGGGTCACTCCTCATTCTTGATATATTTATTCTATTCCCCCTCTGTAGAATTAGTTTTCAGCACAGACCCCTGGACTCATTTACAAAATCAAAGACATTTAACAAGGTAAAGTGTTATCCTCCCTTTCATGCCTTAGTAGATACTGGTCGCCAAGGTATAATTTAGATTGGACCTAGTCTCTGTCCCATATGGGACCCACAGTCTAAGACAGAGGAAGGAACAGGCATTTTATCCCCATTTTATGGACTAGGAAATTAAGGCATAGTGAGGTTGTGATTGTTGTATTTGTTGCTTTGTTGCTGTTACTGTTGTTTTTGTTAGTTTTGTTGTTGTGGGTTTTTTTTTCCCCCAGTCAAGTAGTGAAGCTGGGACTAAAACCTGCATCTTCCCAGGCTGTTTTCATTAGACCACACTGCCTTGTGTTATGTTCATAGGGCTGTTCAACCCAGATATTTTTTTAGCCAGATGAGAGGAATTCTGAAGATAGAGGGCCTGTGCAGGTAGTTGTGCTTTTTCTCTATAGCCAGTCTTCCAGATATTGGGGCTTTATAGCACATCTTGACAGTGATGAAGGTGTGCAAGGAGAGAAAGTCCTAAAGAGACTGAACTCCAATAGTAAGGTGTTTTCTAGAATTCTTTCAAAAATACTTGACCTAGCCTGGGATGATGATGATGATGGTATTTAAGTGCTTACTATGTGCCAAGCACAAGGTAATCAGGTTGTCCCACATGGGGCTCACAGTCTTAATCCCCATTTTGCAGATGAGGTAACTGAGGCACAGAGAAGTTAAGTGACTGGCCCGAAGTCACACAGCTGACAAGTGATTGAGCCAGGATTAGAACCCACGACCTCTGACTCTCAAGCCCGTGCTCTTACCACTGAGCCACATGTCCCTCCATAAGAGCTCTGGGAGTGGGTTGGGGTGAATATCAAAGTGCTAGGGCATAGACAATGCACAAGGGAGAATAGACAGGTGGGACAGTGAGAGGTTAATTAGGGAAGTCTTCCTGGTGGAAGTTTCCTTGAATCTCGCATATTAAAAAAAACCTCTAGTGTGATATTGCAGGTGCTTGCAGGGGGGTTGGCTGGGAGCTGGAGCCACTCTGGAACTCTGGGCATGGTGCTCCCACCCCTGGCATTTTGGGCAGAATGGGTCTCCAGACCCTTGCCAACCTGAGCCACGAGTGGTAACTGGAGAAGCAGCATGACTTAGTGGATAGAGCATGGGCCTGGGAGTCAGAAGGTCATGGGTTCCAATTCTGACTCCTACACTTGTCTACTGTGTGATCTTGGGCAAGTCACTTCACTTCTCTCTGCCTCAGTTACCCCCTCTGTAAAATGGGGATTGAGACTGTGAGCCCCATGTTGGACAGGGACTGTGTCTGATCTGATTTGCTTGTATCCACCCCAGAGCTTAGTACAATGTCTGGCATGAAGTAAAGCTTAACAAATACCATAATTATTATTATTAATTGGGCTCCTCAGGAAGCCCTGATTGTTCTGTGCATGAGTTTCCCAGCATATGGGTCTGTGTTCCTCTTCTGTGTCCGTGTATGTTTGTGTGCACATGTTTAGTACCCCAGTTTTCCTCATCTGCTGGGAGTTTGAGCCTGCGTTTGAAATGAAAAATGGCGGCCCTGATTGTGGTGGGCTCATGTGCAGATTGCTTGTAGCTCTCTTTGGGCACCACCTCATTCTTTTCTCCCATCATCCCCGCCACCTCCACCCAGCTGTAGACTCATGTTGGCAGAGAGGACTGAAACTATAATAGTAGGTGGGTGGAAAGGAACCGAGAAGTGGAAAAATCAAGAAATGTGGACAATAAAATTTATCTTGGAAAATTGCCTGAGTAGCTTGGATCATTTTACATTGATCCAGGTGAATGATATGCAAAACTATAATGGCCCTTTAAACTTTTTCAAACACTGATTGTGGCCTCAAGCAAATTACCATGAAAAACAAAATGGGGAATCTCTGCTTAGTTTCACTGCAGAGATGACTTTGGAAGAGCACTAGGCCCATGGATAATGGAAACAGTATTCATTTCATTCTTTATAACTGTAAAAAAAAGTTAACTTTATCCACCACTTTCCACTTGCACATAGGACTGGGGATGTAGTAATGGAAATTACTTGAAATCCCCCTCTCATATTCCAGTTTTTTTTTCCTTCTCCCAGATTCCAGAGCTCTAGGATGGAATCTGAATTTTGGGGTGATGAGGAATCTTTGTTTACTCATCTCTTAATGATTTCCCAAAGACTTTACCCAAGGAGAATGTGGAGAAGGGAAAATATGCCTGAAGTCTATTCATAGATGTTAATCATTGGCTCTTAGGGCTCCTTGATGGTAGATAACATTGTTTTTAAAAGTCTCCTTTTTGAAGTCAGGTAGTAATTTTGTAGGCAGTGGGGTTTTCACTCTTATCCCAGTTTTCTTTTTGAAAAGTCATAGGTGAAATGTTCAGGTCAATTATTCACTTGTGGCCTTTTTCACCTGGAATCTGACAGATCTACTCTGCTATTGGGTGTCATGCTCAGGTTCAGTGAGGCAGCCTGCAGTCCAATAGCAGTTCCTTCTCCCTGCTAGAATCACAGACTCTCTTAGCTGGGTAGGGAGAAGTTGAGGTCATTGGATTCACTTCCCTGCCGCCAAGCATAAAGGGGATGGATGGTACCTATTATTTCTTTAGGGATGGAGACTCTATAACTTCCATATGTAGCTCATTCATATCTTTAAATCAAGAATATCTTCATTGTATCCTACCAAATCTCTCCTCTGGTTTGGCCCCAGGAGGCATGAAGAAGACTTGGTCAGCATTCTCCCTATAAAAGCTCTTTAGACTCTCCTAAAGAGCTGGCAGTCCCTTGTTCTCTTAAAATTAAAAAATACCCCTCCCACCTTTGCTTAATCTTTAATCACTTTTGTTGTCCTTATCTGAACCCTCTCCAATTTCTGAACACTGGACTATCCTAAGGGTCTGAGCTAATGGAAGCATGATTTCCTGACTCTCAACTGCCATACTCCCAAAGATCAAATTGACTTTTGTAATAATGGCATCACACTGTTGAGACATTCCATTTCCTATGTCAATGTCAAAACCTTTTTCAGTAGGTCTTGGGCCTTCCTAGTCATTCCCCAGTTGGTGTATGTGTGTAAATCAGTCATATTTATTGAGCACTTTATGCAGAGCACTGTATTAAGCATTTGGGAGAGTACAATACAACAGAATTAGCAGACACGTTCCTTGCCCATTATGAGCTTACAGTTTGACACTATGGATTTAGAGAAATCTTTGGGCCTTAGACAGGGCCATGAACCATTGAAAACCTTGAATAGGTGGAAAATAGCTAAGTGTATTACTCTTTCACCTCAGAATGCTTTGCTCCCAAATTAGGGGGCCCAGGCCACAGGAGCACTGAGCCTAGGGAAGTTGGCTCCCACAGAGTACCAGGATGAGGCAGCAGATGGAGTTTTCATGAAAAAGTGCCAAGATGAGGGCAGGGGTGTCCTTTCTCTGTCCTCTGTTGAACCCCATAGTATTTTGTACCCTGCCATTTAGGAGTCCAATCTCAGTAAATATTTAGTGATGGTAATGAGAAGGTGATTGAATGAGCTTCCGTAGTACTGATTTAGAGCTACTTATTAGGTGCCATGGGTGTGACCTCAATGAGTCCCCCATTAAGCCTCTCTGTGTTTATTCACAGCTACTACTGCTGCTGTACTGAAGTACAGACAGGTGCTCTTAACTACTTAACTACTCTTTTCTTAACTTATAATTTTGGGGTCTCACTAGATGGCTTGCTTTCTAATTTATTCTTCCTTCGTTGACTGAATTCTAGCTACACTGCCATAAAACTACTGTTGTTTTTCTACTGTTTTTCATATACAGTGAATATGAGGCACTCCACCTTATTAATTCTTATACCGGGCTAGCGTCTTGAGCTTACTGTATACTTTCATCCCTTTGATGCCCTTTTTCTTTCTCATGAGTAGAGAAAAGGTTAGAGTCTTTAACCTTCTTACAGGTGGAGTGTTTGAGGTCCAGAGATGTTAAGTGACGTGCTTAAGGTCACACCACACATGATCTATAAAGCTGACTCTAGAGCTGTGGACTCTTTAACTCCCAGTTATCAATGGTGTTTACTGAGCACTTTGTATGTGCAGAACACTGAACTAAGCACTTAGAATGCTATGCCACAGATTTGGTAGACGGGGAGGCAGATATTAATATAAATTTGCAGTTAGATTGTGAGCCCGTTGTTGGGCAGGGATTGTCTCTACCTGTTGCCAAATTGTACATTCCAAGCTCTTAGTACAGTGCTGTGCACATTGTAAGTAATCAAATATGATTTATTGAATGAATGAATGAATAAGTATGGGGAGGTGAATATCAAGTGTTTAAAGGGTACAGATCTAAGTCAAAGGGAATAGGGGACGGCAGGGAATGTGTCTGTTTATTGATGTATTGTACTCTCCCAAACACTAGTGGACCTGAGTACCAATCCTGCCTCCACCACTTGCCTGCTGTGACCTTGAGTGAGTCATTTTACTTCTGTGCCTGTTTCCTTATTTGTAAAATGGGAATTAAATATCTGTTTTTCCTTGTGCTTATTTCTAGCCCCATGTGGGACTTGGACTGGGTTCAACCTGATTATCTTATATCTACCCCCAAGACTTAGTATAGGGCTTAGTGCAGAGTAAGTGCTTAACAAATATTATTATTATTATCATCATTATTATTATGTTTGGGTCAGTTTCAAAGGAAATGTACTTTGCCCTGATGAGCTGGAATGATTCAGTCCTTGTGCATACACAGATGCCCAGCAATTGTTACGCTTTTAGTTCAGGCAAGACGCTATGAATGTGGCTGGGCGTTCTGCATCTGTTTCTGCAGAAAACAGTTCCTGGAAAAGAAACGAATGGGGTCTCAATAGAAGCAGGCAAGTTATTTTCATAGGGGGCAAAGTATATTTCCTTTGAAACTGGCCCAGGCATAAATCACTAGGGAAACTGTTATACGCTGGTTACTTCGCTAGAAAATATATCTTGTCAGCCTTAAGATAAGGAATGGCCGTGGCTACTAAGCACTTTGTCTGATGTTTTCCTTCCCCTCCCCTTGACTGCCCTTGAGGATGAAGATGTTTGGAGATTCTATTCTTTGTTACAGAAGGTTCTAAGTTACATCTGGAATATATTGATCAAACCTTTCCTGTGCTTTTCCTTTATTCTTTCCAGGGCCCTTAGGCTTAAGAAAGTCTAGTGGACAAATGGTTTGGACCAGGGTTCATACGGTTTTTTGTTTTTTTTTAAATGATTCCGGCATGATCAGTGGTGTTAGCAAGGCTTTCTCTAGGTTCCCAAAGCAGGGGACTCTTGTGAAGCAAGGGGAAGTTGTTCAAGAGTCAGGACTTTATGGCCAATAACTGATAATGAGAACATATCAACTGCTCTTAACTGAATTCCCCAAACTGGGGAAGTGGTCAGGCTTTTAGTGGCTGCTGTATAACTGCCACCCCTTGATTGAGACAGGAAACTAAAGTCAATCTTCTCTGGAAGGAAGGTCATCAAGAGAATAGCGCTGTGCTCCCTCCATTTTCTCTGCATGGCTGTTGTACTCTGCTAGTTTTAACTAAGAACTAGTTTTGATGAAGGTGTCTTTTTTGCTCTGGAGACGTGGATCAGACTCATTTGAGCATCAAGAAACTGGTATCATCAGAGCACTAATGAGATTTTTTGAGCACTTCCTGAGTGCTTGGAACAGTACAACAAGAGCACAATGTATGTTCCCTGCCCACAAGGTGCTTATAATCAAACGGAAAAGATGCAGCATATCTGTATTGGGGGAAAAATATTGATTAAATTAGTGTTTAGCCAGCAATTTCCCTAACTGGTTGTACACTGGTGTGATTCATCATGTTGAGAGAATTTATGGTGTTAATTAGAAACTGAGATTACTTGAATAAGCTGGTAATGATGGATTTCCCGGGTAAAGGAGAGTCCCGTTCATGGCTAGTACAATGAGATCCAGGGTAGGACAGGGTTGAGTTTGGCTTTGAGAAATAGCCCTGTCCTCCTTTGTGTAAGGAAATTGAAAATATATCAGAACTCTACCTGAAATGGAAAGGAAAAAAAATTTCTTGTGACTAAAATCATTTGATAGATCCCTGAAACAAAGTGTCGAAGATGAACTTTGCCTTCTTTAGGCTTGAATGATTTCCTGCTAATGATACTGGTGTTTGAAAAACTTTCACAGTATTCATTATTGGGTTATGTTGTTCTGTGTCTGGGCTTTTTTTCCGCCACACACATCAAGGATCTACTAATTGAGTTCCACTGGAAGATTCTTATAGTGTCGTTGGGATGATTGGCATTATTTGTTGAATTCTAATAGTTTTTTGGTCTTATGACCAACACTTATGTGGACTTTGCACATAGTAAATTAAAATAGGTGGCTTCATCTGTTAATTGCCTCCTATGGGACCAACTAGTGGTCACTTTATAGCTTTTTAAACAACTTTTTTTAACCATCATTGGTATTTATGGAGTACCCGTTTTGTACAAACATTGCATTAAGCTGGAAAATTACAAAAGAATGATAAGACATGGTCCATACCCTTAAAGAACCTACTCTTGAATGGGTGGTAACAGGCCCCCAAACCAGTACTTAATTGTTTTAAGTGCAAGAACTTTAGAACAGTACTTGGCACATAGTAAGTGCTTAACAAATACCATCATCAAATGCAATTTGCCTAGAATTTTACAAATAACAGAATTTGGTTCCCAAGTCATATAAAGTTAATCAATGGCATTTATTGAGCACTTACTGTGTGTAAGGCACCCGTATTAAGCTCTTGGGAGAGTACAGTGCAATAGAGTTGGAAGACATGATTCTTGCCTTCACAGAGCTTACAATTTAGTGGGGGAGACAGTCATTAAAATAAATTACAGATAGGGGAAGCAACAGAGTATAAAGACATGTACTAAAGTGTTGTGGGGATGGGGTGAGTCTACGTTCCTAAGGGGGTATGGACTTAAGTGCATAGGAGATCAGAAGGTGGGGAAGAGAGGTTAGTCAGGGAAGACTTCTTGGAGGATATATAACTTTAGTAGGGCTTTGACAATGGGGAGAGTGGTGGTCTGCAAATTTACTATAAAGGGGATAGGGTTAATCAGGAAGAAATTCATGGAGGAGGTGGGTTTTGAAGGTGATGAGAGATGAGCCCATTGTTGGGTAGGGATTGTCTCTGCTGCTGAATTGTACTTTCTAAGCACTTAGTACAGTGCTCTGCACACAATAAGTGCTCAATAAATACGAATGAATGAATGTGATTTGGAGAAGAGGGGTGTGTGTGTGTGTACAGGTATTGAATGCACGTGTCTGTTGTCTGTCCCTGGTGAAAGTCTTACATAGGCTAAGCTAGGAAGAATAGTCTGGTGTGCAGTAGGAGAAGAGGAGTGGGAGTTAATTTGTGGGAAACCTTGAAATACTTTCTATTTCGTAATTAGTTTTTATTAAGTACTGAGTTAAGCACAAGATAAAAGGATCAGACCAAGTCCCTGTCCCACATGAGGCTCACAGTCAAGGAAGGAGGGAGAAAAGGGATTTTTGTCCACATTTTGCAGATGAGGAATTGAGGCACGGCGTGGTTGTGACTTGCTCAGGGTAACACACCAGGCAAGCAGTAGACTCTGGATTAGAATCTGGGTCTGCTGACTCCCAGTGCCACACTCTGTTTTCACTAAGCCATTCTGCTCCCCTTAAAGGGCAAAAAGATGGGAAAGATGACAAGGCAATATCTAAA
This sequence comes from Ornithorhynchus anatinus, assembly GCF_004115215.2. Classification (NCBI taxonomy): domain Eukaryota; kingdom Metazoa; phylum Chordata; class Mammalia; order Monotremata; family Ornithorhynchidae; genus Ornithorhynchus; species Ornithorhynchus anatinus. The sequence goes on from NC_041741.1 coordinate 39,916,721, forward strand.
TTCTAAACTTTTCCTAATTAGGCTTAGCAGACTCTCCTGAGAGGAAACTCACTGTAATCTCTGAAGGTTCAGTAGACCGTCAGCATGGGGGATCTTTGGAGGATCATAGACTTCTCTATTCGATCCAGAAGTGTGATTCATTGCACCCTGTTGTTCTTGGGATCCCAGACAGCTCACTGTGGGCAGGAAGTTTATTTCTTTGGGGTTCTGTCCTGCCTCTCGACAGGACAGAGATGGAAACTACTAGGATCTGACTTTTGACTAGGATAGCAGGAGTCCCAGCAGCTAATTGGTGATGGAGGCAGTGGCTGCCATAGTTACTGCTGCAGAAGAATGGTTGAAATGGCTTTTTGGGCAGAGACTGGGGATTTTTGGTCCTGCTGGAAAAAGTCATCAGGTCCAGCAGGTAGCACCCTTCACTAGCCCAGAAAGACCACTTCTGGTGCTCCTATATGCCATTTTGTGCCTCCCCCCCCCAAATCCCCAAATCTGGTCCTTTTCTCCCCATGGGATGTTTAACCAGGAACAGTTATCCACACTTCAGTGTCTGTGGGATTACTTTAGCTCTCTTGGAGGGTTATCCTTTGTCTTGATAGTGCAGTTTTTTTTTTGATGATGTTGTTGCTCTGTAAGGACCTCCACACCCACAAGTGGGTATTTAGGATCTTGATGGTGGTGGTGGTGACCACTGTCACCCATGGTTAGCTCTTCAAATGCCTCCGCAGCAGCTGTTGAAAATACAACACAACTGTTCCTAGTGCAATCACTGCTCTGTGAGCCAGAATAGTAAACTGTTGATGTGCCTGCTGCAGTGGAGAAATACATAATAAAAAGGGAAATACACCAAGGAGATTGTCTTTGAAAGTATTTGGGTCTGCCAAGAGGAGTTAAATTCTTGCTGTTACTGTGACACTATTTTACCTCTCCATATCGCTATAGTGTCACTGTTCTTTAAATGGTTTTGAGGAACTTGAAGGTTTTTAACTTAGAAGCGAACATGGTTTCTTCAGGGTCTGATATGCTGGTACTGTGTAAGGAACCTTAATTGGCTATTAATCCCATTGAGCTCATTGCCTATGCTTTGGTCATGCTTTCCACGCAATTAACACCGCGGCCTTATTGGTAATAACAGTAAGTCATGGGAAGAGCCACCCGCCGCTGCTGCTGCTGGATCTCTGATTCTTTGCACCTAGGGGTCCCCTGGTCCCTGTGACTCACAGTAGGTGGTACACGGGCAAGAAGGAGGTTCCCTGGGCCATGCTGGACTTTAAGGATAGAAACGGGAATGAGGCAGTGTGGTTCATTGAAAGGAAACCAAACAAGGGGCTCCCTTTAATAGAGGTTTTGAGGACTATATGCTAGGGACCTTTCTGGCCTTCTCCAATCCACCCCATTGGGTCTAGCTCAGACAGAACTGATGCCCAGGACTTATGTACATACCTATTAATCATTTATATTAATGTCTTTCTCCTCCATTCAATTCATTTAATCATATGTATTGAACACTTTACTGTGTGCAAAGCACTCTACTCTTCCAAGTGCTTAGTACAATATAACAAACTGACAAATTCCCTGTCCAGAGCAAGTTTACCGACTGGAGGGGGAATTGGGCTTTAGCTTGTAAGCTCGTTGTGGGCAGGTAACATGTCAACTAATTCTGTTATATTGTACTCTTCCAAGCACTTAGTACAATGCTCTGCATTCAGTAAGCGAGCAATAAATGCGATTGATTTATTGATTGACTGTGAGACTTGGTCTGTCCCAATTCCCACCTGGTCTGGGAGTGGGCTCCCAGGATTTTCTTCTGATGGGGTGCTTCTCCATCATGGAAAAGGAGGTGTCCCCTCTCCACCCCCGAAAAATGCATGATTGTCCTGTGGACTTCTGGGACTTGTCCAATAAACTGCTTGACTCCTTGTACCTGGCAGGGCCATTGCTCCTGCACAGTGACCCTCTTGACCCTAGAAAGGCCTTCACAATGGACAGGGTGGAAAAAGAGGGGCCCAGAGGAGCTATGCCAATAGAGTTTCCTTTGGTCTGACCCATTCTGTCCTGTGATCCAGGGAGACTAAGGACTGTAGTCCACCTGTCCTCTTTGACCACTACTGTACTGCCCTTGACACACTTGACCAGAAGCAGGCATTGCTGCAGGACCAGGGAGATTTTTTTTGAGGGACAGCATTCCAAAGAGGGTGTTTTATTTTCAGATGATGATGGTATTTAAGTGCTTACTATGTGCCAGGCACTGTACTAAGTGGTGGGGTGGATGCAAGCAATTCGAGTTGGACTCACGCCCTGTCCCACGTTGGGCTCACAATCTCAATCCCCATTTTGCAGATGAGGTAACTGAAGCACAGAGAAGTGAAGTGATTTGCCCGAGGTCACCCGGCAAACAAGTGGCAGAGCTAGGATTAGAACCCATGACCTTCTGACTCCTAGAACTGTGCTCTATCAACTACGCCATGCTGCTTCTCAGATGATTCCAGAACAGGGAATAGATAAGTCAAGGCGGCCCAGTTGTAAAAAAGGAAACTATCACACCTCATCAATTTGGTCATTTTAAGACTTGTTATACTCAACCACCTCTAACGTGGACTTGGAAATGGGTGGTGGAAACCATTTAGGACCAGAGTGGTTGAATGTTATGCTAACATTTTGATACCTATCACTAAACTCTTTGTATGGCTACTCCTTAGAGGCTGAATTACACAGGCGGAGATTCAGTAAGTAGCTGTCTAATCAGTAGGAAGATGTCAAATGGGTAGAAGAGAAAGAGGCCTCGTAAATGACTCTGAACAACTATGCCAGAAGAACTTTTATTTTGGCACTGCCTTGCTCTTTCTTCGCCAAGGCAACAGTGATCTCCAGTTGGAAGGAAAACTGATGGGATACAGCTGACTGTCAAGAGAATTGAGTGAAAGAATGGATATTTGCTTCCAGATTGCAAGTGTCTGGCTGCACATTTGAGTGGAGTTGATGGGAGGGCAGCTGTCAGGTGGAGGGACTGCCACCTGGGACATGTATGAAGGCCTCTTGGTAAATCCAAAAAAGAAGTGCCTGCTGAATCTGAAAAAAGGGACAAAGCTTTGAGGTGCTAGGAACAGGTGTGAGCCAAATGGAGGGGAAAAGAACTAATCTGTGAAGGCACCAGGTGTTGAATCCAAAGAGCCCTTGAAAAGTGTTGACCATGGTGTGTATCCTGGATGGGGTGTGAGATGCTTTTCTGGTGGAAGAACTCAAGGGGCAGGAAGCCAAGAGCATCTTTCTGTTCCTGCTGAGCGGATGATGGGATTAGTGTGTTCCTGCTGGATCTCTTATTAGTTGGGGGTCTAGAGAGGGCTATTGAGCATCTGTGGGGGATGCCAGTCATAGGATGTTTCAGATCACAGGGAAGGGGCTGTAGGGAGAGAATCCTGGGAAAACTGGCCTTGTGGAACCTCAGACCATGAACATCATCCTGCAGGAGAGACTCATTGTTGAAGTGATGTACTTCCTTTTTTTGTCAGGAAGGGATAGCTCCAGCTCTAAGGTGGGAGGGGTGGAGAGAGAGAGCGTGTGCGTGTGTGTCAGTGTCCATCCAGGGATCTTTCAGCTGCCTGGGACCCTGGCCATCTTGGATCGATGAACCTTCACCACACTTTACACCATCAGGACCAACAAGGATCATGTTGGAGCTAAAGGTCTGCTTCTGTAGATCATCGAGATTCCTCTGTGCCAAAACCCTCTTCCCCATTCTCCACCGAAACTAAACTGCCACTCCCCACAAAGCCCAAGGTCTGCCTAGGATGACCCGGAGACGTTCTGGTTCAGTGTGACTACTGTCTCATCCTCACCGCTTCCCTGTTTGAGTAGGTCCAATATCAAAGTAGTTCAATATTCGTCTTCAGCCTAATAAAGCTGACCACTGCAATGTTTAGGCAAGATATAAACAGGAACAAAAATTACAAGTCAATCTGTTTTTCAACCACTGAGGTCAAACTGATCAAAATTCCAACTTCCATCACGTGAAGCAATGGGCCAGCTTATCCCATAACTGTGGACTGGGACAGGCGCTGTGCACAGGCGGAGGGAAAATATGGCAGGGGAATGTGGGCTGTCTTTTGCAGCATAAAGATAAATAGCAGATTGGTACTTTATGCTGTACTTCTAGTTTCCTCACTGTTGCCAACTGAGAACTGCAGAAAATCCAATGCCGGTTGCCTTTTGGTTTAAGCCTTGGAAATCAATGATAGTTGAATGTGCAGTTGAGAGCAGGATTTAATCCACGGGGAACTGTTGGCGATTGTATTCGGTCATTGAAGCAAAACCCTGCTTTTCTCGCCTTACTGTGGAAACTTTTTTTCGTACATTTTTGTCTTGTAAAATCAACAAGAGTGCCACTAATAAAGGAAAATGTATTGTTTGGCATACAAAACTTCTAGTATTGTGATTCTTCACTTAATTTCATTGGATTGTATTCATGAAATATCTGTTTAATCCTTGTAAGATTCTTGGATTATGTGTTTGGAATATTTATACATGCATATAAAAGGAGTCTGGGTTATGTCTTGGGCAATTCAAAACTTCCCTGTGCCCCAGTTTCCTCATCTGTAAAATGGGGATTAAGACTGAGCTCCCCCCCCACCATGGAACAGGAACTCTGTCCGACCTGATTAGCTTGCATCTACCCCAGTGCTTAGTAATAATAATAATAATAGTGGAGTTTGTTAAGCACTTACTATGTGCCAGGCGTTGGGGTAGATACAAGATAATCGGGTTGGACACGGTCCCTGTCCAACCTAGCGCTCACAGTCTTAATCCTCTTTTCACAGATGAGGGAACTGAGGCACAAAGAAGTAAGTGAGTTGCCCAAGGTCACACAGCAGACAGGTGGTGGAGCTGAGATTAGAACTCATAATCTTCTGACTCCCAGGCCTGTGCTCTATCTACTAAACCATAGCACATATCCACTAGCCCATCGCGCTTAAAAAATACTATAAAGGAAAATGTAACAATACACCACCCTGCCCAGGAATATTGCAAGTAAAAACTCAGTAATAATGGAATGCTCTGTAGAGAGAGCCTTGTTATAATGAGAAAACAGTAGTGTTACTGTATGATGATGTATTTATGGCCTTTGCCATCATCTCTGCCTCTAACAAGCCTTCCTTAGAGGAAGTACCTCTAGGAAGTTTGGAAACTTTCATTATATGAAGGTTTCACCTGTTCAGTGGATTTTTATAGTTCTGAATATTAGGAAGAAATGTTATCATCATTAATGCCCTCAACATTCTTGGGTGAGTTTGTTGCCTTAGTCAACAGCTTAGAAAATTCTTCTCTGGGATGTATATCTATATTTTACATAATTGCTTATAATAATTGTGATATATAAGCACTGACTATGTGCCAAAAACTTTTATTAAGTGCTGGAGTAGATACAAGATAATCAGTTCAAACACAGATCCTGCCTCATGTGGGGTTCATAGTCTTGGTGGGAGGGAGAACAGGTATTGAATCCCCATTTCTCAGATGAGGAAACAGAGACACAGAGAAGTTAAGTGACTTCCCCAAGGTTACACAGCATACAAGTGGCAGAGGCAGGATTAGAGCCCAGCCATAGGGCTCTTTCCACTAGGCTATGCTGTTCTATCTAACTTTTGAAATGAGCATCTTGGAAAGTATTTTCAGTATTTAAACGCTTAATACTGTGCTTTGCTCAAAATAAGCACTCAATAAATATGAATGAATATGCTTGACCTAAAATGAAGCTCTGGGGGAGGGATGGGGCCTGTTTTGGGAATTTTGTGGTTTTGATAAAATAAGGGAGTTCCAGGTGGGGCCTCAAGTCATTAAATAAGGACAATTTCTAACCCAGTTCTGGAGGCTTTGGGACTGGGACTGAAGACCTGTGCATGGGAATTGATTGATTATAATACTGGTGGTTTACGCAGCATCACCTAGAGTCTCATATCTCTGTCACGTTTGCAATGGGATATGCTGTGCAACTTGGCAGTAGGTGGGAAGTGAAGCTGCACATTGCTAAGTGTAAATATGACTCTTATGTGCCTCACCTATTCATGGCCAAAGGGACTGTAGTATGATATCAATGATGTGCCATAGGGCTATGGACCATGATTTATTTGTAAGCACTTACTATGTGCTAAGCACAGTGCTTACTGCTGGGATGGGTCCAAGATCACGAGATTGGACATGGTCCCTGTCCCATTTGGGGCTCATGGTCAGTGATGAGTGAATCACCCTTCATGGACATCCCAAGGTGCCTTGCGATCCAGACATTTCTACTTAACAATGCGTCAGGCCTCAGCTACGAGGTCACAACTGCCGACTTCCGTTCCCTCATCCTTAGCGCATTAAATTCTGCAGTGGGTGTTTTTCTGACCCTGAAAAGAGAAAGATGTTAAATATGCACCGATGTCATCTTCTGTACCTTTAGTATGTTCACCGGGTGGAATTTTTGAATGTGCTGTCTCTTGGCCTAGGGCTGTAAATAGGTGAGGAAAACATTAAGAGTTCAGGAGGAAAGGCTGCTTGTCATGGCATCAACTATGGCAAAGCAATTGACCTGGTGACTTGCCCACTCCCTAGTGACAGTCTCCCTCTACCAAGTTTCCTTGGCTTTTTGCTTTAATAACAGAACTATTTCTCCTCCTCAAGATTCTGCTTTTCATTTAGCAAGAACTCTCTTGATTTTTCTTTTTTGTATTGATGATAACTCTTATTTGAAGCTCAGTTTACTTACAGCACTTATTTTCTTCCCATAATGATAGTTTTAAGCACTTACTATATATATATATAAAATTATGTCCATTTTTTAAGCACTTATTATGTGCCAAATACTGTGTGAAGTACTTGGGTAGATAAAAGACAATCAGGTCAGCCACAGTCCCTGTCCCACATTAGGCTACTAATCTAAGTAGGATGGAGAACAGCTATTCAATCCCCATTTTTCAGTGAGAAAAATTGAGGCACAAAGAAGCTAGTGATTTGCCTCCCACCCCCATTTCTCTCTCTCTCTCTCTCTCTCTCTCTCTCTCCCTTCACTCCCTCAGTCTGCAAGATTGTTCTCTATAACCATTTTTCAAAACAGAAGCACTAAGATGAAGTGAGAGGAGGCTTTCCCAGGAGTCAGCTCAGTGGCTGAACAGTTGTTCAGTTCCTGAAACCAGTCTAGTTCCAGTCCTTGCTGAGATTGCAGACTTGCTGGACACAGAACTGACCCTTGTTCATAGAGACTTCCTTGGGAGCCAGTCTGGACTCCCCCCGTCCCCTTGCCATGATTGATGGGTGTTGACTCCCCTGGAAGAACCCCAGGCCAATCCTCATCTGAACCCAAGATACCCAGATGGAACCTGACTATCAGGAGAATGCAGCCTATTGAGTACACTTGACTGCCTGCATTCACCATCCTCTGCCTGCAGGATAGAGGGATGTGCCTGTCATGTTCAGGAGTTAAAATATCTCCCCTAGCCCTGTCATGACTTTGGATCCACTCTAGACAAGGACCCTTATTTGCAGACTGAAGCTCCTCACTTTGAAAATCATATGATCCCCATAGAACTGTATTTTTTTCTCTTCTCCCCCTTGTGTTTCTCTCTCTTTCTCCCCCTCTCTCCCCCTCCCCTGCCTCATCCCCTTATATCTCCTCCCTCCCCACCTTTCTCTTTTACCCAGTTTGCTCCCACCGTCCAAGTTGAATGTCTGTGCCTCAAAGATAGATGCTTTTTCTGTTGCCCACTTCATCTAAATGCTCTCTGAGAGTTCTCTGTGTGGAATCAATAGCTGATTCATTTAAGGTTCACCATCTAGTATTGACAGATTTTTGTGGCTCCTCTTTGACTTTAGTTATTTCATACAGACTTTTTTTAGAGTGGGTGTGAATTTTTTTTAATTAAAAAAAGCTTCAACAAAATGAAGCATTCTATCCTGTGGATGGACTATGATATTTTTGGTTTAGTCTCTGAAATAAAAACTTGGAATTTAGTGGTTTTTCTTCTCCCCTGCAGAACTTCAGGTTGCTGGTAACCTCTGCAGATTCTGCCTCCTTTTTAGTGATTTTTTTTCTTTAAAAGGGAGCCCCTGGGACATATTGCTGGAATGAATAGTAGTTTGGGGAGGTATTGGCAGTGAGAGGAGAATTTGAAAAAATATTGATAAATTAACCAAATCGGTGCGACAGGTAGTGGTGTGTATTGGGTGTGCAGTATTAGGGGTCAGAGGAAATTGGGAGTTGACTGGAAGTTCTTTGAGGACAGGACCATGCCTTTCATTTCCTTGAGCTCTTGGAGCAGCCTAAATCTTTCTTAATGATGGCATGAAGGGCTAAATGTAGTGGTAAATACAAGATTATCAGGCTGGACAGAGTCCCCGTATGCACACACATTCCCAGTCCACAACAAGCTTACAGTCTGGAGTAGTCCTACTCCCCCCCAGAAGTTCTGTTCTTCCTTAAACCAGAGCTGACTTTAGGCATTGGTCTCCGAGCCCAGTGCCAATCTAGCACCCTTGCTGTTCAGTCCCTGAGCCCGTGCCGGATGGAACTGTTTCCAGGCAATGCCTCAAGTGTTCAACCCCAAAGAGCTGCAACTCGAGCCCTGTAGAGCTGAGAAGCTGCTGTTTAACATGCTCCCATCTTAATTCTTTCCTAGTAACATTACCTAGTGGATACAGCATGGGCCTGGGAGTCAGAAGGACCTGGCTCTAATCCTGACACCATCACATGTCTACTGTGTGACCTTGGGCAAGTTATTTCACTTCTCTGGGCCTCAGTTACCTCATCTGTAAAATGGGGGTTAAGATTGTGAGTCCCATGTGGGACAAGGACTGTGTCCAATGAGATTAGCTTGCATCACCCCAGTGCTTAGTAAGTGCCTGGCACATAGTAAGCACTTAACAAATACCATCATCATTATCTATGTGCTCACCCAGGGCTGCCCTTCCATACACTGCCGTTGTTGGCAAGGCTGGGCAAAAAGAGAGTCCAGCTGAAATAAGATGAGCTGTGTTCAGTTATTGTCACCTTCCCCCCTCAGCCTGGTCATGAAGGGGACCTGTACTAATAACAAAAGGAGAATTGCTGCAGACTCATTTAAATTGACTGTAGACACTTACTGGAGTCATTCTCACTATTTTTTCCCCTCTTATCACAGTGGAAAATTATTTTCCCCTTGATCTTTTAATAGGCTGTTCTTCCAATAGGGGTTTCTAAGTTTCCCATTTTCTTGTATTTTTCCCAGCAATTAGTGGGCTCAAGGTCCTAAGGACACTACTGGGGCACAGTGGAAGAAGCCTACACTCAAAATATTCATCGGGCCATTGATTTTTATTTTTCCTCTTTTTTCAGGATGACCTTGAGAATGTCATTCAACCAGTGGCCCTGAGCTGGTCACTTAACCTCTTGTTCCTCCAGTTGTCCAAATGTCTAACATCACTGTTCATCTTCGAGTTCTTACCATGCATCTTTGGGGTGGAATGATTAATGGTGAATGAGCCGATGAGGGTAAAATGCATTAAGATGCTCAAGTGAGAAGCGGGGAGAGCACTACTATTAAATGTTTGTAGAGTCCTTTATGGTTTTTTCAAAGCCTTGCACTCATTTCTATTCATTATTCATAAATGTTTAATTGGTCTCTGCCCTTGGGCTTCTAGATGCCTGGATCAAAATGACAGGAAGCAAATTAGAGGGAATAAAGGTGGAAAATAGTAGCAAGAGCTGGGAGGATATTCTGGGAAGCCCTTTTGGGTTATGACACCACTGTGCTTAGAACCTGCCTTGTGAGTGATCTTAGGAGAGATGTGCTTAATCAGGAGGGGGAGGGGGGCTTCCAGCCCAAGACCCCCAGATCCTGGGCCCCCCACTTGTACAGTTGGACTATTTCCAAGGGCAAGAGAGTTTCCAGGTCATCTGGCTGGGCAGAAGCTAGGAACCTGCAGTCAGTAAGATCCTTACTAAGGCAGGACTTTAAGAGAAATATATGGAAGTCAGGTTGTTGGGGAGGGAAGAGAAGCAAGTGTCTCCTCCGGGCCAATTAAAAGTCCCCAAGGAGAAGGTTTGAACAGGTTCGACATTGTCATTTGAAGTTGTGTGCCTTGTTGAACCTCTTGGGATTGGACTGGAAATCTCACAAAGAGAGGCTCCCCACAGCTCCATGTTATTAAACAAATGAACAAAGGAATCTCTCCCGCGCAATGGGTCCCTGAATTGTTCAGGTTGCAGTCCAGCGATGTGGTTAGGAGTGAGACTCCTTGATGATGCCAGAGTTGGGAGGCTCAGAACAGGGGTTTTGTGGTGGCAGGCCTTGGGGGTGGAGGGTGCCACCCCTGCTCTCTCTACTGATCTTCTCCCAGTTTCAGTGATGAGACTCTTTTTTGATTGTTTTCCATGTAACAGAGGGACCAGCACTTGAATCCCATGTAATAGAGAAAGAGTGTTGCCTATTGGAAAGAATCAGGAGACCTGAGTTTGAATCCCAGCTCTTCCACTTGTCTGCTGTGTGACCTTGGGCAAGTCATAACTTCTTTATGCTTCAGTTTTCCCATTTCCGATTTTCAAAGCCTTGCACTCATTTCTATTCATTATTCATAAATGTTTAATTGGTTTCTGCCCTTTGGCTTCTAGATGCCCAAGGGGATTAAATATCTGCTCTTCCTTCCCCATAGACTGAGCCCCATGTGGGGTAGGGATGATGCTTAATCAGGTTGATTGTATTCCAGTGCTTAGCTCAAAGCTTGGCACATAGTAAGCACTTAACAAATGCCATCATTATTACTGCCCCTGTGCCAGGCTCAATATGAGCTTCCTAAAGCCCAAGGAGAGAATGAACTCCGACCCGTTGGTAGAGCAGTCTATGGTCTTTCCAGAAACACTTAAGCAGGTTCTGGATAGATATTCTGTCACTAGTAATACAGTATGTACTTTTTCATACAGTGCTGTACTTGAGGAAAATGGAGAATGGAAAATAATTTATAGATTGCCCAGGAGTAAAAACACTTTATGTAATGAGACAGGATTTGAGTGGGGGAGGAAGCTGACTTATACATATTGGGAATAGTGTTGTGGTACAGGCCAAAATGCTCTAAGTGGTGATGGCAACCAGGCTTATTATTAATTTTGTCTTTTTATCATGGAGGTAGTTGTGTATTATAGCACTGCTATATTTATGATGGGACTGAAAAAACTCTGTCATCTACTGATAGTTAATGCAATAGGTTTTAATAAAAACACTTGCTACCTTGAAACTACTGGGTTTCATTTTTTCTTCATATTCTCCCCTCCAGTCAAATGATAGGTTTGGAACTGAAATTTAACAAGAGTCTAGGCCTAGACTTGTAATTCTTCTACTGAGTTGTTTCTTAAACCAACTTTGCTTAGTGGAAAGAACACTGGCCTGGGAGTCAGAAGACCGGGGTTCTAATCTTGCCTCTGTCATTTGCCTGCTGTGAGACCCTGGGCAAGTCACTTCACTTCTCAGTGCCTAAGTTTCCTCATCTACAAAATGGGGATTCAGTACCTGTTCTCCCTCCTACTTAGAATGTGAGCCTCATGTGGGACAGGAACTGTGCCTGACCTGATTAATTCATGTCTATCCCAGTGTTTAGTGCAGTGTGAGGCACATAGGAAACATTTAACAAATACCATTTAAAAAAAGAAAAACCCAACAAACCCCAAATACTTTCAACCCAGTGAAGTCCAGAACAGTTGAAGAACAGTTGACAGTCAAACAAAATGGGGAATGGGCAGGTTTCATCCCTGGTCTTGTTATTATGCTGCATAAAATATTTTGCTTCCTCTCCGCTGTAGACTTCCTTTGAAGAATTTGCAGGAAGCCCCTTTACATCATGGTACAAATTAGAGCTTTCCCACTTTAATTGCAGCAGCTTGAAAGGAAGCACCTTTCTGCCCAATACCCAAAGTTTACTTCCTTTAACAAAGAGAAACACGCAGCGTATCTTTGAAAATCTGCTCTATAGTTGGCAAATAATTATTCTTTTAAAAAATAATAACATTTTCACCTTCCCAGTTAGAAGAGAACCCATCAGTACTATTTTTGTATGGCTTCTTGATATACAGGAGTTCAGAAGGTAAAAATCCCACTTGAATCTGTAGTTTTTGTAGTTGCACGCCCGGCCCTCCTTCTGGAGTGTGTTTTGACTAGAACTCCTGGCCATCAGTGTTTTACCTTGGATGTCCCTGACCCAAAAAGTCCTCAGTGACAAAACCGTTATTATGTCTCTTCCTTAACAGATAATTATTTGCTGTGGGGTTTGATTTCACGCTGGCACATCACAGAAATGATGTGCTATGGTATTTGGCTCAAAAGGTTATTTTCAGCAATCAGGGTCTGTAATAGGTAAACAGGCAAACAGGAAGCAGTAAAATGCAGTTACAGAGTTCAGGCTTTATTCTTGAAGACAGCCTCTTCAGCAGCAGTAGGGAAGACAGCTGTTCTGAAAACACTCTGCAGACACTGAGCATTTGGCCTGTTTGACTATTTCCTCCAAATCCCAAGTACTATGTGTGTGTTCGTTATTGCTTAGTAATGTCGGGTATTGGTAGGAAAATACTGCAAGATGAAGGTGCCTTGTTAAAGCCAGTGAACAGTGGCTTGTGGAAAGAGCACGAGTCTGGAGGTCAGAATACCTGTGTTCTAATCCTGGCTCCTCCACCTGTCTCCTCTGTGATCTCAGAGAATTCACTTAACTTCTCTGTGCCTCAGTTTCTCAACTGTAAAATGAGGATTCAATACCTGTTCGTCCTCCTTTATCGATTGTGATCCCCATGTGGAACAGGGACTGTGCCCAACCTGATTAACTTGTATTTATTCTAGTGCTTTTACCAGTGAAGAGACTTAGTAAGCATTTAAATACCATTATTTATTATCATTATTATTATTCATAAAAAGTAAGCCACATAACTGATTAGGAAATGAAAAGCTTGCTCCAGCTAAAGAAAAAAACAGACTGCAACAACAATAGCTTTGGTATTAGTTCTTACTATGTGCTAAGCACTGGGGTACATCCATTGTCCCTGTCCCACCTGGGGTTCACAGATTAAGGGGGAGGGAGAAGATATTTAATCCCCATTTTACAGTTGAAGAAACTGAGACACAGAAAAGTTGTGACTTGCCCAAGGTCACACAGCAGCCAAGTGTCAGATCTGGGTTTGGAATCCCAGTCTCTTGACTTCCAGTCTTGTGCTCTTATCATTGGGCCGCATTGCTTGGTCTCGAAAGCACATTTCTCAGGATTCAGTGTTCCCGCTGTTGAAACCTGAATAATCTGGACATGGATTGTTGAAAATAAGGGCAATGGGCATATGTCACCTAGATGTGCCAACATCAATGAATCAATTGTATTGGAGCATTTTTTATGTGCAGACCAGTGTAGTAAACAGCTGGGAGAGTACAAAATATATGTTCCCTACCCACAAGGAGCCTAAAGTCTAGGATATCTGCTCAGCTATCTTCACCAGGTTTTCTACTGTTGTGTTCCCTGCCTCGAGCCAAATGGGTGTGCAGGAAGTGCTTGTTTAGCTGATGCAGACTTTTTTCTGTAAGCTATTTATGGCTGAAGGTTGAGGTGTAATCTATACTAGGAGCTTGCAGGGCTGCCATGCCGTGGACCCTGACGCTGGAAGCGTGCAGAATGGCCACCGTGAACGGAAACAAACTCAATGTCTTCTGCCTGGAAGTTTAGGAGTTGGCTCTCTCTCAAGTCACTGGAGACTCTGGCCTTCTCTTGCGTCAGCAGCACAGGAAAGCCGATACAATCTGTTATGAAGTGTGAGGCTCAGGCATCCCTGTTGTTATTGAATGACAATGGTGTCCGTCCCCTTTGACTTGGGATCAGGACATGTCTAGCATTCCTTCGAAACTGTGAAGTTGGAGAGCGGAAGAAAAAAGTGGGACACAGACTCATTTGACAGTAGCTCTTCTGCGATACAGGAAAGCTGGCTCTCAAGTTAGGGAATTATTTTAGGGTTAGCTGTCAGAAAAATTTGCAGTTAGGCATAAATACATGCATATTCTGCAACAAGAATAATAATAATAATAATTGTGGTATCTAAGTGTTTACTATGAGCTAGGTACTGTACTGGGATAGATACAAGCAAATTAAGTTGGACACAGTTCAAATCAAGTTGAACACAGTCTCTGTCCTAAGGGGGCTCCTCATCTTAATCCCTGTTTTGCAGATGAGGTAATCAAGGCACAGAGAAGCTAAGTGACTTGCCTAAGACCACACATCAGGCTAGTGGCGTAGTTGGGATTAGAACCCAGGTCCTCCGACTCCCAGGCCTGTGCTCTTTCCCTGAGGGCATGCTATGTGTAATTTTCCTTGTTTCTGTAAACATGTAAGTCTTACTGAATCATAAGAACATATGAAGCACAATTAGAGTTATTTCTGCTGCAACACAATTGTTGCCCTTTTGAAAACCCTTGTATTAACAAAAAATCCTGGGTGTTAACTATTATTCCTGAGGTAAGCAAGGAACTGGAGGAAGATGGGTCAAAGACAACCTAAACAGTAAGCTTCTGTCTCTGAGAACTACATTAAACAAGCTGCACTGAGTTTCTGTATCCTTAACTCTGTTTCAGTTTGTTAGTATTGTAAAGGAAACTAATTTGTAACTGCTTTAAGTTCACAGTTTTCAGTAGACATACACTACCAGTGAACTTCAAGCACTTACTGAGAGACAGGGTGGCCCTGTGGAAAGTGCGTGGGCCTGGGAATCAGAAACCTGGGTTCTGATTCCTGCTATCCACTTGTCTGCTGTGAGAACTTGGCGAAGTCCCTAATTTCTCTGTGCCTCAGGTCCCTCTGTTTTCCCTCCTACTAAGACTGTGAACCCTGTGTGGGACCTGTTTATCTTTGTATCTGCCCCAGACCTTAGTACAGTGTTTGGAACAGAGTAAATGCTTAACAAATATCACAATTATCAATGCTGATGAACTGAAACAGCATTGATAAAGAAATACAAGGAATTTCTGCTGGAAGGCTTTTCGGGCACAGAGCTACATTGATTCATGGCATCGTTCTTCCATTGCTTTCTGTCCAGGCCGTGTTCAGAATGACTGAGTTGGATGAGACCAAGGGCGCAGTATTCAGTCTGTCACAGTGCCAACAGGATGCTTGGGAAAACCATTTAATTGTGCTCCTTGACCCTCATACCCTAATGTTTGGGGATGAGCCAGGTCACATTCCTGTCTCTTGCACTGTACACCCCAATTTTCATCTCTAAGAATCCTCCTCCATGAATTTTATCCCAACTCTTCTCAGATGGTCATTTAGTAAATGACAGAGTCTTCACAGATTTTAATTATCAATTGCGAACAGGCAGGGCAATACAGGGGGTAGAGATTGAAGATATTCTGGAAGAAGCAGCATGGCCTAGTGGAAAAGAGCATGGGCCTGAAAGTCAGAGGACCCGGGTTTTAATCCTGACTGCCACTTGTCTGCTGTGACCTGGTGCAAGCCACCTCACTTCTCTGTGCCTCAGTTCCCTCACCTGTAAAAAGGAGGTTAAGATCATGAGCCTCATATGGAATATGGATTATGTCCAACCTGATTAGCTTAAGTCTACCTCAGCGTTTAGCACAGTGCCTGGCATTTAAAGAACAAAAAAGTCATGTTAGAGGTAGAGAGACAACCTTATCATAACAAACCCTCAGGTATGTATAAATCCTAAACAGATTTTTGGTTTTTTAAGTCTCTAAATTATTCTTTTTAGTTGATGGGGCGGAGACATAGATTCAGGATTGCTGAAATGCTATCTACTTGAGTGTATTGGAATTTAAAAACACTTATTTGAGGATTTGTTGCACTGCCTGAGGGCACTTTTTTACTTTCATCCGATGTAATGGCGGCTGAATGGGACGTTTAATGAGGCAGGGTGGCAGTGTGAGTTTCAGACCAATAAATGTTTGGCAGGTTATCCTCTAGCAGAGAAACTCAGGTCTGGGTCATGGCTAAATATGTCAGTGGCCCTTTTGTTGGTGCCTGTGCAATTGAAGGGGAGAGCTCATCTACTCCTCCCTCTGTGGCTCAACAATTACCCTCATTAAAATGAAACTGGAATAAAATGTCCCCTCTTATTCCTTGCATGTGGGCTGTTGGGGGAACATCTCTGGTTTCAGTCTAGTGTCTTGAGTGGTCTGTACCATTCCCAGAGAATCAGATTGTTCTGTGTCTTGTGTCTTTCTTTGATTCCCCTTTTTCCACTTAAGCTGTGAGTTTGAATCTACTTCCACTCCCAAGAGAGACCCAGCTGGGTTAGTGTTCTTCAGTGTGCACATTAGAGAAGCAGTGTGGCCTGCTGGGTAGAGCCAGGGGCCTGAAAGTCTACAGGACCTGGGTTCTAATCCAAGTTCTTCCAAATTCAAGCATACAGTAAGGCCTCAAATACCATTGACTGCTCCACTATTTCAGTCAGCAAAAGGGGGCAGCTGTAGTCCCTCAGCTATCGAGAGAGCTTTCCTGCAGCCATCTTGATGGGAGTCCCTTCCCTCCCACCTCCCCCTGGACTCACCAGGCCGATGTCTGGGCAGTGAAGGACAGGTATGGTACTAGATTGAAGGTGGCTGGGGGTGGGGCTTCTGATAGCACTTAGACAGTGGACCCGGATACTTGTGAAATCCCATGCTTTACACCAGGCGTGCAACTCCATTTTGTGGAAGTACCACACATTTTGTCCACTCTTAGTGGGACAGAGGTCTAGCTCTTTCCAGAGCTTAGATGCCCCCTCCCTCCTTTCTAGGCCCCATTTTTTTGTTTTGTTTTAAAAATTTGTTAAGCTCTTATATGTCAGGCACTGTACTAAGCACTGGGGTAGATGCAAGGTAATCAGGTTGGACATAGTCCATGCCCCACATTGGGCTCACAGAATTAATTCCCATTTCAGAGATGAGGTCACAGGCACAGAGAAGTTAAAGAATTTGCCCCAAGGACACACAGCAGACAAATGGCAGAGCCAGGATTAGAACACAGGTCCTTCTGACTCCCAGGACTGTATCCCCTAGGCCATTCTGGTCTCTGTTAACATGGGTCCTATGTCCAAGCCATGGAACGCAGCAGCAGGAGCTGGTGGTGGAAAGTTGTGTGGAAGGGAAGTGGGAGCCTGAGAATTTAGGACAACTGGATTGCTCAATAGAAAACCAGTGCTGAGGAGGGCAGAAAAGGGTGAGCTGTGAATCGAGGAGCCCTTGAGCTTATCACGTGTCATCCATTCAGTCAATCGCATTTGTTAAGCACTTACCTGGTGCAGAGCATTGTACTAAGCACTTGGGGAGTCAGCATCTTCCAATCAGGAAGTTCCTAATGTTAAATTGAGTCTCTCCTATATTCAAGGGCAATGTCATCTTTTTCTTCAAATTGTGTTTCTTCGAACAAATTAAAGACCTGTGTGTTCACTGTGAATTATTCTGCTTGTTTATAAGCCTACCAACTAACAGCTCTGATTTCTGTTTCATGAAGCACAGAAGACCTTATTAGGGTTTGATAACTCTTAAACAGCAAATTGATTTTAGAACACTTTTATATTGAAGGAAATGAAGATCTGATTTTACTGAAATTATAAATGCGCTCAGGTAGTTGAGGGTGATAATGCTGTTTACAGTGAAGAACTACGTTTGCAAAACTCAATGAGAAGATATCTGACTTCACTATTGACTTTTAAATCCTCATTCCAGTCTCAGGCCCAATAAACCATTTTCAGATTTACAGATGAAAAGAGCAATATAAGTGTAAAGTATATCCTGCTGGGTGAGGGTAGAGAGGAGACCAAGTCCTTTCAGTCATGTAAATCAGTACCAGCCCAGGGGTTTGTTTTTTCTTTTTTTTTTTAAATGGTATTTGTTAAGTGCTTACTGTGTGCCAGGCACAGTATTAAGCGCTAGGGAAGATGCAAGCTAATGAAGCTGGGCACAGTCCATATCCCACGTGGGGCTCACAGTAGTAATTTACAGTTGAGGTAGCTGAGATACAGAGAAGTTAAGTGACTTGACCAAGGTCACACAGCAGGCAAGTGGCAGAGGCGGGACCAGAGCTCAGGTCCTTCTGACTCTCAGACTTGTGCTGTATCCACTAGATCACACTCCTTTCTAGAACATTCCCTTGGAATAGTAAATTATTTCTTTGCACTTTCCACAGTGATTGTCCCTTCTTGGTTTTCACCTCCACTTCTATTTTTCATACTACATTTTTAGGGCAGGGATTGAAGGGAGGGGAAATGGGGTCTGGGAGGGTAGTGAACACAAAGTTAATAGAACAGAAAGCTGCCCTCTGGGGTACTTCTTGGCTGTGATCCGAAGCCCTTGGGATTTTTCAGGGATCTGGGATGAGTACAGTTGGGAATACAGCTCAGAAATCTGGAGTGGGCACTGAGAAGCAGTGTGGCTTACTGGAAAACACATGGGGCTGGAAGTCAGAAGACCTAGATTTGAATCCTTGCTCTGTCACTTGAGCAAATTACTTAACTTCTGTGTTTCTTCATCTGTGAATGGGCATAAAATACTTGTTCTCCCTCATACTTAGTCAATCAATGGTGTTGATTGATCTCTTATTGTGTGCAGAGCACTGTATTAAGTGCTTGGGAGAGTACAGTACAACCAAGTTGGTAGACACCTTCCCTGCCCAGTTTTGAGGGGAGACCGACAGTAATATAATTACTGATATGTACATAAGAGTTGTGGGGCTGAAGATGGGGTGACTATCAAGGGCTTAAGGGTACAGATCCAAGTGTATAGGTGATGCAGAAGGGAGAGGGAGTAGGAGGAAAAGAGGAAGGCATCTTGGAGGACGTGTGACCTTAATAAGGCTTTGAAGGTTGGGAGAGTGGTGGTCTGCCTGATGTGGATAAGGAGGGAGTTCAAGTTCAGAGGGCGAGGGGTTTGTGGAATGATAGTATCTACCCCACTGCTTGGCACCTAGTAAGTGCTTAACATGGGCCTGGGAGTCAGACGGGCATGGGTTCTAATCCTGACTCCACTTGTCTGCTGTGTGACCTTGGGCAAATCACTTCACGTCTCTGGGCCTCAGTTTCCTCATCTGGAAAATGGGGATGGAGGCTGAGTCCCACATGGGACAGGGAGTGTGTCCAGCACAGTCTGCTTGTATCCACCCCAGTGCTTACTACAGTGCCTGGCATATAGTTAAGTGCTTAACCAATACCGTAATTATTATTAACAAATAGCATTATTATTATTATTACTGGGACCACATGTGATATTTTGGTCATTCTTGTCTGCATTAACAATGAGGGCAGAGTTTCATTATTTGGTTTCTGAGGACTGATCTGTGCCAAGGTTTCAACTGACCTGCTTGGCTGTAACCGTCATAGCTAGGGAAACCAGGGCCGTTGGTTGAGGTCAAGTGAGTTGGGCAAGGACTGTAACTGTTACCGGCTGTAATGGAACCCAGAGCTCGCTTGGCCCTTACCCATCACATGTGTCTGGGCTGTTGGTTTGGCTACCCTCACTGTTGTCCACTTTCCTTTTCTCTGCAGACTTTCAGCATATGAACTTTAAAGTATGTGGTGGTTCAACTGGCTGGCAAGATGGGAAATTCCCAAATTATAGAGGATCGAGGAATGTTCTGTTGCGTAAAGGCTACCATCAGAAGGGGGCCAGACCCAGGTGGATGGCTATGGGAGGCTACCGTCAACAGAACATTCCTCGATTCCCAATCATTCCCACGGTTCCCAATCTTCCCCTTCACTCCAGGAGGAATTTCCCAATGAGGGCACCCCACGGTTATAAGGAATGCCCTGCCATCCAGTGACTTGAATGATTAATGATATTTCAGTCAATGATATTTGAGTGTTTCCTCTGTGCAGAGTACCAAATTAAGTACCCGAGCACTCTACTAAGCACTTGAGGACACTGGGAAGAATGGGGGTTCAGTTTTTCTAGCCCTGCCCTTTGTCTGAAGTTACTGGCATTTGTCTTCATTCAAAGTGGTTTGGTTTTCAATGAAGACATGAATACCTAGAATAGAGTGTCTTTTTTTCAAAAAAAGACATCTGCGTATTATGTATTTTATTAAAATTAGAGGTAGATTTGAATGTCAGGTGCTGTAAAAGAACAAATAAGCGGCACGTATGGACTGTTATTTTTATACAAAGGCGAAAAGAGTACTTAAGTACATACAAAATGAACATTTTCTTCCTGAGGTGTCATCCTGAACTACAATTTCAATAAGTCTTTGACCTTTAGATAGGTTTCCAGTCTATCCACTTATGGCAAGGCCCCCTCCACCCTGATTCTCTGTCTCTTTCTGCCTCTGTACTTCCTGTTCCTTGTAGCTTCGACCTATTTGCCAAATGAGATGTGTCCAACAAGAAAAACTATGACTTTCTGCCTGCCTTATCTGTAATACTCTTTCTAGTCTAGTTCTAGACCCAATTCCTGATCAGGCAGTTCAGATGCCTGTGATGCCATCCCGGATAAGAAACCCCAAGGGAGTTCACCTGACTTCCTAATAACATTTTATCTGAGGCAGGCCCAAGTTTGGAGTGAGCAAAATAGCCAGTTACTTTCTCTGCAGTATCCTAGCATTAGCATATCTTTTGTTTGGCCATTGACTCCATATTCAGGGACAACTTATATGGGCTTTTAAGAAGAAAAAAAACCTAGGCCTTAATGCATTGGAGGAGACATCCAATAGCACTAGACTGAGTTTTTGAGAGCAGTGCCTTGTGTGGTTTTCTAAAGGCCCCACAGAGAGCCAGTGGTATGGTGGGTTTCAGAATCCCCCCTGTCCTCAGGGTCCATGCTTAAACCACCAAACCAGCTGACCCTCCTTTCCACCACGTGGCCATGGGTAAACTTGCTGACTGCCAATTTTTCCAGGTTACTCTTTCAAGACTAAGGCGACCATCTGGATTTAGGTGCTAGGGTGATTTTGAGATGGCTTTTAAAAAGATGCTGGTCTCCTTTCTGCTTTTTTTTAGCCTTCCTCACTTACCAGCCAGAGGTTGGGACAGTGGGGCTCTCTTGCTGTCCTTCTAGACTCTCCTGCTGTGGTGTTACCTTTTGAAGTTTGCCTACATGGGCTGGGATTTACCCCTGTGAGGTGTTAATCGGTCTCCAGCTGAGGCATTATTTGTGGTGGGGGGAGAGGTAGGTGGTAAACATATATATGAGCGAGAGAAAGAGTGTGTTGTGTGTGTTGTGAGGGGAGGAGAGGTGGGGAGGAGTCTTGTTTCCCAGCTTTGAAAATGTTTACTTTTGTGCTGTTTTGTTACAATGACTCTTGGCTTTACTTCTTATTCCACTTAATTCCACTGCAGGAGGATTTTTTTTTCTATTCTCCCTTGGTGACTGTATTTGTTTGGTTTCTCAGTATTGTGAGCACCTTGACAGATGTCAGCTGTGGGGCTTCCAGGTTCCAGCTCAGAAAACTACACAGGAGCATAGGTCAGAGAAAAAGCTCAGACACATCAGAAACAGCTGCCGGAGAAAACAGAATTGCTGCGTGGGAAGTAAAAGCAGCACGTGTGCATTGTGAAGGATCCCAAGGAGGAAATCAGTCACTTCTCAGATCATGCAGGAGAAGTTTTTAATTTTAAAATGGGGAGATGCCCATAGGGCCTTAATTCCAGAAGACATCCCTAACAAAGCAGAATTCTGTTGTGGCATAGTGCATAGAGCATGGGCCTGGGAGTCAGAATGACCTGGGTTCTAATCCCAGCTCCGCCACTTGTCTGCTCTGTGAACTTGGGCAAGTTACTTCACTTCTCTGCCTCTGTTCCCTCATCTGAAAATGGGGATTAAGACTGAGACCCATGGGGATAGGGACTGTAACCAAACTGATTTGCTCGTATCCACCCCAGCGCTTAGTACAATGCCTGGAACATAATAAATGCTTAAATACAATTATTACTACTATTATTACTCTGACAGACCTTAGGAGTTTCCTTTCTTTGAAATGACATCAATAGAGAGTCCTGTCCCAAGCCAATCACAATTATTTCCACCCCCCCTACTTCCCCCCACACCACACTTTCTAGATAAACATTTGCAAACAAGCTGCTGCTGTTCATTTCGAAATCAAAATTTTTTTGGCCGTTTTAGGAGGTGTGGTAAGTTTGGGCTAAGTGGAATGCAGTGGTGGAGTTATCTCTGTTCTTGGTCTTCCTTCTAGCCCCAGCCTTACTCTCCTATCTCCACTTAAGCACGGGGGCCAAGCGCATGTTGGAGGGAGCCAGTTGGCCCTCATCAGATGTTGCTTACCCTCTCTGTAGCCTCATGAAGACTGTTGGTGCTGTAATGCTCTTTTCAGGTCAGCCATAGAACTATAACCCTTTCTATGGTAAGCGCTTAGTACAGTGCTCTGCACACAGTAAGTGCTCAATAAATACGATTGAATGAATGAATATGGTCTGCATTTGGAAGAAAGGTGTCCTTAGCAATTTACAGAATATGACATGTCAAGCAGACACATATTACCGAGCATTTACTGTAAGCAGAGCACTGTGCTAAACTCTTGGGAGAATACAGTATAACAGAGTTAGTAGATATGCTCCCTGCCCACAGTGAGTTTAGAGTCTAGAGGGAAACATCTTTGTCTTTAATTTGTCCACTGCCTGGAATCCCAGATTTGGAATTAGGTTAGATATCTCTGTCATTTGAGTTTCTAAGAAAGTAGCTGCTCTAAATTCTGACCCAAACTTCCAACTTCCAGAAAATTATGGTAGTCTCAAGCTTGGAAGTTGGACAGTCCTGAACCACTGCTTCAAGAGCATTTTCAAGCTGAGTGAGCAGCAATTTTATGCCTAAATTTTTCTCTTTCAAACCGTGAGATGGATGCACTCCTTTGTCCTCAGTGGTTCTTTAACTGACCCTCCACTCTCGAGAATTGCTACAATTTCATAATTCTTGATATGGATAGCTCAAGTTTTGTGACGCACACAGATTGCTTACTGTAGTGACCCCTGCCCTGGTAATCACTTAAAGTTTAAGGCTGAACCGAAACAGAAGTAGGGGGTGTGGGAGAGAGGGGAAAGAGGAAATGTGTTGGAGAGCAATATTGGGAATAATTATGATTCTGGTATTTAACTCTTACTATGGGCCAAGTGCTGTGCTGAAAGTGCTGGGGTAGGTACAATAAATTCAGGCCCGACAGTCCCTGCAGAGGAATTTTTCACCACAATTCAATTATCCATTCAACAGTGTTAACAAAGCACATGCAATATGAACTGCACTGTCTTAATTCAGGTAATTGCATTGAATTGCAGTTGAAAATGGTGGATTTGAGGTCTTTCTTTGATGTATACATTTTGCTAGTACATGTTGTCACATGCTGGGAGCCAGAAACAATTTCTGATGGGCCAGAATAGAAAGATAACCTGACTTTCTTTTTCCTCTCCACACTCTTGTAATGAAGCACCCAACATTTCTGCGTGTAGTTTCCAATTTGTTAGATTTAATCAAATCAGCATTTTTCCCACTCACCTGAAGAAATGGCTACTACCACATTATAGAAAAATGGCCATTTCTAAAGCCGCTTACTAGATCTTTTTTTTTAATTGTATTTGTTAAACACTATATGCCAGGCATGGTACTAAGTGCTGGGGTAGTTGCTAACTAATCAGAGTGAACATGGTCCCTGTCCCACATGGGGCTCAGAATCTTAATCCGCATTTTAGAGATGAGGTAACTGAGGCCCAGAGAAGTCAAATGACTGGCCCAAGGTCATACAGCAGATGTGGTGGAGCCGGAATTAGAACCCAGGTCCTTCTGACTCCCAGGGCTGTGTTCTAGCCATTGGACTATGCTGCTTCTAAAGAAGTCCATGGATTGGGCAGACTAGTACAATCTGAAGCTTATAGAAGATCAATCCCTTCCTTCATGGAATTTGCTTTGTAAAAGTGCAGAATTTATATTTGTAATAATAATGATAATAATTGTGGTTTTTAAGTGCTTAGTATATTTCACATACTAAGCGCTGGGGTAGACAGAAGATCATCATGTCCCACAAGGGGCTTACAGTCTAAGAGGGAGAAGAGGTATTGAATCCCCATTTTGCAGATGAGGGAACTGAGGCTCAGGGAAGTGACGAGCCCAAAGTCACCCAGCAGGCATGTGGCAGAGCCAAGATTACAACCTAAGTCCTCTGACTCCCAGACCTGTGCTCTTTCTATTAAACCATTCTGCTTCTCAAAGGAGTCTCTTTTATCAAGGCATGCTCCTGCCTGGTTTACAAGTATTGGTTACAGTTTTATAATTTTTCAGTCAGAATGAAATGACAAGTGGGAGGACTGTGAGAGCCTTAGTGGCAGGTAGCTCTGTGTCTCTTGTGGGCAATGCTGCTTGATTCACCCTAGGAATGTGAGCAATTGTAACTTTCCTGGTTCCCATCTCCCCATCTCTTTCCCCCAGGGGTGACAATTTCCTTACTGCCCTTTCCGTACAGCTATTTCCAGTAGTTCAGTTAGTGTTGCCAGGAAGCTCAAATGAAAAAAAAAAGGTGTTATTTAAATGCAAATTATTAATATACCCATCACAGAGACCTACTCTTTTAGTTCCTGTGACAAGTTCCTGCCTCACTTGAATGTCTTTTTTTTTTTTTTTTTACATTTCAAGGAGATGCAAGATTGACCTAGGAGTTTAAACTTAGAGTAGAAATGTTCAAGCCCCAGCCCTGTTTTAGATGCAAATATATTGACCATCAATGCCCCACTCTTCCAGGATGCTGGGTAACTCTGTCTATACAGGTCCAGAAAGCAGCCGGACAGATGGCACAAGCCAGGGTACTGAAAGAAATGTGTCAGAGTTAAAGAGAAACCGGGCTGGTGAGCCCGTTAGAATTTTAGTAAAAATGAATGTATGACTCAAAGACTGCATTTCCTCAGACAGCTGTGATCAGAACCCCCTGGACCTCAACAGTGTGGAGCTCCACTCACTAGATTGTTGTTGGGACTGACAGGATGGGAGAGAGGGGCTGATGAGAACTGTGTGAGCTGGTAAAACACTTTTTTACAAGGTGACAAATTTCAAAAATAAACCAAACCTCGCTTCAGGGAGATTTTCCCGGGAAGGTTCTAATCGCTCGATCCTGGCTAGGCCAGCTGGGGATTCATTTCCAAACTCCTTCTCATTCAATAGTATTTATTGAGAGCTTACTATGTGCAGAGCACTGTACTAAGCGCTTCTCCTCACGCCAACCCAGAAGACAAGAGGATCAAACCCTTAAAGAGTTCACAGATATCTGTACTCCAAAGGCCTCTTCTGGCTTTAGTTCAGGTGTTTGGACTGCAGTTCTTAATAGGCTTAATTACACTGCCAAACTCTAATGATGCGACACTGGGATTTTAAACTGAGTTGAAACCGTGGGGTCTGAAAGCCTTAGGGAGAAGCAGAGCTGCCTCTAGGTTTTCAGGGTTCAGTCATCCTCCACCCTCACTAAAATGTTGTGACTCAGGTGCAGAGGAAAGAAAAGAGATAGATGTTGCCTCACCAATCCCTACTGGGCCCCTGCTGTTGCCCCATCCCCACTGCTCAAACCCACTTGATACCTGTTTACTTGTTTTGTTTTGTTGTCTGTCTCCCCCTTCTACACTGTGAACCCATTGTTGGGTAGGGATTGTCTCTATCTGTTGCTGAATTGTACTTTCCAAGTGCTTAGTACAGTGCTCTACTCAGAGTAAGTGTTTAATAAATACAGTTGAATGAAATGAATGAATGAACTGAGGGGCGATTGCTGGGTGACCTTCAGATTAAGCACTTAGTACAGTGCTCTGCACAAAGTAAGTGCTCAATAAATACGATTGAATGAAAGGCACTTAATCTCTCTGTTCTTCAATTCCTTGTCCTTAAAATGGGGATAAAGTACCTGTTCTCCCTCCCTCTTATTTTGTGAATCCTATGAGGGTCAGGGACTGTGTCCCATCTGATTTTGTGCCTGTCAGTGCCTAGCACAATGCTTGGCACATAGCAAGTGCTTAATAAGTACATTATCTCCTTCCAGCTGTTTTTTTCTCTGGGTCTTTTACCCTCCTCATCAGCGTGGGAGGATGGGGAATGGGATGCAAAAGGAGGCTTCTGCTCTGGAGCCATCCAAGGGAAGAGCAGCCATTTCCCCTCTCCAAGACACCTCTTATTCCAGCAACAATAGCTCATGAACAGTTGGGAAGACTTGTAAGTTATGTGGCCAGTGCAATTCTCTCCTTCCAGGTGAGGAAAACGACAAGTTTAATGGTTTTATCAAGCTTAGTAGTTTTATCAAAGGCCAGGTGATTGGGGAAGTTGGTGTCTGAAACAGTATGAGAATGATTTGGGTTGTTGACACCTCTCCCTGAGTTGCCTTTCACCAATGTTTTTGTTCAGAGATAATAGCAAAATTGACTCATGTTTTAGGCAGTCAGCTCTGTATAATGCCTGCTAAGCAGAAAACCAGCCATGAAGCATCTTTTGTGATTTTTCAATTGGCTCCTTAAACAACTTCAACCAGGTTCGCACTGATTCCAAAAACATGCCTAGGAGAAGGCCAAAAAAGATCATCAAGTCTCTGACCAACCTTGACGGAGTCTGTTTAGTCTGTTATTTGCCAGAACTGACTTTCTGTTCTTTCTTGGCTGTGCTATCGTTATAGAATTTATCAAAGAACTGTTCTTTCCAGAAGGGAAGTAGTGGGAGATAAAACCAGTGAGGTGAAGATAACAGTTCTACAGGCTCTGATAAAAGTTTTATCTGGTGCAGATGAACTCAAGGCCAATACATTAGATCAAGGCCAAGAAGCCAATTTTTCAATATTTCACTTTAAAGTTATATGGAGAATTTAAATTTCACTTTCTGAACTGCCTGAACTGGAGAGAGAAATCACTCATAAAACCTTTCTGGTTTTGAGGACAGAATTTTAAATTTCCAGATAGGGGCTGACCAAGATGTTATATTTTCTGCTTGTTTGTTTAGGGTATTGGTTATAATTTACATATCCTATTCCTTAAGCACTGAATTTTTTTTTACTGGTGCTTGTAAGCACTTATTATGTATCTAGCACTGTTCTAACTGCTGAGGTAGATGCAAGTTAATTGGGTTGGACACGGTCCCTTGTCCCACATGGGGCTCACAGGTCTAAGTAGGAAGGAGAACAGGTATTCAATCTCCATTTCACAATTGGGAAACTGAGGCATAGAAAAGTTAAGTGACGGTACCGAATGTCACACAGCAAGCAATCGGAAGATCTGGGTTTAGAACCCAGATCCCCTGACTTCCAGGCCTGTGCATTTTCCACCAGGTACCATGCTGCTTTAAAATAATGATTATGGAATTTAAGTGCTCACTGTGGGCCAAGCAATGGGGTAATTACAAGATAAGCAGATTTGACACAGTCTCTCTCTCCCCTCTTTTTTCCACCTCTGCTTTTCCTTCTTCCTCCTATCCTATGTTTCAGTGTGTCACCTCAACTAAGATCCCTTGAAAACAGGGATCATGTCAACTAATTCTTTCATGTGCCTCTTACTGTGCTGTGCACAGAGTAGGTGCTCAATAAGCACGATTGATTATGGGTTGAGGGGGAGGGCAATGATCCCAGGGTCTGGGTTGCTTACCCCTGGAAATCCCTTCAACCCAAACTTGGAGATCCTGCCAAGGTATTGGGTAGCCATAGAGGAAGCCCAAGTCTGGGTCTGATTCCCACCCAGAGTTCTTATTGTGTCTACCACTGTCCTCGTTCTTAATGTTGTGTGGTATTTACATATTTAATCAATCAGTGGTGTTTATTGAGCATTTACCTTGTGCAGAGTGCTGAACTGGGCTCTTGGGAAAGGACAATACAACAGAGTTGGTAGGTGTGTTCCCTGCTACAAGGAGCTTACTTTCCCTCAAGTACCCACTCTCCCTT
This sequence comes from Ornithorhynchus anatinus, assembly GCF_004115215.2. NCBI lineage: Eukaryota > Metazoa > Chordata > Mammalia > Monotremata > Ornithorhynchidae > Ornithorhynchus > Ornithorhynchus anatinus. The sequence goes on from NC_041741.1 coordinate 39,944,555, forward strand.
TTCAGATGGTGAGCCCCTCTGAGGGCGAGGGCCCAGCCTGCCTTATCCTCTCTTGTTTGTAGTCTTCCCAACATCTAGTGCAATGACTCAGTAAATACCATCGAACAGATGTTAAGGTGGTTAGCTCAGAGTCCCTTGAGTTCAGGCCACTCTCTAATGGCCTAGATTGCAGCAAGGAGACAAGAATCCCTGGTCCAGGGCCAGTGGAAGCTGAATCTCCACCAAGCCTTTGAACCCTTCCTGCTCAGAGGGGAGAGGCTCAATTTAGTGTGGAGAGAACCCTCCTACCACATAAACTCACTGGGGATTTCATTTATTAGTACTACTACTATTATTATTATTAAGCACTTACTGTACTAAGTGCTGGGGTTAGTGCAAAATAATTAGGTCTCGACACTGACCCGGGCTCATGGGCTTACGGTCTAAGTGGGGGAGGAGATCAGGTATTCAATCCCCATTTTACGGATAGGGAAACTGAGGGACGGAAAAGTTAAGTGTACTTGCCTGAGGTCACACGGCAAGCAAGTAGCAGATCCGGGATTAGAACTCAGACCTCTTGGTTCCCAGGTCTGTGCTCTTTCCACTGGGCCACACTGCTTCCAGTTTGGAGGTCATTAAAGCCATCCCTTTTGAGGATGAACATGAGAATGGCTCTCTACGTAGCAGTGAAATTGACCTGTATAACATAACTTCAGGAACTTTGCCCCCACCTCCGTTCTCCTTTCTAGTCCTTCAAATAAAGACGAAAGAGGCAGAGCGCAATATGAACTTTTACCTCTGGAGAGAACCACTTCTAAGAATTACAACAGGATTTTTTTTTTTTTATCATATCCTCACCTTGCCTAATCTACCAAGGTGGTTATCTTTAAAAAGTGGGGGAAATGGAATGGTAAAAGAAGTTGATGTTGTGTTTATGCCGCAACTCACTTCTAAGACTCGAGGGCTCCTGGGTGAAGAGTAATTTGCTCTGCACAGCTCCCTGGTGAAGCAACGGTCAGTCACATTTTATGGTTAAGAGAAAATCAAGTGGCAAGAAAGAGAGATGGAGATGAGATAAAAGGGGAGAGGGAAGCGAGCTGAAGAGAGTTCCTGATTCTCACTTTAATGAATTCTTTGGAAGCTGAGCACGGGCCTGGGAGTCAGAGTGCCTGGGTTCTAATCCCATTTCTATCATGTGCCTGCTGTGTGACCTTGATCAGGTCACTACTTCTCTGTGCCTCAGTTCCCTCATCTTCAAAATGGGAATTCAATACCTGTTCCCCCTCCTACTGTGTGAGCCCCATATGGGACCTTTATCTATTTTGTATCTATCCCAGCACTTGCTACGGTACTTGGCATATTCTAAGGGCAAAACAAATGCAATGATTATTATTTATCTCTCTCAGCCTCATTTTCCCCTCTCTGTAAATTGGGACTTTAAATACCCGTGCTCCTTCCTTACCCTATGAGCCCCATATGGGTCAGGGATTGTGTTCGGTCGGACTGTCTACTCCAGCACTTATTACAGACTAGGTAGCTAGTAAGTGCTTAATAAATACCCCAATTATTATAATGATCATTTCTCCAGCATGATGGCTGGAGTGAACGCTCAAGTGATCAGAAAGGTGGAGTCCTGGCTTTCCTTTGGTGGTCCTGGCAATATGGAGCAGCCCATGAAGCCCTGCCATCACTGGGAAGTGAAAATCTATACGTCAAAATTTCACCTTCATGTCAGTCAATCCCTCTTAATCAAGTGGGTGTCTGCGAGACCTCAAAGATCGGGATTTTCAAAGCTCTTGAATTAAGGGAAGTTGAAATGGCTCATCTGAAGTCTTTGTAACACAGCACGGCAGCACTTTTTCCTCTCAGAGCACTTCTTGTTCTGGATTCATTTTAACATACCACGAATTGCACAGATTTTCATCATTCTTAATCAACTTGGATTAAAGGCCGACCCCCTGAATGCCCTGATGCTGTAAAGCTAACCTCCAAAGTTAAATTTAATATTCCCCTCTTTCCATTTTAGAATATTTTCCTAGTTTGATGAGGCTTGAGGAGTTCCCCTTCCCTGCCTTTAATTTCTAACCAAAAGCAGAAGAAAATCTGCCTTCCATATGTATTGTGAATGTAATGGTTGTACGCCTTTCTTAAAGAAACTAAAAACCTATAGAACCTGCGATTTGAGGTTTGAGGGAATTGTTTCCTCTAGCGATTGAGGAGATGGGGGAAAGGAGAGGTTTTTTTTTTGGTTGGGTTTTTTTTTGCCAGCTGTGTGACCTTGGGTGAGTCACTTCTCAATGCCTCGGTTTCCTCATCTGTAAAATGGGGATTTAATCAACACTTGCCCTCCCTCCTACTTAGACTGTGAGCCCATGTGGGACAGAGACTGTCCAACCCAATTAACTTGTATCTACCCCAGCGCTTGGAACAGTGCTTGACACATAGTAAGTGCTTGACAAATAGCACCATTACTATCTTGTATCTCCCCCAGTGCTTAGTACAGTGCTTGGCTCATTGTAAATGCTTAACAAATACCACTTAGGCTCTGTTTGTCTGCAAGCTGTTGGATGGACTAAAACAATATGTGTTTAGTTTGGTTGTTTCCTCTTTGTTTTAATGATTTTGCATTAGCAGCTTGATTTTATTAAGCAGCTCAATTTATTCTCAATTTATTCTTAATAGAAGGAAGCCACAGTCTGATTAACTGTGTTGCCGTGCTTTCATTAGCCACTTTAAGATGGGAAGTCTACATTTTTAAAAGTACCTAATTATACTAGACTCTGACAGGTTTGCATTTTTGTGAACTGCAGTTGCACAGATCACAGAGGAAATAACACTTTACTCAATTGCAAACCTACTCTTGGGTCCTCTGCTTGGAACCATTTTCCAGTAAGAAAAATAAAACCTTCATCAAGCCATTAAAGTTGCACCCAGGTATAGTCTTCAAATGTGGCACTACCCATAAATTTCAGCAATAATTTTTGAGTTAAAAAGATGTTGGCAGATTTACAAATCCAGAAAATGGGATCATCTAGTAATTTAATTGGTCCTAGGGCAATGCAGTTCCAGAGGATTGCGGAGAGACAGTACGATCAAGAAGAATCACAAGAGTTTCGGACTCTTATGGGAGTGGGTGGGCTCTGCCTTTGGTTAAAATGGCAGTCTCTTAAAACTTTGCCCATTTTTGGTTCCAAGTAAGAACCTGAGCTTGAGGGATTCAGTTGTCCATTTTCTTGTTTAGAGCTGCAGCACTTTTGCTGCTTCTGCATATGGATCCATCACTACCTTTTTGGTGGAGGGGGATGCAGTCTCTGTGGTCTAGCCTCCCTGTCCTGTGGTCTAGTGGGTGTGGAGAAAGAGGGAAAAATGACCCCAAATGAGAAACAGGAAAGATGCATAGGACAGAAGCAGAAACAAACAGGAGCACTTGACAGAAAGAAAAGATTAAAAAAGACCCAGACAGCAAGGCTGTGTGGCCATAGAACCAAGCCAAGAGGGGCAGAATCTCTGACTCCTCCCTGCCTACCCTTTGATCCTTGGGCAAGTCACTTAAGTTTCCTGGGCCTCAGTTACCTCATTTGTAAAATAGGGATTTCAATTAATACCTGTTCTTACTCCCTCCTGGACTTGCAAGCCCCATGTGGGACTGTGTCTGACCTGCTTATCTTGCATCTACCCCAGCACTTAACACAGTTTTGAACTTAGCACTCTTTTTCTTACCCACACTTTGGTTTTATCACCCAGAAGGGGAAGAGCCCCAGAGTTGGCCAATGTCCCCATCCCTTTCTGAATCCGGTGATGCAGATGGTTAATCTCACCTGGTTTATCAAGTGGGATGGTGGCTTGGAAGCTTTGGCGATGGATCCGTTCTTAGTTTTTGCTCTCTTGCTTGTGTTTAATCCTCCCACTGGGATGATATCCCGTTGCCAGACTCTTCTTTTTTGGAAGCCGCACTCTCGATGGCAGTAGTTTAAAACTGAATCCAGTTCCCAGCTCGGCACAGAATTAATTTGTGGATTGCAGCTCACCTCAAGGAGAATAAATCATGTGTTGGGGAATCAAGTGTTGGGCGGGGGGGAGGTTAGAGGGATGCAGGAGGGGACTCTGCTTTATGTGTTCGCGATGTCATCAGCTCAGCCAAGGGAAACCTCAGAGTCATAAACATAGGCAGTATTTCCTGAACAGTCATATATATTTACAATTTTCTGTAAAAATTAAATCACAGCCATAGATATTTTTAAAATCCCTGACCACTGTCTGTCTTACAAAACACAGTTTGGACTGGAAGTCACAAGCCCAGTAAAGCTTACGTTGTGTGCTTCCTGTTCTGTTTAGGGTTTCCAGAAGAGACAGGCAATGGGGAGAAATTTCAGCACAAGGTTGAATTTCTGGACTTCAGACTGAGGCCCAGGCAGGTTAAGTGCCTGCCAGCATGTGTGTTTAAATTATACCTGGATGCTGGAACTTATGATTCAACAGATGCCAACTAAATGCAGCTGCATTTATTTCTGTCGTTCTGGCAACTTCTAAACCAAATGTAGGTTCCTCAGGTTGGAATCCTTTAAACCAGATGACCTGGCCCAACTCCACCCAAGGTCAGGGCTAGAGCTCTAACAATTATAAAATTAAATTAATCTTTCAGTGGGGGAAATTTCATCTTATGTAAGTCGACTATCAGTGACTGATGATTGAGAATCCACAAGAAGGTGACATAGCTGGTTGGTGGGGAGGGAGAGAATATTTACCTCGGCGATAGCATCTACCAACTCTGTTGCATTGTACTTTCTCAAGCTCTTAGTAAAGTGCTCTGCACACAATAAGCCTCCAATGAATAATATAATAATGATAAGCACAGTATTTAAGTCCCTACTATGTGCCAGGCACTCTACTAAACACTGCGATGGATACAAGCAAATTGGGTTGGACACAGTCCCTGTCCCACATATGGGGCTTGCAATCTTAATCCCCATTTTACAGATGAGGTAACTGAGGCACAGAGAGATTAAGTGACTTGCCCAAGGTCTCACAGCAGACAAGTGGGCAAGCTGGGATTAGAACCTCGTTGGCAATAAATGATGAATAAATACAATTGAATGAATGAACCCAGGTCCTTCTGACTTGCAGGCCCATGTTCTATCTTCTAGGCCATGTGATTGACTGATGCAATTTTAATTTCTAAATCCACATCCTTTGACTCTCTGGTTTTGTTGGCCTCTGCAGGAGTAAGAGTTACTTCTCCCCCTCAAAACACTCAGTGGTCCTTTCTCTCCTTCATGATATTCCTTGCAGCCAAACTCTCCTCTTCCCCCTCACTCCGCATTGTTCCCCCACAAGGTTGAAGGGAGGTGGAACACATGGGGTAGATTGGCATGGCTTGGACCAACCAAAAACTGAAATGGGGAAGCATTAAAGATGTTTGACAGTCCACCCATGTCTATTAGAATGGCTAAGGAGGGTAATTGCTTTGTGGTGCTACTGCATTAGTCAGTCACTGGTATTTGTTGAGTGTACACTGTGTGCAATGGACTTCACTAAGCGCTTGGGAGAGTACAGTACAACAGAGTTGGTAGACACATTCCCTGCCCATAAAGAGCTGACAGTCTAAGGATAGAAAAAATACCAGGCTGAATGAACTAATAATGATATTTATTAGAATTAACATGGATTATATAGTGAGTTTAATATTAATCAATAATGGTATTCCATGCTTGCTATGTGCCAAGCACTGTGTTTAGGCTTTGGGGTAGATAGAAAATAATCAGATGAGTCACAATCTTATTCCATAAGGACTTTACACTCTAAGAAGGAGAGAGAGTGGGTACTTTATCTCCATTTTACAGATAAGGAAACCAAGTCACAGAGCAGTAAAGTGACTTGCTCAAGGTCACAGGGCTTGCAAATGGTGAAGCCAGGACAAGAATCAGTGTTTCCTTGTCTCCCAGTCCCATGCTCTGTCCACTTGAGAACACTGCCTCATGTTCTGTAGGAATGCTGGGAAGTTTGAAACACTTGATTGATTTTTCTCCATCCAGGTGTTATATGATAGCACTAAAAACAAATACTATCAGAAGTCTGCATCCATCTGCTATAGTTTTGTTTTGTTTTGGACTTGCGCTTGAGAGAATGATATTTTGTTTTGCCAATCCAGGTTAATTATTATTCCATATGATGATTCCATAAGCAAATGCTGCTTTGTTGGCATGTCAGATCAAATTCTTTCTGAATCCATTAAAAAAAATCAGCACCCAAAGACGTCTGGCCGAGCCATGCTCTTCCGATGATTAATCAGCAATCCGTAGCTGTGCTCTAGAAATGTTAAAATCCTTGAGCGTGACCTACAAAGAGCCAAGTCAACCTACTGACTAATTCATCATTTGCCCGCAATGTTAACATTAATCATAATCTGGTCCAACATCCCAATTTGGGTTTTAACTCTTGAGTACTTAGCAAGACCATTTCAAACTTAAATCATGCTAGTTTTGCCCAACATAATCTCCATTTTATTCTTTTATTTTAAAATCTGAACAAATGCAATTGCCTTTTCATTTTCCTAGCCAGTTTGATGATGATGGTATTTGTTAAGCACTTACTGTATGCCAGGCACTGTTCTCAGAAGATCTTCAAGTGCTTTTTTGGCCTTAACCAGATTTCTAAGACTTCTTCAATTTCAGCATACTCTAAGCCTTCCTGATCCAACTTTCCTTGCCGGTTGTCTGCTTCCCCTGACTCCCCTAAGTTCTGTACAGAAATAAGATGTGAGGGGTCCACCGCCCTGCAGAAACTCAGTAAATAGGAATAGATTTGAACTGATCTTGGTAATGGTCTTCAGGATAAATGAAGGCCTTTCATAGAACCCCCTGTTCCCCATCAATCCTGAGGATGGAACTTTGGCAAAGGGATTAAAATTGCAGCAGCAGGTATTTAGATATAAAGAAACACTTTCTGTGGATTGGTGACTAGTGGATTGTGGATTATCCATTAGTGAAGATTACTAATAATGAATACATCTGTCATTTTATTTATTTGTATTGATGTCTGTCTCTCCCACTCTAGATTGTGAGCTCATTATGGGCAGGGAATATCATTATTTATTGTTGTACTTTCCCATTGTTGTACAATGCTCTATACACAGTAAGCACTCAATAAATACAATTGAGTGAATGACTGAATGAGTGAATGTTCTAAAACAAATGGTTTTCTAGAAGAGGGAGAGAGATCTCTAGTCCCTATCCTTCCATTAATGGAATAAGCATCTTTGGCTCTTTGACCTTTCCATGAATCATAAAAGGCAGATGACTGATGATGATTATGGCATTTAAGTGCTTACTGTGTGTCAAGCACTGGGGAAGGAAAATGGGATAAATGACCTCTGGGGACCTTTCCTGTCTCAAGACAAAATTTACCAAAAAAAAAGAGAAAAAAGCAGTGACCATTAAATTAAGGTCTATATAATCACAATTCTCCCCAGGGGAATCAGGTGGATGCTCTAATCATTATTTGAAGAAAAAAAACCAACATATTTCCTGCCCACTTGAAATCATTGTAGGAAAACTCTAGTTAGTGGTTAATCATTGTACATGCACTACACACGGGGAATATTTACCACAGCTTCACCCTCAAGCTAAGAAATGAAATAGCTAAGTAGACTAACTACTAAATTCAAGAAATACTAATATTCAGAGGAGATGGAACTGTCTAGGAATAGACATTTCATTATTGGGTCTGGCTTGAGGGAGCATCTTGTAAGAATCTGTTTTTTCAAAGTTAGAAAAATATTTTTCTCATAGAACTCTTTTAAGGTTGTGATTACCAGTCTCTGGTTTTCTTTCAGGCTAAAGGAAGAACAGAGCTATTTTCTTATTAGGGTTGGGGAATGGAATCCATTGCTTGGGTTTTCTTGTTATCTCACCTGCACAGTACTTATGTACATATCTTTAAATTGTATATCATAAATTATTTATTCAAATTAATGTCCCCTTCTAGATATAAGCTCATCATGGGCAGGCAGAGTGTCTGCCAATTCTGTTGCATGGTACTCTCCCAATGCTTAGTATCCCAATGCTTAGTATAGTGCTCAGCACATAGTGCTCAATAGATACCATTGATTGATCTCAGAGAGCGTGGCGGGGGGTAAGGAAGACAATCATATTTATTGAGCATTTACTGTGTGCAGAACACTGTAGTAAGCACTTGTGAGCATACAGTACAACAGACGCATTCCCTGCTCATAACAAGCTTACAGTTTAGAGGGGGAGACAGACATTACTATAAATGAATAAATTACATATATGTATGTAAGTGCTTTGGGGATGGGAGGGGGGATGAATAAAGGGTGCAAGTCAGGGTGACACAGAAGGGAGTCGGAGAAGAGGAAAGGGGGGCTTAGGGAAGGCTTCTTGGAGGAGATGTGCCTTCAAAAAGGGTTTGAAGGTGGGGAGAGTAATTGTCTGGTGGATATGAAGAGGGTGGGCATTCCAGGCCAGAGGCAGAACATGGGTATGAGAGGCTGTAGGAGAGACAGGTGAGTTGAAGTGCTTGATAGTATTAGTTGCTGGGTTGGTTTTTTTTTTGTTTTTTTTTTAAGAGGCTCCTCCTATTGGAAGCAAAGACTTTTAATTGAATCACAATGTTGCCTTGTACAGATGTCATCAGTCAGCAGTAGCAAGGCTGAACTTTATCAAATTGGTCCAAAAGCTACCAGATCTTTAGAGAAGATATCTGCCACTAACAACAGCGACTCCAGGACTGAATTGTTAAATGACTTGCCCAAGGTCTTGCAGCAGGCAAGTGTCAGGGCTAAGATGCAAGAGTTTTGGGAATTGTTGGGGAAGGCTTCTGAGAAGGTGAGGTTTGTAGAAAGACTTTGAAGGTAGGGGAAAAGCTGGGGTCTGGCAGGTTTGAAGGGGGAGGTAGTTTCAGGTAGGGAAAATGGTGTCAGCTGTGGTTTGGAGCCTGATTAGTAGAGAGCAGTGAGAATGTAGCTTGAGGGGAGCAAAGAGTGTGTTAAGGAACAGCAGGTGGAATAAGCCAATGTGTCAGATGGAAGATGTTAGTGGAGCACCTTGGAGCCAACTAGAGAATTAAACACAGTAATCCAAAAGCCCTGCAGAAGGTGTGTTCTCCCCTCACCAGTGCCAAAGCAGCCCCAGGTGGGTCTTCAGAATCATGGCATTATAGTTGCTAATTAAATGCCCCTTAGATCTCCCATGGATCCCTAGCTTTGGCTCTTAAGCTGTGGAGGGACTCATAAAAAAAGAGAAACCAAGAGAAGGAAGGGCAGGCTTGCTCCCTACAAAAGGTTGCCAATTTTTCTGCTGCTGTTACTCCCAATCTCCGTGTAGGCAAGAAAAGGGGAGCAAATCCTGAGGAAGTGCTAGTTTCCCCCAAGTAACACCTATTGTACACCCTCAGCCTCCAGAAAAGGAAGGAGCATTTGGAGGCAGATGGCTGGAGCAGATGATCTGTTTCCTGAAGGGACGGGAGCCAAGGCGCTCAGGTTTGGAACTAGATAATCAGAATAGGAGGCAGCTAAGACCTGTGTGCTGGAGGCACAAATCCCAATCTGGGTTGGTGGGAGACGATCCTAGAAAAGAGTTAAAAATTGAAGATTAACTTTGATACTAGAGCCATAGAACTGGACAGAAAGCTTCTTCTATCATCTGTTGTCTGATTTTTTACAGAAGATGGATAATTCTGTTACTATCATGAGGAGCTAGAAAAAAATTCCGGAGGTTATTAATTGGCTTTACACCAAACTTTGAAATTGCCAGCCTGGGAAGACCATCTTATTCCACCATTAAAGTATAGCTAAGTGTTCTCTGGCATAGAACATTGTGCTAGGCACTGTACGAAGCCCAATGGCCTAGTGAATAGAGCACGGGCCTGGGAGTCAAAGGTCCTGGGTTCTAGTTCCGGCTCCTCCACTTATCTGCTGTGTGATCATGGGCAAGTCACTTAACTTCTCTGTGCCTTAGTTACCTCATCTGTGAAGTGGGGGTTAAGACTATGAGCCCCACATAGGACATGGACTGTGCCCATGTATTACCATCTATCTACCCCAGCGCTTAGAATAGTGCCTGACACATAGTAAGTGCTTAACAAATATCATTTAAAAAAAATAGACTTGGCCCTTATCCTCTAGGAGGTTACATTCTAGAATGGACAGCTTTGTGTTGCGAGATACCCTGAGGGAATTCAGTAAATACTGGATGACATTTTGCTCTAATGAGAAGTGATGAAATGTAGACAGGTTTAATCAGAGACCAGAGAATAGAGCATGGAAAGAATGTAAAGTAAGGTTTGCTGTGCAATCTCATGGGCTGAGCTGAGTTCTTGATTGCCCTGAAGATTGTTGGGTTGGTGATTCTGAGAGTGGTGGAAGGAGAGGAAGGTAACTGATGAAATTGAACAGTTTGACTCCTCTGTCATCTGGATGGACTGAAGTGCTTATATCCAAAGGTACAGAATCAGCCCTGATTTCTTTCAAGGCAGGTGGAAAGAGTCAAACCATAAGTAAATGTCAAAACTGTGGTTGGGATTGGGAGTGAGGCAGGGAGAGGACGTGAGAAGTTGTACTTCCTGCATGCTTGGCCAGCCTAGGTGTAGGGTAGAGAAGCATCCTTTTTTTTGACTTAATGAGAGATTTGATGAAGGGAAAGTGGGGATGGATTAGTGGAAGAGATTGATGATGAGCTTATTTGTTAAGTGCTTACTGTGTGTCAAACCCTGTTCTAAGAGCTGGGATAGTTATAAGCTAATCAGGTTGGACACAATCCCTATTACGCAGGGGGCTCACAGTCGTAATCCCCATCTTACAGATAAGGAAACTTGAGGCCCAAAGAAGTGAAGTGATTTACCCAAGGTCACACAGCAGACAAGTGGTGGACCAGGGATTAGAACCCAGGTCTTTTTGACTCCCAGACCTGTGCTGTATTCACTAGATCACGCTTCTTCTTAGAGGACTCTCCCTGTTGTTGGCAATTTTAAACCTTTTTTATTCTTGCTGAGCATATGAACTATGCAGGCACTTAATCCATATGAATTGGATTGAGAATGCAGTTCAGTCTCCTAGAGGATTGAAGGTCCAAGGAGGGCCTGTAGCCTCTGTAGGCAGAGCCCCGAGCTGGGACCTAAGTTGACTTCCTCTTCCAAAAACTGTCCCTGACTCACTAACTGACCTGGGCCATTGTGCCTCACCTCCCAGGCATTTAGTTATTCCAGTTGTGAAATGGAGGAAATATTTGCCACCTGCCTGCTTTCAATAATCCCAGTGCAGATTATTATTCCATGTTGTTCAATTTAGTGTCCTTTGAGCATTCCTGTCAAAAACAAACAACCTGAATTGTGGCAGCTGTTTTGAGTCTTTGTTCCATGCTCTTAGCCAGTCCCTCCTTTGGTTAGCTGGAATTTATCCCTCAGTCTGTGATGCCGAGGAACTCTTGACATGTTAGTTAAGGTGGGGAGAACATGTGCAATCTTTGGGGTCATTATTTGAGTTGGCATTGCCAAGCTTCTCTGTTCAGGTTGAAGGAAGTGGCTCTCAATGGAAATTGTTATGGGGAAATAAAAAGGAGATCAGAGTCAGTGACCTGCAAAATGTTCTATTTCCTCGATTTCTCCAGACAACCATTGTTTTAAACACCTGTAATATCCAGATGATTTTCTATGGTTTGATCAGCCCACTCAGTGAGTTTATATACTACTCCACTGGGTAAAGTAGTAGAGAGTATAAGGTTTTTAATAAGTAAATACTCTCCTCAACTATGGCCTCAGAACAGAGGAGGCTACAGCAGTGTCTTTTGGAGAGGAAGGCTAACAGTTTATTTCTGTGGACACAATCTGCACCCCTTAGCCCAACCATGCACTTCATGGTTTGGGCCATAGGGTGTCTAGGCCAGGTAATAATGTGGAAGACTCAGAGCAACACATCAAAGCACCATTTCGAGTGCAAATCGGGTTAGCCTGTCCTTATAACAGTAGAATTTCCAACATAACTAGTTCTAAATTGCAAGAGGTCCAGAATATTGGTCACTCATTTGCTAAAGAGAAAGCATCATTTTTCTCAAGCACACTGGGTATTTAAACATTCTCTTTGGGGAAAAAATTATGTTCTTCACCTTAGATGTCTAAGAAAGGTACTTCACTCAAATGAGACTCACCAAAGGACCCTTAACTAGGGGGACTGTAAAAACTGTTCTAAATCTACCAAACGAAGAAAATAACTGATACATTCTGCTATACATGACTGAGACAGAATTGAAAACTGTTCTAGTCACTGCATATTGCAAATACAACAGCTCAGTAAAAGATGATGTTTGTGCACCCAGTGTGGAATGGATTTTCCTTAACATACCCATCTTTTCAGCCACATCTATACTCTTGGTTAAATCTCACTGTAAATCTCACTGTCAGTATTATCAATCATTAGTATCGACCCATCCACAGTATTATCTTTTTCATCTTCTTTGAATTGGAAAGACAGGTGTCTATGACCTTAATGAACCCAATTCTCCAAACCCCTCAGTAAATACTATTATTAAGTGAAGCAATATGATACCTCTAAGTGAGGCCCAATCATAGCAGCTGATGGAGCTAGAGAAGCAGCGTGGCTCAGTGGAAAGAGCATGGGCTTTGGAGTCAGAGGTCATGGGTTCAAATCCCCCCTCAGCCACTTGTCAGCTGTGTGACTTTGGGCAAGTCACTTAACTTCTCGAGGCCTTAGTTACCTCATCTGTAAAATGGGGATTAAGACTGTGAGCCCCACGTGGGACAACCTGATTCCCCCTGTGTCTACCCCAGCGCTTAGAACAGTGCTCGGCACATAGTAAGCGCTTAACAAATACCAACATTATTATTATTATTATTACACAGTGGTCAGTGATCTATTTCAATCAGTCAATGGTATTTGAGCACTCACGCAGTGCTGAACACTCTTCTAAGCATTTGGGAGAATGCAATGGAGTTAGAGAGTTTAGAGAGAGTTAGTAGAGAGAAACTTCCCTTAGAGTTTACGATCTCCAAGTGTAATAGGCCAAGTGAGGGTTAGTCATTAAGAAAACCTCATCATCGCTTGAGGAAACAGTGGTAAATACAGATGGATCATTGGAAAGCAGCAAGGCCTAGTGGAAAGAGCACTGGCCTGGGAATAAGAGGATCTGGGTTCTAATCCCAACTCTGCCACTGGCCTACTGCGTGACTATGGGCAAGTCACTTAACTTCTCTGTGCCTCAGTTTCCTCAACTCTAAAATGGGGATTCAGTACCCATTCTTCCTTCTACTTAGTCTGTGAGCCCGATTAACTTCTTTCTACCCTAGTGCTGAGAACGGTGCTTGACACACAGTAAGTGCTTAGCAAATACTATAATACCATAATAATATTTATAATTCGACTCAGAACGAACATTTTGGTCGACACTGGAACTGTGCGTTTCTTAGAAGGAGACAACTGAGCTGATGTTCAGGACAAATGTTGGGTTGTACTATAACGTGGTTGGTCCAACCTCATTGTCAGAAGGGGAATGGCAGTCTTAAGTTCTTAGTTTTAGACCAACCTTAGAGGTAGGAAGGATCGCCTTGATCTTGCCTTTGCAATGCATTGCACAGTTGATGTGGATTCAATTCAGGAAAAATCTTCACTTTCAGCATAATAAGGCTACTGTGGGAAATGAAATGCCAGATTTGTCTTTTGAGTGCTGTGCAGAAACGTTGCCACCTTAAAAAAAAAAAAATCCAGGTATCAATCAGTAATATTTGAGTACCTATTGTGTGCTGACAACTTGCAAGAGTACCACAGAATTAGTGGATCCCATCGGCTCCCTTCCCTGAAGGAACCTAAATTCTAGCGGGGGAGACAGACAAAATAAATTCAGATGGCAGGAGTAAGTGGTTGGATATTGCAGGCACAAGTCTTTATGTTCACAAGTACTATAAATGATGGTGAATACACCAGTACAAAGTTGGTAACTACCTAGTCTCTCAGCTGATAGTAGACTTTATATCTGGCTTTGTGTCCTACCCTAGAGTGGATTTCAGATTTTGCTCTCTTTAATACAAGGCAGCAAGATTGTCAATCACTTGTCTTTGGAATGTGATGCTACTTTCCTTTAACTGCCCTGAGAGGATATTGGTTAAATTTGCCAGCCAGTTACCTCCCCACTCCTGATAATGTGGCTCAGTGGAAAAAGCCTGGGCTTGGGAGTCAGAGATCACAGGTTCAAATCCCGGCTCTGCCATTTGTCAGCTGTGTGACTGTGGGTAAGTCATTTCACTACTCTGTGCCCCAGTTACCTCATCTGTAAAATGGGGATTACCTGTGAGCCTCATGCGGGACAACCTGATGACCCTGTACCTACCCCAGTGCTTAGAACAGTGCTCTGCACATAGTAAGCATTTAACAAATACCATCATTATTATTATTATTATTATAATGTCTTCAATTTAGTCTTTAATTTCCTGGTACTGTTCTGAAAACTTCCTTGAGTCTCTTCCTGTATGTTGTTAGGTCTGAAGAAGTTCCGAACCTTCCACTTCTCTGAGAGGTGTCCTTTGAAGTCTTCCTTCTAGAAAGTCTTGATGTTTTTGCCCATCTGGAAACTGTCCTCCTTGCCAACGAGGGATTCGGTGTGCGTTGCTCTGCGATCTGCTGTTTTTTTCTCTGCCAAACTGCTGACTATTCCATTAGAAGCTGAATTTTATTGGCAGACCTTTGAGATAAATTAGTCCAAAGCTGTCTGTGCCATGAGCTTGTTTCCAAACTAAGGACTGAAGGAAATTTTGAGTTCAGACTGACATTCCACGGAGACAGTCGAGCTAAGTGTAGCAGGGCCCTGACAACATAATTTCAAGTAGCATATGTGCAGCGATCTCGAGTGGTGCTTGAGTGAAAAACAAATTTTCAGCCTGTGTCTTGCCCATCTCTGCCTTTGTCAGGTTGCTTCAAACTTAACAAAATCTGCAGTAGTTGTTTTTGGAGATGTTTCAATTTACTCTAAGTGCCTTGTTTACATAAAAGTAATCAATCCCTCAATTGTATTTATTGAGTGCTTACTGTGTGCAGAACACTATACTAAGTGCTTGTAACAGACTTGGTAGACACGTTCCCTGCCCACAATGACCTTAAAG
This sequence comes from Ornithorhynchus anatinus, assembly GCF_004115215.2. Taxonomy (NCBI): domain Eukaryota; kingdom Metazoa; phylum Chordata; class Mammalia; order Monotremata; family Ornithorhynchidae; genus Ornithorhynchus; species Ornithorhynchus anatinus. The sequence goes on from NC_041741.1 coordinate 39,959,654, forward strand.
TCTAGTGAGGGAGACCGACATTAATATAAATATTTACATAAGTGCTGTGGGGTTGAGGGTCGGGTGAATAAAGGGAGCAAAGCAGGGCGATGCAGAAAGGATTAGGAGAAGAGGAAATGAGGAATTAGGAGAAGAGGAGGAGATGTGCCTTCAATAAGGCTTTGAAGGTGGGGAGAGTAATTGCCTGTCAGATATGAAGAGAGAGCAGTGTTACAGGCCAGAGGCAAAATGTGGATGGGAGGTCACCGGTGAGATAGATGAGTCCAAGGAACAGTGAGGAGGGCGGCATTAGAGGGGCTAAGTTTGTGGACTGGATTGGAGTAGGAGAGCAGCAAGATGAGGTTGAAGTGGGGCAAGGTGATTGAGTGCTTTGAAGCTGATGGTAAGCAGTTTCAGTTTAATGCAGAGGGTAATTGGGCAACCACTGGAAGTTCTTGTTGAAATTGCAGGACTTTCAAGAACAGGGGGCATGGTAATCATTCTTTTCTGCATCCTGCCTCATCTGCAGTTTTCCAGTTGGCTAATATTAGTTTTAGACATCTGACGCAGTAGTGAAGTAGTAAAATGGCTAGAATGCAAAGATGTGTAAACTTGGAATTACTGGCTTCAAACTCTTTTTCCTCATCCTTTTTCTCAACTCTTCACACCTTAGAGACATCCTCCTGGGCTCAGTAGGAAGAGCTCAGGCATGGAAGCCCAGCCTGGGTTCTCATCCAGGCCCTCCTGGCCAGCTGTATGGTCTTTAGCAGGCTGCTTAACTGCCCTCGGTCCCAGTTTCCCATCAGCACAATGGGGATGAACTCTACCCTTCCCTTCTTCCCAGTGATGTTGTGAGGATAGAGTGAGAGAACTGTTGTAAAAACATTTTCAGAATCAGTTGATTGTAATTATCGATCACTAATTGTGAGCAGAGTACTTAAGTGCTTGGGAGAGAGTACAAGATAACAGAGTTGGTAGGCATGTTTCCTGCCCACAGTGAGTTTACAGTCTTACACTGTGAGCCACTTGTGGGACAGGGAGTGTGCGTAACCTGATTATCTTGAATCTATCCTTGTGCTTAGTACAGCACCTGGCTCATGCAAATGCCTAACATACTATTGCTATTATAATTATTATTATTATGATCAATCGTATTTATTGAGTGCTTACTGTATGCAGAGCACCTAAGTGCCTGGGACAGTACAATATAAGAGAGTTGGTGAAAACATTCCCTGTCCACGAACTTACAGTCTATTATAAGGCTATGGTGGATCTGCTCTGCTTACAATAGTGCAATGCTCAATAAATACCATTGATAGTAACATGGCCTAGTGGAAAGTCCATGGGTCTGGGAGTCAGAGGACCTGTGTTCAAATCCCAGCTCTGCCATTTGTCAGCTGTGTGATCTTGGGGAAGTCACTCAACTTCTCTGTGCCTGTTACCTCATCTGTAAAATGGGGATTAAGATTGTGAGCCCCATGTGGGACATGGACTCTGTCTTACCTAATTATCTTTTATCTACCCCAGTGCTTAGTACAGTACATGGCACATAGTAAGCACTTAAATACTGTAGAAAATTGATTGCTCATAGTCACTGCTCTAAAGGAGATTCTTAGTTTTGGTTCTGTCTGATGGAAGGAGCTGGGAATCTTCCAGTTCAAGCTTTCCTCTTGATAAAGCGAGGGTTTTCCTTTCCCTCTTTTCTCCACCCTCCTCTCAATTGCCTCATTTTTGGCAGTACCACTGACCCAGAAAGTGGACTGCGGCATTCTTGCCGGCTAGTTTCTGGAAATGGTTTAAACTGTCGTTCACTCAGAAGGGAATTCACCATGTGCAATGTTCTGTTGGAATAGTGGGCTGCTTGTGTGCTTGTTCAGTGAGTTTGACAGAGGTGCAGGAGGGCTGGCAACCTTCCAGGGAACCAGTAATTACGTTTTCCATGAAAAACTGCAGTGGATATCCAAATGTTTAATGGAAATGGGAAAGCCACCTCCCCCAAACCCCCCTAATCCAAAGTGGTGCCGGCATGATTGAATTCATCACTTTGCTTCTCCTGTGAAGGGTCACCTTCAGCCTCCTGACTCCATCCTTCCTCCCCAGGCACGTGGTCTGCTTTCTGACAGGTAACATTGCCAACTGTCCCTGACGGCTGTCGGGGGACCGACCTGTTCTTCCCCTGCTTGTCTGTCTCCCTGTCGGAGCCCTCTCTGCCGGGGAGCAGAATAAAGCAGGATTCATATGCAGAGCTGCAGGCTGGCTAAGATCAGCTTGCTCTTACCCATGCTTGTCGAGTATCTGAAATTGAAATATTGAAACTTCAAGCCTATTAAGGTTTCAGTCATATTAAAAAAATAATAAATTGGTAATTTGGGGAGAGAGCTTCTTTGGCACCATAAAATGGTCATTTTCTGCAAGTGGGAATGACCTCATCCAGACTCGCAAAGGCCTCCATTCCCACTCCTTTATTCCCCTCCTTCCTTGTCACTTCAAGCCTCTGCTATAGCCTTTTCTTCCAAGGCGGTCCGAGTATGACTGCAGTCGGTTTCTGGGAGGGGGCGGTTTCCCTTCTGGCACCCTGAATCCATTTTAGCACACCATTTATTCAGTCTTAAAGGTAAGTGGGTGCCCCGGGCCCTTGGAATCAATCTGGGTCCAGACTGAGAACTAGTTAAGTGACATCTGGGTTAAAATGTTGTAAGATTTTTGTTCACCACAAAACCCTGTGGAAAAGGTGGGTTGCAAGGGGGATGCTCCCTCAATCCCAGAGGGAGTTGTGTTTCCCATGTAATAGTTACTGGATGAAATTCTTATAGAAAGGGCTGTTGTGGTGGTCTGCATTAGAAGAATGGCCAAAATAGGGAAATAGTAACACTTGTGGATCTCAAGCCCACAGTACAACTGATGGAGACAGAGCTGGTGGGCATTTTTCCAGTTGTTAGATTTTGAGGGAAAAGAATGGCAAAACTGGGGAATCATTCCCATTCGCTGAAAGTAGCCTTTTTATTTTAATGGTATTTAAGCACTTACTATATGCCAGCCACTGTACTAAGCGTTGGGGAAGATACAGGCTAATAAGGTTGGACACAGTCCCTGTCCCACATGGAGTTCACAGTTTTAATTTCCATTTTACAGATGAGGTAACTGAGGCACTGAAAAGTTAAGTGACTTGCCCGTGATCACACAGCAAACAAGTAGCAGAGTCAGAATTAGAACTCATGTCCTCTGACTCCCAGGCTTTTGTGAATCTGGAATCTGTAGATCCGCATCAGAGTATTTATGCAGGACACACCCTCTCCCCAACTTTCCCTGCCTTCCAACACTTATATTTCTGTATTTGTCCAGTTTGTTTGCAGAGTTACATTGGAGATAGCAACAGACAGGATAATCCAGGGTGGGTTTCAGGAAGAAATGGTATTATTGATTGAGCACCTACTGGGTATAAGGTTCTGTACTAAGCACTTGAGAAAACTCAGCAGAAACAGTATGTTCCATGGCCACAAACAGCTCAGCTCTGCAAGAACAATGCAGCAGGGTGGTTAGAAAGCACTTGGTATTTATGGAATTTTCCTTTTGGATTTAATTCTTCCTCCTAGTAGAAGGAGGAAGCATGCCACCTTCTTCAGGCGATGGACAATCTCTTCCTCTTCTAAGGGGTGAGTCCATCTCTTCCCAGCACCTTCAAATGGGCTCCACTTGAAGCCTAGGGGCAGGGAAAAGCCGAGTGAGGCTTTTAGGACCACAAGCGGAAACATCAGAATTTAATCTTTACAGGATTGTTACAGAAGTGTCAGCCAAAACTGACAGATTTTCCCTTTCCCCTCCTCTGTTATTGTCCATGGCACTGACAAGCCTGGCCATAAGACAAGAGTCATTTGAAGTGGATTTAATGGTTCAGGAAGTTTAAACTCTAAAAATACCATCATAGTTAGCATCATCCCTCAACAGTTGTGTACCTCTTCATACCTGAACCCTGTCGTTTTTCTGAATCATTTCCCAAACTAACCCTTTGGGGCCAGCTTAATTGAATTTGGCACAGAAACGAGAGGAAAGTTCTCAGACTCTGAGTTTCCAGACTTGGGCTTAGCACCCTGAGTTTCATTTTTTTCTTTAGGAGAAAAGGAATAGCTACATCCACAGCCCAGAGCGGGCCCCTCCAATAGCAGGACTTCGTGCTCCCTGCTGTCAGCGACTCAGCAGAGACCGTGCAGGCTCTTGGTTTGGAAAAAGCCGAACTCTTTCAGCAGGAAGTTTTCTAGCCCCATAAAACTGAAGCAGCGGAAAGCGTTCTCCAGAGGCGAAGCCCACTGGGTCCACTGGAGAACAAAATTAAGTACTGCAGCTTGGGGTTGAACAGTTCATTGTGTTGTCAGTTCAGCAGAACCCTATGGGAATTGAAGTGAGGAGAACCACAAGGCACAAAAATTTACTCAGGGACAAAAGGGCTCTCTGGACGACGGGTACCAAGCAGTCTGTAGTGGTTTTTGGTATCTGGGTAGTTGGAGTTTTTACTCTTTGGAGGTTGGAGACCGGCCCGAGGATTGCTTACTGCCTCGCAGGAGATTCGTGCCAATGGAACACCCATATGGCCGACATCGGCGCTGTCCATCTTCTTCTCCTGCTCCTTACCCTGGCCCTGACCCTGGGCTCTTCTTCCTAAGCCAGAGAATGGTGAGAGGACCACGTATGATAGTGGAAAATGAGAAGAGGTGCTTTCTCACCTTCAGGAGGTGAGTTGGGAATAGCTAGGGGATCCTCCCCACCCACCACCAATACAGACATGCCCTAGGAAGGACCAAGGGAACTTGGAGTTACAATCACTTTGAGAGAGAAAGAAACTTTAATGCGGAGTACAGGAAACCGGGATGGCCTGTTCATTTAATTGTTAATACTTGTGGTATTAACGCATGGCCCAGTGGAAAGATCATGGGCCTGGGAGTCAGAAAGTCCTGGGTTCTAATCCCAGCTCTGCCACTTGTCTGCTTTGTGGCCTTGGGCAAGCTATTTCACTTCTCTGTGCCTCAGTTACCTCATCTTTAAAATAAGGATTGAGAGTGTGAACCCATGTAGAACATGGACTGTGTCCAACATGATGAGCTTATATCTACCTCAGTGCTTAATACAGTGCCTGGCTAATAGTAAGTGCTTAACAAATACCTTTAAAAACAATAATCATGATGGTAGACTGTAAGCTTGTTGTGAGCAGGGAATGTGTCTACCAACTCTTTTATACTGTACCCTCCCAAGCACTTAGTACAGTGTTCTATATTACAGTAAGCACTCAATAAATATGATTGATTAAGGCTTACTATATGCCAAACACCATCCTAAGCACTGGGATGAATACAGCATAAGCAGATTGGATACAGTCCCTGGCCAATATGGGATTCACGGTCTGAGAGGGAGAGAGGTAGAGCCGATTCTTCCAGTTGAGGGAACTGAAGCCCCGAGAAATAAAGTGACCGCCCAAGATCACACAGCAGGCAAGTGGTGGAGCCGGGATTATAACCCAGGTCTCCTGACTCCTAGGCCCATGCTCTTTCCACTGGCCACCTTGCCTCTCTGCAGTGATCTGGATCCATATCTGTTTATGGGTCATTGTCCAGTGTGTTCCAGTGTGTCCCTGATGGCTCTGTCACTCCCCTGGCATGTTCTTGTGGTGCTTTGCAGTCATTCCCATGCCAAGAACACATGTGCTTTGTGGCTGCTTTTGGCAGATTAGTGATGTCTGTGGTTTTGCCTCGTGGATTAAAGAGGGCTGGGATGCAGAGAGAACTGCACGCCAGCGTGCTAGGCTTTAGTTGCCTCTGGGTTTAACTTGTTTGTTTTTGTGGCCAGGGATAACGTTTCTTTTGCCCCACTGCATTTCCTTATTTTTGTCCCACTGCGGCTCCCATACTGCAGTTGCTTAAGGATGCCTATCAGTTGGCCAGTGGAGTGCTGCTGAATTTTGATGAGGACGGATCCAGGCCCAGTGAGCTGGCGGCATTCCAGGCTTTCCTTGTTGGGATTCTTTGACAAGGAGGCTGGAAGGCGCTGATGATCAAACCCGTCCGGGAGCTAAGGCAGTGGTGGCTGATCCAAGCCGAACAGCCCCGTGGCTGGAGAAGCTTTTACTGGGGTGTGAAACCTGATGCCAGGTTGGCACTGCCTGCTGCCTTGCTTATCTCCTAGAGCACGTGCCAACTTCCCTGATATGAGATACAGCTGCGAGGGTAACGTGCTATATTTGCCACAGAAGCCAATTACAGAAAAATAACAATTATATCTTGGCACGTTTGTAGCCCGTTCTCCAAGAATCTCAAATGGCCTGATTGCACACTATTCTGTTACCCTGAAAGGAGAAAAATAATATCGATTTCTAGTTGGATTGTCCAAAGCATAGCTAATGTCCTGTTGTGAAGAGCACCAGCAACGTGTCTACATTTTCCTCTGATTTTTGCCAGGGTGAGTGTTAGTGTGATGCTAAGGGGCAAAAGAAGAATATTCTCTCGCCTCAAAAACGCATGGGCATTTGGAACCCAATAAATGCCAAATAAATAAAGGCACTAGGTACCGTGAGCTAATTAGTTTGAATCTACCCCTGCGCTTAATACAGTGCTTGACACATAAAATAAATGCTAAACAAATACCGCGATTATTATTAGTGGGAGAGATATGGGTTGGAAATCTCCTTTGGGTCTGGGGTACTCTCTCAAGCACTTCATACAGTTGGTACTCAGTAAATAGTGATGATTAACTGAAATGCATTTAGAACACATGAGTAGCTTCGTAACATGAGTCAGCCCTTTCTTCCTTTTCTTTCCATGATATTTAAGCGCTTGCATACCAGGTACTGTACCTAACTGCTGGTACAGTTACAAGCTTATCAGGCTGGACACAGTCTATGTCCCGCATGAGGCTCTTAGGCTTAATCCCCATTTTACAGATGAGGCAACCGAGGCACAGAGAAGTGACTCACCCAAGGTCACCCAGCAGACGAGGGGCAGAGCCAGGATTAGAACCCAGGTCCTTCTGACTTCCAGGCCCACGCTCTATCCTCTAGGCCATACCGCTTCTTCTTAATGTTTCCTTGGCTGTCCTCTAGGTGAATGTGTCCAGGCACTGGAGAAGCAGCATGGCACAGTGGAAAGAGCATGGGCTTTGGAGTCAGAGGTCATGAGTTTGAATCCCGGCTCTGCCATTTGTCAGCTGTGTGACTGTGGGCAAGTCACTTCACTTCTCTGTGCCTCAGTTACCTCATCTGTAAAATGGGGATTAAGACTGTGAGCCCCACGTGAGACAACTTGATTCCCCTGTGTCTACCCCAGCGCTTAGAACAGTGCTCTGCACATAGTAAGCGCTTAACAAATACCAACATTGTTATTATTATTATCACTGGCTGGGGTCTCCTCATGGGGTTGGGTGGTGCCTTCTCACACTGTGGAACCTCAACTTCAAATGAAGGGTAATGTGGCAAATCTGCCAGGCGAGGAAGATGGCTGACTCTGCAATGTCTAAATTTAGTCAGAAGATATGGAGTCACGCCCTTATGTTATGGAAATTACACACAGCTAGCACCACCCCCCACCCCCCAGCACGTTAGTAGGGTCAGAAGAGAGCTTCAGTAATGCATGGCAATCAAATTAAGCAGAAAGCTCAATGCACATTTACACAGAATAAACCCATCAGTGAATTTTATGGGCTCTAGTTGCATTTGCAGGGGAATTTGAATATGAATATCCTGGTCCTTGGATAGACTATTGGACTCAAGAATTGAATGCCAGCCAGACACTGGGCTGGTTCCTGATTTACCACTGAATCACTGCGTGCTCTTGACAAGGCTCTTAACTCTCTTTCTTTGCCTGATTGTCACTGTTTGTAAAATGGGAGTGGTATTAATTCTGATTCACCCCACCTCACGAAGATGTAGTAGGATAAATGGACATAATAGGACTGTATAGGATTTGAGCCCCAGGGAAGCGTGCAAAAATGATTGTCTTGAACCCACAGCACTTATCCGGGATATCTTTTACTTTGACTGCTGCCCCTATCTGTAATATAGTTTAATATTCTCCCCTCTTCCCCACCAATCCCCAGTAAATTATCAGCTCCTTGAGGGCAGGGATTGTGTCTATTTACTTTTTTGTACCTTCATAATATTCAGTTGTATTTATTGAGTGCTTACTGTGTGCAAAGCACTGTACTAAGCACTTAGGAGAGTACAGTATAACAACAGATAAACACATTCCTAGAACAATGGCCTGCACACAGTAAGGGCTCAAATACCATTTACTGGGATGGGGGGTAGTATTCTATCTAGTCCTCTGATAGCCTGAAAGTCAGCCCATCTTTCTAAGAGTCTAATTTAGAACTAGGGTGTGGTTTATGTTCCAGGGAGGATGAAGCCCATTGTTACTGATTTTTGCATTCTGAGGAAGGGGAAAGGGACTATACAGGAATTCCTCTGAAAGAAATACATTATTTTCAGGTTTATGTTTTATTTTTTCCTAAGCAGCATAAATTAGAGAGATAATGTATCATTGGTGCACCTGAACTATATTTAATACAAAGTAGCACAACTCAGATTGAAGTAGTTGAACTTGTCCTGACATATTTGACAGAACCTACAACAAACCACCTTGTATTTTAATTTCCCTCTAGAATAAGTGGAATACAAAATGAACATCTGTGGAGCATGGCTGGAATCCATTTGGGGTTGGAGGATGGAAAGATGATCATTGGTTGCCTTCACTGGGCTCGGGTTACAATTACCTCCCTATGCTGGCTTGCAGGAGAAAGTTCCCCCTTAAACGCCTCAGGCCCGGCCTGTTTCTCCTCACCATCTCCCACTTCCCGCCTTCGCCACCATCACTGTTGTCATCGTGGTGTTTGCTGAAGGAGAAAAAGATGAGTCATCCCTCAAATTTTAACTGCTGTCAGATTTTTTCTTGGAAGGGGAAATGTTTCAGTCAATCAATGGGATTTATTGAGTGTTTATTACATGTAGAGCACTGTACTGAGCACTTGGGAGAGTACAATACTCCGGAATTTGTGAACATCAATGACATGACAAGAGGGGAAAATAGCTGGGACCACTGGGAACTGTTCGCCCTGACTCCAGGTGTCACCAAGGTGGGCAAGCATAATCCCATGCCCCTAGTTCCATAAAGGCAGTTTACCAGAGTGGCTTCGCAGAAAGCGTCAGGTGATTTGAGAAGCTCACCATGGTCCTGGGAGCAGTTCAGCATCTGGCCTGGATTGGTGGAGAGAAGCTGTGGAAAGGGGATTAGAGATTTAGGCTAGTAGGAGGCCAAGCGGACAAGAGGATAGGCAGGAAGACCACAACCAGTCATAGCACATCTGTCCAAATTGACCATGCCTTCTATTTACCCACTTTCTCATTCACATATAAGAATAATGGCATTTATTAAGTGCTTACTATGTGCCCAGCAGTGTTCTGAGCCTTGGGGTAGATACAAATTAATCAGATTGGGCACAGTCTCTGTCCCACATGGGACTCAGAGTCTAAGTAGGAGGGAAACAGGTATTGAATCCCCATTTTACAGTTGAGGAAACTGAGGCAGAGAGAAGTAAGAGATTTACCCAGGATCACACAGAGGCAAGTGGCAGAATCAGGATTAGAACTCAGACTTTCTAATTCCCTTGCTCTTCCACATTCTAATAACAGGCACAATCTCAATATTTAAGTATTCCCTAATATACTGCTCATCAGCCATTCTCTTCTTCCCTCTCCCTGTGATTTCCGTTGTGTCTATGTCAAGTTCCCCGAAGACAGGGATTGTTTCTTCTATTTGTATTGTGCTCTTCCAAACACAGTCCAGAGCTGGACACCAAGGCGTAAAATATTTGATCAAACAATAATTGCAAACGATTGGATCTGAATGAAGCAATGATCCAGGATTGGTTTGGGTTCATTTGAAGGATTGGCTCTGAGGAGAAAGAACGACTCAGGATAGGTGCTTTAGTTAATAGTTCAGATATGTGGGATGGAAGGAGAGCCTCAGTAGCACTGAGATTTTTGGAAGAAGCAGGGGAGAAGGAACAGTCTTGTTGGAGGAGCTCTGTGAAAACCCATAAAATGTAGATTGGTTTCTGTTCACCCTTCTGCCGCTTTGAGCAAGTCACTCTACTTACACGACCAGGACTGAAGTTCAACTGTGGTTGCGAGGAAAAGGTGCTAAAGAAGAGTTGCCAAAGCTCTGTGCAGCAGTCATTTTAATAAAATAGTAATAATTTAAAGCATTGTGGCATATAAGTACTATGTGGCAAACACTGTGCTAAGCACTGGGATAAATACAGTATAATCAGATCTGACACTGTACTTGTCCCAAAGTAGGTGGGAGAAAAGTCATTTTACCTCATTTTACAGGTGAGAAAAGTAAGGCCCAAAGAAGTAAAGTGACTTGCCCAAGATCACACAGCAGGCAAGTGGCAGAGTCACTATTAGAACCCAGCACCTCTGACTCTCAGGCCTTTGCTCCTTCCACTGGTCACATGGCTTCTCAAAAAGCCACAACTGGGTCTGGCATATGAAGTGTCCTGGGAGGCTGTTTAGTGATCAGCCAGCTGATGGAATAATAATAATAATGGTATTTGTAAAGTCCTTACTATGTGCCAGACACTGTACTAAACTCTGGGAATGCATCTGCTGGGCCACTATCTGTGTGCCCCCACCTCTTCCCTCTTCTCCTCCTTCCCCTTCACCCTCCCAGAACAATCAGGATCTCTGGGTTTTGTTGGGTTTCATGTAGAAAGCAAATTGTGCTCTGAGAGGTTACTTTGAACTTCAGGCACATGTTTTGCATTTAAAATGATTCAAATTGAAAAGAGCTGTAATTGTTGCCCTCAAATCTGATCCTCTCATCTCTTCTTGGTGGTTTTATCCCCATCCAAAAGGTGCAGTCCTCCTTGACTGAGGAATATCTCCACTCAGCAATGGAACTCTGCCTCTCCATTTGTTCCCAGTGCCTTCAGGGGCAGGTGGCCTGGGCTTAGCAGTCTTCCCTAAAGAGGCAGCATGGCCTAGTGGATAGGTCACAGCCTGGGAAGCAGAAGGACCTGGGTTCTAATCCTGTCTCTGCCACTTGTCTGCTGTGTGACCTTGGGCAAGGTACTTCTCTGTGCCTGTTACCTGTAAAATGTGGATTGATATTGTGACTAATCTGATTAGCTTGTATGTATCTCAGCATTTAGTACAATGCCTGGCACATAGTAAATGCTTAACAAATACCATAAAAAACAATCAAAAAGGAAAGAAGTGGCTGCGTAGGCAGGACCCTGGGTCGGTTCCAGTTGAGGGCTAGCAGTGAGGTGCCAGGGAAGCAACGTAGCGTGACTCTGGCAGTGCCTGGACCCTCCTCTACTGCCCATCTTGCTAACCCAAACCGTTCCCTGTGTGTCATATTATACTTTCCCAAGCATTTAGTACAGTGCTCTTCACATAGTACTCAGTAAATACAGGGAGTAGGTTGGCATTAGAGGAACCAAGTGTGCAAGCTGGGTTGTAGTGGGAAATCAGGGAGGCAAGGTAGGAGGGAGCAAGGGGATTGATTGCTGTAAAGCCTATGGCGAGGAGTTTCTGTTTTGCAGAGGTAGATTGGCAGCCACTGGAGGTTCTTGAGGAGTGGGCAAACACAGACTGAACGGTTATGTAGAAAAATGATTACGGTAGCAGAGTGAAATATAGACTGGAATGTGGAGAGAGAAGAGGCAGGGAGGTCAGTAAGGAGGCTGATAGAGTAATCAAGGTGGGATTGGATTAATGTGGTAAGAGTTTGGATGGAGAGGAAAGGGCAGATTTTAGCAACGTAGTGAAGGTTGAACCTACATGCTGTGTTGATAGATTGAATATGTGGGTTGAGTGAGAGAGATGAGTCGAGAGTAATGTCAAGGTTACAGGCTTGTGAGACAGGGAGGGTGGTGCTACCCGCAGTGATTAGGAAAGTTGGGAGTAGGGGGTGGTAGGGAACTGAAGACTGAGGGGTTCGAAATTCTGTCTGGACTCCAGTCTGCTTCCAACTTTGTGTACATAGTTGTGGTTTCATTTTAGAAGGCAGTATTGACAGTGACATTCACCTACGAGTATGTGTGTTCCTGAAAAGGCCGATGAGGGATCCACAGTTTTGGCCACATTGGGTACACAAAAAGGTTGTCCTCTGTTGTGGTTTATTATAATATTTTTGGACGAGCCAATTTCCAGGGAGTTAAGGTCTGGCATAGCCTGGGTAATTCCTACTGATAGTTTCAAACTCACTCTTGTCCCAATCTTTCATAAGAGTCACTTCCACGAAGCAAACATTTCTCCTCTTACTTGCAAGAGGATTGCTTACGAGAAGCAATTCTATCTGAGGGCAGAAAGAAGGAAAGTTAACAGTCCATCAGTGAGATTATTCATTGTGGTTTAAATGGGTGATATCAGGGCTTTAGCTTCCTACTTCAGGTCTAGTAGTAGTAATCGTATTTATTAAGCATTTACTGTAGGGCAAGCTAGGACTCCCTCTCAGGTCCTGCCTCATTCCATTCCCAAGTAGAATTCCTGCATGGTTTATTGAGAAGCAGCATGGCTTAATGGAAAGTGTATGGGTCTGGGTTGATGATAATAATAATAATAATGATAACTGTGGTATTTGTTAGGCACTTACTATGCGCCAGGTACTGTCCTAAGCACAGGGTATGATACAAGATAATTGGGTCAGACACAGTCCCTGTCCCACATAGGGTTCCCACTTTGCAGATGGAGGAACTGAGGCACAGAGAAGTGAAGTTACTGGCTCACTGTCTGCATACAGTAAACAAGTAGCAGAGCTGGGATTAAAACCGAAGTCCTTTTGACTCCCAGATCTGTACCCTAGCCACTAGACCATACTGCTTTTACTTGTTGGAATAGATCCACTCTAAAATGGATCAAATGGTATAAAACTAGATGATTGGCAGTTGGCAGGCTGGATGGGCAAGAGTCAAGTATCTCCTTGGACTTATTGGATAGACCCTGGCTTAAGGCTTTGGAAAAATCATAATTGCCTCTAAAAATTAATTGGGAAGGGCAATCCAAATTTGAGATACCCTGAGCTATTCATGGACTGGTCTCAATTTTTTTGAAATTAAAGTAAACAAAATGGGGCTCTTTTGAATGACCAAGCCATTTTGAGATATCTACATGTCTGTTGTTGGCCATTTATTTATTAGCTTTACATTGCTTACTTTATAAGTAGAGCAGTATTTAAAACAGTTTACACTTCTGTTATTTAGTTTCATTTTTTTGTGGTTGACATGTGCCAAGCTTAGTCCATAAAAGATGCATTGTTAAGAGATGAAATATGTCACAAATACAGTGTCACTGAGGTTACTGGTGGCTTGATGGTGGCATTATTTTTCCTCTGACTTTTGGCTTTGGGTCTGCTAAATGTGATAAAGTAAGCATACCACCTATCCTTTGTTAATTGAGGCCCATTTAAAAACCCATTAATATTTTCTTGAGCTTCTTGTCCATTTTTATTTTTCTGGCATGTAACTAGAGTTCAGAATAAACCTCCAGTGCCATACAGACATTCTGAACACAGTGGCTAATCTGTGTATCTTTATTACATTTTCAGTCCCATTGCTTCTACTGTAATTGTACTCTGTTTCTTCATTGGCCTTGAAAAGGAAAAGGATCCAAAATTGTGAAAAAGAGTGGGCCATCTTTGCCTTCAAGTCTTGAAAAATTTTAAAACTGGAGAATCATTTTTTTGCCCTCAGACATTAGTTCCCTCTTTGCATTCAGACCCAGTAACATGGGGATGAGGAAGTTGGGAAGTCATAAAGGAGAAAGTTGGGGTTCTTGTGAGGCAACTTGCTCACTTGGGGCAAGAAAGTGTATGTTATAGGAGTTCAGGCACTTTCATAATCTTATCCAAAAGAGCCGGTGAACCCAGAGGAATGAAGTCAGTTTTTAAAATGAAGCCCAAGCTAGGTAATTTAGAAACTCTGTCTGTGTAACTCAGAGATGAGAAATATGGTCATCCTGCATATGAAGGGTTAATATGCAGGAATTGGTGATCATCTGTTCTCTGTTAGAATTAAATTTTATAAATGTAGTATTCTGTCGCGATCGATAGCATTGAAATGCTAATTATGTTAGGGAGTCGATAGAAGTGGAGACAAACCCATCTCTAGCTTAACAAAATGTGATGAGAAACGTACTGTTAAAGGGCTATTTGTAAAAGGTAGAACACTTGCATATTAGAGATGATTACTTAGCCAAGGACATCTATGATAAATTAGAGGTACTCCACATTTCACTGAACACTGCTGGGCAAATAGGACCTTCCTAAAGAAAGACTAGGGACAAAGGTACCTGTCTGCCTCCCTAAGGCTTCCTTCCAGCTCTGCCTGTAATAATGAATTAATTTGCATATATCCCCCAAAGAAACAATTGTTACTAAGCAACTAACAGTAGGATGCTTAACTTCTGCCCTGCCCAAACCTGTTGGGAATGGGAAATTGGAAAAATCTTCAAATGATGCTCCAGTCAATATTCTGACCTTCATATTACTTTGGTCCGTGTGTGCCGAAGCACTGAGCTAAAATGGGGCAATTGCAGACAAGGAGGGCAGGAAAAGCATCTTAATGCAGACACCCTGAAGCCCAATTTTAAGGGATATGGTCTAGTTGTGGAATTATGGGAAACAGCAGGGTCAGGTAGACTACTCAGGGGTTCATCAGTCTGAAATGGAAGCACTTTGGGAACCACAGAATCTGGAGAATCCACTGTCTGTACTAAAGTTATTCTACCATTATTCCACTCTCATTTGTGGAATATAATTTAGTTTGAGCGATCAAAAGACCACTAACTCTCCACCTCCACTGATGACAAAGCCAGAGGAAATGGGATTATAATAGCGTGAAAGATTTAGGTTAGACACAAGGATGAATTTCCTGACAGAGAAGGTTGCTAGACTTTGGAATGAGTTACTGTATTGGAATTCCCTTCCAGGGAGTCTCTAGAAAATGAGATTCACATCTGAAGGCACAGGAATGAACTAGATGACTTTGAGATGACCTCCTTCTTCCTTGTGATTTTATGATAAGCTACTGCAAATTACCTCAGACAGATCAATATGTGAGCTCTAGCTGCAAGCTTCCAGTTTGGTGCTGAATAGAAACACATTGGTTATAGCAAAATTCCTCTATGAGGTCTGTAATTTCTTTCAGATCTTTTCTTCTCTCTTCTCACATCTACTGGCCCTTTTACAATATCCTGCAAGTTGGGGTACTTTTATACTGGGCAGTACAGCACATCATTTATTGAATTGCTGTAATGGAGAAAGTGCAAGACGTGTCTTTGGTAGCAATTTACCTCCAGTATGGTATACCGTTTTGTTAAAAGTAAGCATATGTCTGGCAATTTGGGAGAAATTGGATCACATAGTTCATAGAAAACAGTCCATTTTGAGCTTGCATCAACTGGAAGTAAAGATCTGTGGGATTGCCTGGGAGTCAAGGTGTTGTAAACCTTCTCAGTTCCCACCTTGACCCAAGGATCTACTGTTTCTGATGAAATAAATGTCCTTCAAAATTAGACGGAACATATAGCTGAAGGAAATAGCATCTTAGTGCCTTCAGAGTTCCCCTGCTACTTGTTCTCATTCTCTCTAAGTCCCAGTTCTGCTTTGATTCCTAACAGTCTGAAATTTTTGGGCTGAGCCCATCCCAAGTGGACCTGAGGCTATGTAGGGAATATTCCCATCCTCTTTATATTTTCATCGTCAGGCCCAGCCGTGCATAATCCCCCTTCTGGTGTTCGGGAGAGAGAGGGAGCTTCTATGGACTTGGAGCATGAGCCATTACAACTAATGCGCCTGCACAATAATCCCATTTTGGGGACAGCAGATGTGACTTGGTATCTTTATCAAACACGGGTAATTATTGAGTGTTTACTGTGTGTAAAGCACCTGGGAGAGTACTGTAAAGTAGCCATGATTTTCTGTCTGCAAACACTGAAGCAACATGACCTAGTGGAAAGAGCATGGGCCTGGAAGTCAGAAGGACCTGGTTTCTAATCCTGGCTATGCCACCTGTCTGCTGGTTGATCTTAGGCAAGTCACTTAACTTCTCTTTGTCTCAGTTCCCTCATCCTCAAAATAGAGATTCAGTACTTGTTCTCCCTCCTAGGTAGACTGAGGCCTATGTAGGACCTGATTATCTTTTATCTACCCCAGTGCTTAGTACAGTGATTGCTTAACGAGTATCACAATTATTATGAAAAAAATGTTTTTATCTCTGTAAGACCTACGCAAGCTTCCCAAATAGGCCAATAGCAAACTGCTAGGAGTTTAACATCTAAGTTTTTTAAATGGAATTTAAGGGCTTACTATATGCCAGACACTATATTAAGCACTGGGTTAGATACAAGAAAGTGAGGTTGGACACAGTCAACATCCCATATGGTCACAATTTTCATCCCCATTTCACAGATGAGGTAACTGAGGTACTGAGAAGTGAGGTGACTTGCCCAAGGTCACACAGCAGACAAGTGACGGAGCAGGATGAGAACCTAGGTCCTTCTGGGTCCTTCTAGGCGATGCTGATTCTACTCTGTGTGATTGTGATATTCTGAGGGTTTGCACCTTTCTTTTAACTGTGACCCAAACTGTGCTCATACTTCTTTATTTCCATGTGGTACTGTTTGTCTTTGAGTCTCTTCTCCGCAGACCGCTGAGGTACTGAACCATAACAACAAAAAAATAACAACTATGAACGGTCCTCTAGGGAAAAATCACTTATGTAGCTTTGTCCCTTCCTTTAGTTGGTTCTTGCAAAACCCTGCTGGGTCTCTTCTGTGTCCCTATCAAATGTGATTCAGTGGCATACCGTGAGTACACAGCTGTTGAGAGAGGAATGGAGAGAGGGCTCGTGAAGGGCACCCAGTTGTTTTCTCACTGAACCGCATGTTAAGGAAAATTCACATTGCAAGCCTCACCCAAAGCCACTTTCACCAGTTGAGGCAACAGATTCAAAGATAGGTGCGGACAGAGTGAGATACTGGAGTCAGAAAGGCTGACCCATACAAAATTTATTCTACGTGGTGAATTGAACTTCCCTTTTGGGTGAAATATGCTCATTTTAGTTAGTCACACATGGCGAACTGAACTTCCCTCTCAGGAGGAATACACTTCTTTTAGTTTGGTGCTCTGCATCCACTCAAACTGAAGGCTTCCCTGTTATGCGTTACTCTCACATGGTCAAGTACCTAGCTCCTGTCCATGAAGGTGTCCCACTCGGGAGGAATTCACTTATGTGTTACTCGCACGTGGCAAAGCACTCTAGCGCCCAGCTCCGTGAGAAGCACTTTACTCAATATTTTGGTATATACAACTGAAACAAAGACCCCCGATAGCTGCCCTCCAGGAGCTTGCGATCTAATGGGAGGGGATGGGGGACACCAGCCGAAACAATTTACAAATAGTGGAAGTAGGAAAAAGAACAAAACAAACCCAGAAACCACTACAGCAGCCTCAGCCTCACACCTGTCCCATGGCTCCTCACTTGGTGCAGACAAAACAGGCATCCCACCCTCAGGGCATAGTTGACACACAGCCAACACTCAGCAGGGATGACACAAGGTTACTCTTCACCGTTCTTCATAGAAACTTTTTTTTTTAAAGTTGTATTTGTTAAGCACCTACTATGTGCCAGGCACTGTACTAAGCACTGGGATAGATACAGACTAATCAGGGTGGACGCAGTCCAAGTCCCACATAGGGCTCACAGTCTTAATCCCCATTTTACAGATGGATGAAGTATCTGAGGCCCAGAGTCATTAAATGACTTGCCTGAGATCACTCAGCAGATATGTCACAGAGTCTGGATTAGAACCCAGGGCCATGCTGTATCCACCAGGGCATGCTGCTTCTCTTCCAGTTGAGTAGATGTTGGCGGGCTTATCTCTAGGTTGGAGTGGATGTCAGGTTCCAGCCAAGGTGCGCGGCTTCTGGGTGTCCCACACTCCATCCTGGTCCATGTTGGTATGTTTATAACCTGGAAAAATAAATGCTTGGGTTTAAAGGGAGTGGATTTAAAAGGATGAATCAGCCAAATGAAATAGTTCCTGGGAACTAAACAAATACTCTTAGGAGGACTGATGGGTCGGTCTAAGTACTTTTCAGATTTAAGGCTTCTGCTATGATACCTCCTTCCCCATCCCACCAAGTCTTTTAAGGGTGAACCTGGCTGGAATGGATTTCCAAGACTCAGAGAACTCTCCCCATTGGCGTTACTCCTGGAAGCTGTTTAGTTGGCTTCTTGTGAACTCATCCACTCTTCCTTGTTCAGGTCAAGGAGGAAGAAGGCGCCACCCAGCTGGGCTTTGGACCGGGATGGTTAAAAATCTTAGTGTCCTGCTGGTTCTCTCTGTTGATCCATGAGCCCTGGCTGACTTGGTGGCAGCTAGTGCTGAGGCCCTTGGATTTTTCTAGCCTGCAGCCACTCCCACCCTGGCCGCCCAGGCTTGAGATCAGGTGGACTGAGCCAGAGAGTGAAGCAATGCATCATGTGTTTCCCTTCCCCTCACACAGTTGCTTGGGAACCAGAATCTGAGGTTGGGTTAGGCTTATGTGGCCAACATCAGCAATGGGGCCTCTGGCTCCCAGCGTCATCGGTCATTGAGTCTAATGAGCCTGGGGACCATCATCAGTGCTATTTATAGAGTGCCTGCTGAGTGAGAAGCACTTTACTCAATATTTTGGTATATACAACTGAAACAAAGACCCACGATAGCTGCCCTCCAGGAGCTTGCGATCTAATGGGAGGGGATGGGGGACACCAGCCGAAACAATTTACAAATAGTGGAAGTAGGAAAAAGAACAAAACAAATCCAGGAACCATACAGCAGCCTCAGACTTGGAGAAGTGGTGTCCAGTCACCTGAATAGAACCCCCAAATTCCAGTCTGTCTGGCTCAAAACTGGACCCAACAGTGGCCATCTTTCTTTCCCGGCTTTGGAAACTCTCCATGACATTTCTTTTTTTCCCCTACCCCACCTCAAGACAACCGCAGCCTCGTATGGAAACGAGAGAGGCCAGGAAGACATATCCTAGCTTGACAGTTTTGATGGATATCTCCTATTGCTACGCCTTCCTTAAAAAGATGAATACTTTACAGCTAAATTCATCGAAGTTTTAAAACCACACAAATGAAGCTTTTGCTCTCAATAAATCTTGGTGAACTGCTGTTGAATGAATAGTTGCTCCCATCCTTCAGAGTGAAACAAAGGGAGTCACTTAGCTTCCAGATATATGTCTGTTAGGACCGTTTAGCACATCTGTTCCTAGTGCCTGAGGTTTCCGTTACCAAATAAAAGCTTTTAATAGCACACAGGATTCTCCTAGAAGTTTGTACAGAGGATCCCTCCCACTTCGAGAGTTGGATTTGAGAGTGCCTATGATTCTGGGGGATTTTACCAGCTCTTCGGATGATGATTTAAGGTTGATCAGTGTTAAACTAGGACTCTCACCAATAGTAAATCTCCATCAGGTGAGTTCCAAAATGATGCCTTGGGTTTACGGCAAGCCATTTCTCTCTACAGCTCAAAGTGCTTCAAGGCCATTTGTGTGTATACATTCAAACCTTCAGGAAACCCATCCAGTGCAACAGGCTGTTAAACATCATAAAGTCCTAGAGCTAGTCATTCTGGAATTTCTATATTGACTGAGCCCCAGAAGCTAGAAAATAAATGGATGATTGTGGGTCACTCAGCACCGTTAGCTCAGGTTGCCAATAAGCCTGTTCAGCTTGAGCCAAGGAAAAGCTTCACATATCAGAAGATCTTCATCAGCAATGTGGAACTGAATGCTGACACACATGGGAAGTAGTGTGGCTCAGTTGCAAGAGCCTGGGCTTGGGAGTCAGAGGTCATGGGTTCGAATTGGCTCAGTTGCAAGAGCCTGGGCTTGGGAGTCAGAGGTCATGGGTTCGAATCCCGGCTCTGCCACTTGTCAGCTGTGTGACTGTGGGCAAGTCACTTCACTTCTCTGGGCCTCAGTTCCCTCGTCTGTAAAATGGGGATGAAGATTGTGAACCTCACGTGGGACAACCTGATTACCCTGTATCTACCCCAGTGCTCAGAACAGTGCTCTGCACATAGTAAGTGCTTAACAAATACCAAGATTATTATTATTATTATTTCTGCTTTCTGGGGAGACCAAGGGACACTGATGCTGTATTTAACAAAGAAATATAAAGGCCAATCCAGAAGGTCAGCTGTGGGAACTATGAAAGCAGCATGTCCTAGTGGATGAGGCATGGACCTGGAAGTCAGAAGGACCTGAGTACCAATCCTGTTCTGATGCTTGTCTACTGTGTGACCTTGGGCAAGTCACTTCACTTCCCTGTGCCTCAGTTCCCTCATCTGTGAAATGGGAATTAAGATTGTGGGCCTTGTATACATCTACCCCAGCACTTAGTACAGTGTTTGGCACATAGTGAGAGCTTAACAAATACCATAAAAAAACCCAACCAAAAACAAAAGCTGTGGACCATCAAGCTTTAGTCCAAACTGTAAGTCCATGGAAAAGCAGCACTATTCAACCCTTGTTATAGATTCGAAACCTGAACCCATCTCAGTCTTCACATCAGAGTCTCGAGAATCTAGTGTCCTCCTGATGTAATATGCAGTATCAAGTAGCAAAACAGGATCATGAACAACAGTGTCCTGAAGTGAATCCAGTCTAATAGTGTAGTAACTTAGGGTTTTGGGGGGATTTTTTGGTATTGTTTACTATGTTCTAGGCACTGTTCTGAGTGATGGGATAGATACAGAATCAAGTTGAACATAGTTTATGTCCCATATGGGACTCACAGTCTTAATCCTATTTTACAGATGAGGGAACTGAGACACAGAGACATTAAGTGACTTGCCCAAGGTCACACAGCAGACAAGTGGCAGAGCTAGGATTAGAACTCAGGTCCTATGACTTCCAGGCCCAGGCTCTTTCCACTAGGGCTGCTTCTCAAAACAGTTTCCTTGGGGGGTGGGGATGGGGAAAGTATGACAATGGGACCCTGAAACCACTGTGATAAGGAGCATGACATGGAATGCCCCAAAGAGGAGGATCAGAGGAAATACTTTGAAAAATCTATCACTTCAAATGAAAGTTGGGAGACAGACCAGCCTTGCACTGAGAGATTAAAGAAGAAGGGGTTCTTCCTGAGCAGAAGCTTGACTGAGTGAAACTGAGTCAAAACACAGACAGCTCCAGGTGTTACAGATCTTTGTGTATGTGTGTGGGGTGGTAGGGACTGTCGCAACCACATCTGCATCCATGTGTAAAATTGCCAGTGAAGCTATCATTCAAAAACAAAATGTATATAACGTGTGTGTGTGTGAGAGGGAGCGAGAGATGGTTTTCTTTACTTCTTAACAAAATTATGCCCCTCGACAAACTTCAGACACTTACCAACATCTCCTGAAAGCAAACCTGGTTTCCACTAGTAGGAAAAAAACCATAAATAATATGGCAGTCCCATCCTGACTTCTTTTTTTAATGGTATTTGTTAAACGCTTACTATATTCCAGGCACTGTACTAAGCTGCTGGGGTAGATACAAACTAATCAGTTTTGACACAGTCCAGGTCCCACATGGGGCTCAAAGTCTTAATCTTTATTTTATAGATGAGGGAGCTGAGGTACTGATAGATGAAGTGACTTGCTCAAGGTCACGTAGCAGACAAGTGGCCTGAGTTCCAGGCCTGTGCTGTACTTGCTAGACCACACTGCTTCTCTGACAGAACTATAACTTTTTATGGTGTCTTGCTCCTTAGTCCATTAGTCCTTTGATAGGCATGAAAAACCATTCCTTAATCCCAAAGCTGTATCTTCTTTTTCATTTCCCAAAGTGGTCAGTCTCACCCAGGTATGGCTTTGTGTGATCTAAGATTTAAAAGGAAGCTATGAGATATTAGTCC
Organism: Ornithorhynchus anatinus; assembly: GCF_004115215.2. Taxonomy (NCBI): domain Eukaryota; kingdom Metazoa; phylum Chordata; class Mammalia; order Monotremata; family Ornithorhynchidae; genus Ornithorhynchus; species Ornithorhynchus anatinus. The sequence continues at coordinate 39,981,575 of NC_041741.1, forward strand.
AAGTCTGCTGAGTGACCTTGGCAGAGAAGTTCAGTGCCTTCTCTGTGCCTCAGTTACCTCATCTGTAACATAGGAGATTAAGACTGGGAGCCCACATGCGTGATGGGCTGTGTCCAACCTGATTATCTTGGATGTACCCCAGTACTTAGTACAGCCTCCTGCATAGTAAGCTCTTGACAAATACCATTCAAAAAGTCTTTCCACCCTGTTCCAAGTGGTGTTTTATCTTCATAATAATAATTATTATTAAGGCATTTGTTAAGAGCTTACCATGTGCAAAGCACTGTTCTAAGCGCTGGGGTTGATACAAGGTAATCAGGATGTCCCATGTGGGGCTCTCAGTCAATCCACATTTTACAGATGAGGTAACTGAGGCACAGAGAAGTTAAGTGACTTGCCCAAAGTCACACAGCTGATAAGTGGCGGAGCTGGGATTAGAACCCATGACCACTGATTCCCAAGCCCGGGCTTTTTCCACTAAGCCACGCTGCTTCTCATAATCTTCATCATATTCCCTCAATTCTGTAATGTCTCCCACCCGCTACTGACAAATAATGTCTATCCATTGCTCTTTTCCCCTTAAGATTGTTACCCTCCCTCGTTCTTTTCCCCTTTCCCCTACTAGTGATCCCCAGGGCTGCTTCAAGCCTTTATTATCGCAAGCCTAAGATGAGAAAACCCCCAGAATTCCTAGGAAAGCATTTCCCTTCCCAAGCCGCTGTTTTCTGCCCTCCCTTTACCATCCTGACTTGATGTAACTGAGTGAATGAACACTGCTAGCTAGTCACAGCAAGGTGACTTCTGCTGTGGGGAAAGAATCCTAAGTGAATAATGGGGAGATGGGAAAAACCTGGAGCTCATGTTAACTGACTGGCTTAGGATCATGGAATAAATTTGCAGAAATATTTCTCCTCCTTCACTAATGTTTTGATTTGAGGGAGTTACATTTTAATTACATTTTATTTGAACTTAGTAGCGTTTTGCCAAAATACTCTCTTGCCAAAATGCCTCTTTATAGTTGCTCTGGAAAGCAGTGTGTGAGGCCAGAAACATGAATTCAGTCAAATACTTTCAACAATTGAACCCCCATTGCCTGTCCTTGTGGAGTTGAAGGTCATTATCTTGGGGCTGCCAGTGAATGGTGATATTTTGACATCGTCTACAACCAGTGGTGTGTTTGAGGTCATCGCTGTTGTTATGCCAGTCGTGAGAGCTCCTTTCATACTCATAAGAGTGTGATATTTAAATGGTTGTCCGCTCTGTCTGGAGTTTTGCAACTTTGATGATGAACAAGTTGTAACACCGAGTTTTGTAAAACAGGTTAAGATAAATAGTGTCTAAGGAAAAAAACAAGCCTAGTTGCTACAGTGTTTTAGATTCCTTCAAACCTGACTAGCCATTTAATGAATTGCTTACAACCACGCTTATTTGGACAGAACTGTGGGTTCCTCAATTAAAAGAAATGAACATTGTGGTTTGAGTGGTTTGAGCTTAGACTTTCTACACATCTGTTGCTGTCAGTTGGCTGACATATTAGATTTCAGGAGGGGAAGGAGGGAATTGAAACCTCAAACACTAGTGATATTTGAGGTTGTGTGCACTTTGTCTATTTTGAAGAAACACCATGCTTAGAGTAAGATCTCGTTCTGAGATCGAGCTCACATGTAGATCCTCCCCTGAACTGCCCAGGTTTAGAAGAGATAGAGCTGGAGAGCGGCCTGGGGCCACGTGACCAACTTGTGCTTCTCCTCCTGCAGAGCCGTTTTACGGACTTTTCATTAGAAAAGTAAACTAATTAAATAATAGGGTGGCCTACAAAGTCAGTTTTAATAGTTTACACAAAAGAAGTCTCGCCATAGTAGTTTTGCTGTTGCAGCATAGCAGAATGTTGGGGGCTGGGTGTTCACTGCCATAGGGAAAGTTTGTCTCACATGATGAATGCATCATTTTACAAGTTTGAGAGCTGTTATTTTTCCCACATATCCGTGTTGCTATGGGAGTGTTGTGCCATTATTGAGTAAGGAGAGTGACCTGTCTGTGTTTAACTGTTTGTCCCTTTTTAGTGGCATTGAAAAATGAAGTAATAAAGAACAACACACTGTGGAATTATTCCTTTTTTCCAGGGTGACTGTGGAGGAACAAAGACTCACTGTTTCAAATCCTGGCTAATGAAAATTGAATTGCTTTTATATATTAATGTTCATCTGAACTCTCTCACCCACTGTTTTTAAAGCGTACATCAAGGGTGCATGTTGGGCTAAGATTGAAGCAGCGTGGCTCAGTGGAAAGAGCATGGGCTTTGGAGTCAGGGCTCATGAGTTCGAATCCCAGCTCTGCCACTTGTCGGCTGTGTGACTGTGGGCAAGTCACTTAACTTCTCTGTGCCTCAGTTCCCTCATCTGTAAAATGGGGATTAAGACTGTGAGCCCCACGTGGGACAACCTGATTCCCCTTTGTCTACCCCAGCGCTTAGAACAGTGCTTGGCACATAGTAAGTGCTTAACAAATACCAACATTATTATACTTGTTCTGTTGAGAAATTCATCACTAGGAGGTGAACCCTGAATCCTGTATATACAGGCTTGGGGGGTGAATGAGAAGGGGGCAGATATATTATTATTGTTATTATTATTTATTGGTATTTTACTATGTGACAAGTACTGTTTTGAGTGCTGGGATAAATACAGTTTAATCAGGTCCAATGCAGTCCCTGTTCCACATGGGGCTCACAATCTAAGTAGGAGGGAGAACAGGTATTTTATTCCCATTTTATTCCCATTTCCCAGTTGAGGAAACTGAGAAACAGAGAAGTTAAGTGACTTGCCCAAGATCATACAATAAGACACATGGTGGAGCTAGCATTTGAAACCAGGTCCTCTGACTCCCAGGCCTGTGCTCTTTCCACTAGGCCATGTTGCTTCTCTTTCTGTGTGTAGAGTATTGCACTAAACACTTGGAAAAGTACAATACAGCAGAATTGGTATACGTGATTCTTGCCCACATGGAGCTTACAGTCTACGGGGGAGACAGGCATTAAAATGAATTATAGTTAAGGGAAATAGAGTATAAGGATATTTACACAGGTGTTGTGGGGCTGGGGTGAGTATCAAAGTGCCTAAGAGGTAGATAGCCAAGTGCATATTCAAGGCAGGGGAGGGCAGATAGGGGTACTGAGGACTTAAGGAAGGCCTATTGCAGGAACTGTGATTTTAGAAGGGTTTTAAAGGTGGGGAGAGTGATAGGCTGTTGGATATGAAGGGGGAGGGAGTTCCAGGTCAGAGGGAGGAAGGACATGAGCAATGGCATGGTAGTGGGAGAGAAGACATTGAGGTACAGTGAGTAGGTTAGCACTAGAGGGGTGGATTATTTTATTATTATTATGGTATTTGTTAAGTGCTTAACTATGTGCCAGACACTGTACTAAGCACTGAGTTGGATTCAAGCAGATTTTCCAGATGAGGTAACTGAGGCCCAGAGAAGTGAGGTGACACAGAAAACAAGTGGCAGAGCCGGGATTAGAACCCTGGACCTTCTGACTCCCAGATCTGTGCTCTATCCACTAGGCCATGCCGCTTCTCTAGCTCATTATGGGCAGGGAATGTATTTCTGCATTCTGTTGTATTGTGCTCTCCCAAGAGTTTAGAAGAGTGTTCTGCACATAGTAAGCGCTCAGTAAATCAGATTGATCGATAGTAGGAAATTGGAGGTAAGGTAGGAGCGAGAGAGCTGAGTGCCCTAAAGCTAGTGGTAAGGAGCCTTATCTCCTCATCCAAATCCACTCACCCCAGATGTAATTCTGGATCACCCCCAGTTCAGTTTGGGGCTTGACCAGTGAGCTCCCTTGAAAGCTGCCAAGTGGAGCCAGGGTCCAGAGTTCTGGTCTATACAGGGCTCTGTAGAATTTTTTTTTAATGGTAATTGTTTAGTGCTTACTCTTTTCTGAATGCTGGAGTTCAGATATAATCCCTGTCCTGCATGGGGCTCACAGTCCAAGTAGGAATGAAAACAGGTATTTAATCCCATTTTACAGTTGAGGAAACTGAGAGACAGAGAAGTTAAGTGACTCACTCATGTTCCTACAGCAAATAATTGGTAAAACTGGGATTAGGACCCAGGTCCTCTGACTCCCAGACCTGTGCTCTTTCTACTAGGTCATGCGGCTGAATAATTAGCCCCCAAAGGAGGGAGATCAAAATCTGAAGGCAGCAGGGGTGGGGAGGAGTTGTATATTCACTTCTTATGTTGGAGTGTCTCTGAATTCATTTCATGATTTTGTTTTAAGTCAAAGAGCATTTCTAGAAAGACAGTAAGTACTTTTTTTGTAGGGCAGTACCCACAGGGCTCGGCAGTTGCCCCCTGCCTTCCTGGTTGGAGGACCTTCCAGGTGATGTGGCTGACTGTTGACTAACATATGAATATTCATTCATTCATTCATTCAATAGTATTTATTGAGCGCTTACTATGTGCAGAGCACTGTACTAAGCGCTTGGAATGAACAAGTCAGCAACATATAGAGTCCCTGCCATTTGACGGGCTTACAGTCTAATCGGAGGAGACAGGCAGACAAGAACAATGGCAATAAATAGAGTCAAGGGGAAGAACATCTCATAAAAACAATGGCAACTAAATAGAATCAGGGTGATGTACATTTCATTAAACAAAATAAAATAAATAGGGTTATAAAGATATGTACAGTCGAGAGGACGAGTCCAATGCTGAGGGGGTGGGATGGGGGAGAGGGAAAGGGGGGAGAAGAGGGTTTAGCTGCGGAGAGGTGAAGGGGGGGTAGAGGAATAGTGTTTTCTTTCTTTCCCTTGTGAGAGGTGAAGTGAGGAAAAATTTCCTCATGGAGTCTAATATGAAGATTGAATTTATAGCTCAGAGTAACAGTCAGTACTTTAGTTGGAAAGGACAATCAAAACATTTAGCATGTTTGCTCATTAGGGATAGGCATCTGCCTCTCTTTTTATACTCTCAGGAAAAGCCATTTGGATTTCCTCCGAAAGCAGCTTCCTAATTGGAAAGGGAAGAGAAGCTGTAGGGGAAAAGGAAAAGAAAGGGAAGGGAAAAAGGGAATTTGTATCTGAAGACTTGCTTCCTCCAGTTTGTGCCACTTTGGGCAATGGTCATTTGATTCTGCTTTACTAATAACTCTGCTTACTTTCTGCCCAAGTCCTCTCCGACTCAATGTAGTAGTTTTAATTGAAAATCATTTAAATTACAAGGGGTTAAGTGGATTTAAGGGCAGTTTATCCCCTCGCCTGTACTTGAAAGACTCAATTCAAGTATTCCCTCGTTCACTAGTTAAAAAGAAAAAGATGACTCTCTAGTCTAATGTGGCTAGTAATTTCTCTTTAAGGGCCGCTCAGTCCTTTCACTACCTCGCTGATGTCTTAGTCCCTGTGCCTAGGGAAGTATTATCTAGGTAGGAAGATGTTATAGCCACAGGGCAGACAGAGCAGTCTGCAGAATTAAGGAATAAAAAAAAAATCTGAGGCACCAGAGTTCCCTTGCTCCTGTGGTACATGTCATCCTTTATCAATGAACAGACTTTTTTGGATTATAGTTTCATTTTTCTTCACACACACCATAAAACTGAAGGATAACATTGAAACGCTGAAGAGTTGGCCTGGCGGATCATCCTCCCCACAAATCACAAACTTAGTTCCAACTCTCAGGGGATGAAAACTGAGCATGGCGTGATGGAGACAAAATTTCTCACTCTTTGAATCTTGTTTAGGTTCTTTCGAGGAGGCTTAAATAATTCCTCTAGAGGCAGTTCAGAAAGCCTCCACGCACTGTTTTCTGTAACAACCACCTCCCCAAAGATCAGACTACCAAAACCAGGGCTCTGATTGTGGGGGATGATGGAGAATTTGGGTTCCTTGTCATCATCTCCACCCTCATCATCTTCAACAGTACTGCTTATTGTGCCTGCCCTGTGCAGAGCTTTGTACCAGCACCTTGGGGGTCATCCAGAAGAAGTATAAAAACCAGCCCTTGTCCCCAGGAGCTTTCAACCCAGTGAGGGCACTTACTGCATTCACTTCATAGTAAAGCATTTTGTGAGAGATTAATTTCTTTCTAGCTCATTGTGGGCGAGGAACGTTTCTACCAAGTCTGTTATATTGTACTTTCCTAAGCACACAGTAAGTGCTCGATAAATATGATTAATTCTAAGGTGGGACCAAAATCTAGCAGAAATGGAAAGGAAAGTTTTAAGAAATTGAATATAGGGCTAAAACTGGAAACCTCTCTTCACTATGCGCCCTCTCTCCCTCTGTCTTTCTCTCTCTCTCTTTCTCTCAAGTCCATGTTTGTCACTTGTAACGATTTCCATTTTCTTTCTCCTCCAGTCATGCGTAGGAATCCATTTGGAGTGGACATCTGCTGTCGGAAGGGCTCTAGGAGCCCACTGCAGGAGCTCTACAACCCAACTCAGGTAAGTCCACATGCCTAGCTTAGTCCTCACACCCTCAAATCTGTTTCTCCCCTGAAAATTTTGCGGTGGATGGAAGGGAGCCAGATGATTCTTGAAGATTATGGAAGCCAGAGTGGCAGAGTTTGGGGCAGTTCTTGGGTGCGGGTTGTGAGGCCTGCCCCACATCATAGGGTTGGTTTTACTTCTTTGTTCCCTCCCCCTTCCATTGTTACCATCTTCTCCTCTCTTCCTGCTCCCTTACCTGCTCCCTTGCCAACCATTTCCTCCTTCCTCAGGTCCTCCAAAATTGCCTTGATCCCTGGCTGTCTGTGTTTGCCTCCCCAAGGCAAAACAAAGGAAAAGATATGCACCATCCCCAGTCCCTTTCTCAACAACTCATAGGAGTGATAGTCTGCAGGATATCACAAGAAGCAAAACCAAAAATCACGGCTCCAAATATGTGAATTTACCTTCTGCTTTAAAGTTTAGTTTTGGGGTGGGTCTCCACTTGGATTTTAAAATTTTGCTTTAAATGTTGTTCTACTTTGGCTTTGTTTTTGGTTTTTTTTTTTCCTTTATCATCATCCCTGCCATCAACAGTATTAATTGAGCCAGTCTACTGTGAGCAGAGCACTGTTCTAAATGCATAGGGAAAGATGTAAAATAATTAAAGGCTTCTAAAAGGGTTCATGGTCGAATTGGGGAGATAAGCACTCACAAATAACCATAAAAACCCTAAACTGCAGGTAAAAGGCTAAGAGGAGAGAGAAATAATAGACACAAAGGCTAAATAACTAACTGAGCCCTAAAGAGGCTGAAGGGATGGTGTGAATAGGAAGGTGGAAGCTTGGTTGTGGAATGCCTCACCTTTTAGGAGGACTTTGAAGGAGGAAATGAGGGTCGTTTGGCAACACTAAGGGTGTTACTAGACTGTAAGCTCCTTGTGGGCAGGAATCGTGTCTAGCAACTGTCCTGAACTCTCACAAGCATTCAGTACAGTGCTCTGTGCTCAATAAATATCACTGACTGAGTGAATGAAAGATTTCCACCCATTGGGTTGGGACAGGCGATGTATCAGAGATGAGAGAGTTGAGAGCAAGGCCCAGTGAAAAGATTGCTTAGATGGAATGAAAACTATGAGGTGGGGTATAGTGGGAGGAGAAGGAGGAGAAGTAAGCACTATGGCATGTAGTGGGAGGAGAGAGAGGATAAGTAAGCACTACCATTGTCAATCTAAGAAGATATGGCTAGCCATTGAAGATGGTTTTAGGAGATGTGTGGTACATTCTCATTGGTCTTTGAGAAAGATAATGAATGCAACTGAATGGATGATTGCCGCTGGACTGAGAGGGGAGAGGCCGGGAGGGAAGTAAGGAGGCTGGCAGCTACAGAAGCCCACCCAAAAGGCACCAAGAGCTCGAGTCAGGATGGTGGTGATAAGGGAGGAGATGAAGAGGGGGATTCCCTGGCATCCTGTAGAGGAAGACCAGCAGGATTTAAAGACAGATTGACCATAGGCATAGTAATAGTTGAGCACCTATCAAGAACAGTTCACTTTACTAAGAGGTAGTGATGTAGGTAGCAGCATGGCCTAGTAGAAAATGCACGGGCCTGGGAGTCAGAGGATGTGGTTCTAATCCCGGCTCCACCACTTGCTTGCTGTGTGACTTTGGGCAAGTGCTTCACTTCTCTGTGCCTCAGTTACCTCAGCTGTAAAATGGAGATTAAAATTGTGAGCCCCATGTAGGACACGGACTCTGTCCAACCTGTTGGGCTTGGGAGTCAGAGGTCATGGGTTCTAATCTTGGCTCCACCACTTGTCAGATGTGTGACTTTGGGCAAGTCACTTCACTTCTCTATGCCTCAGTTACCTCATCTGTAAAATGGGGATTAAGACTGTGAGCCCCACGTGGGACAACCTGATTACCTTCTATCTACCCCAGCGCTCAGAACAGTGCTTGGCACATAGTAAGCGCTTAACGAATACCAGCATTATTATGATGATGATGATTAGATTGTATCTAACTCGGCACTTAGTACAGTGCTCACACATAGTAACTGCATAATAAATACCGTAAAAAGTGACACAGTCCTTCCCCACAATGTACGCCCAGTGGGAGGAGACAGTCAGTGGACTGTCTGTGTGGCTGCCAGAGCTTGAATTTGTAGGTGTCGTCTGCAACGTAGTGTTTGACATTTACGTGGGTTCTGTAGTAGGCTGAGTTGTTAGTCCAATGTAACATTTAAGAAATGAGGCCGGAGTTACAATTATAGTTCTGAAGGGCCCTGAGGGCCACAGTTGTGTAAGCTTTCATGTTCAGGTCACGCAAGCTATTTCTGTTGCCTGCCCTGATTCCGTCTACTGAACTTGTGGGGGCATGTCAGGAAGAGCACCTTCTTTTGGTCAGTTAGAGGAAGCCCTTCCTAAAGAACACCCTGGCCCGCTCTTATAAATCCATTTATTAATGACCAACAACTACCCAATATAGAATGTTAGCTCAGTAAGTCCATTTTATAATATGTGGCTGTGTGCGTGTGCATGTGCGCATGTGTAAGTGACTATCCTAATAAATCTGACTCATTAGAATTAACAAGGCAGTAAACATTTCCAATAGCCATAGACTCTGAAAAGAACCACTATTTTGGAGAAGTAAACTCCAGTTGACTAGAAGAATCTCTATGGGGTGGTGAGAACAAAGTAAGGAGACCAGATATTCGTGATGATTACCCTCAAAGGCATGTAGGAGACATTGGAATTAAATTTGTGTCATACATTTGGCCGAGAAATCTGTGGTTCCCCTCCTCCCCCTGCTGCCCCACCCCTTACAAGGACATTTTGCTGCTCCAGACACTCAGCCAAAGTTTCTGAATGGAAAGGGAACGTAAGATTCATAACAGTGAGACCAGCAAATGCTGCAAGGGAAAATTAATAAAATCTGTCTGAAAGCCTTTAAAAAGGAAAGAAAACATTCAGCCCCATAGTTATTGTCTCTGGGGTCTGCTTTGCGTCAGTCAAAGTCTCTTCATTCGAAGTTCCCATTGCTAGAAGCCCCCCTGCAAAGAGAGAGGATCTAAATGCATCGGTAGGCTTGGATCTCTGAAGCCTTGTGACCTAGGTGGATCTCAAGCGACTGGGCCAACATTACAACTTCCATCTGCCTGTTTAAATTATTGATTTGTATTAATGTCTGTCTCCTCCTCTAGACTGTAAGATCACTGTGGTCAGGGAATGTGTCTACCAACTCTGTTGTATTACATGGCAGCCTGGTTTGAAGGCTAGAGCCTGGGGCCTGGGATTCAGAAGGACCTGAGTTCTAATCCCAACTCCGCCACATATCTGCTATGTGACCTTGGGCAAATCACTTCCCTACTCTGGGCCTCAGTTACCTCATTTGTAAAACGAGGATTAAGAGTGTGAGCCCCATGTGGGACAGGGACTGTGTCCAGCCTGATTAACTAGTATCTACCCCAGCACTTAGTGCTTGGAACTAGTTAGTGCTTAACAAGTACCATCATTACTCCCAAGTGCTTAGTGGAGTGCTCTGCACATAGTAAGCGCTCAATAAATGCTGATGATGATTGCCCTATTCTCTATGCTCTTATTTCTCACCAACCACAGCTGTTCCTTTCCTATTCAGTGCACAGTTCAGCTAGCCCCTGTCTTTAAGGAAACCCCAGTACAGTGGATTGTTTAGTTGGATGGAAGGGGGAATGGGCTTTTTCTTAATGGGTGTGGGTTCCGTTTGCTCTCAACAGGATGTTTCCACAGCATCAAACTGTTGTAGGCAGAAATTAGGCAGATTTCCCTGCAACTAGCTGAAGATAAACCTGTAATATTATTTTCAGAGAGGTTAAGATTGCCTGAGCTTCTGAAGCAAAATGGCTTATATGGGGGCAGAATTTGGCCACTTTATTTGCTTATGCTGCAAGAAGAGTGGCTTCTTGCAGGTGACAAAAGAAAGTGGATAGTCCTGGGGCTTCTATATCAGATTGTCTGGGCAGGAAGAGACAAACAAAACCAAGTTTCGTAAAAGGATTTCCTGAGTGTCACTGATCAGAGCCTAAATCTTCCACAATTGGTCCACAGTCTCAGGATGGCCTCTTATGTTTTTCTTATGTGAATACTTTGCACACCTCCAGTCCATGGGGAAAACTGCCAAAGACAATTTGCCATATGTATTCTTAGCAAAATGCCGCCAAGGGTGTCTTGTAATTTTCCTGAGTCTACACAGCCCCCGATTTAAAAATAAAACCTAGTTGTGGATCGGATCTTCTGACTAAAAGTCACTGAAAGTTCAGAGCTTTCCAGCTACATATTTGAAGGCTGAGCACATCTGTGAGCAAACGTTGGCTTTGGCCAGGATGCTCGAAAAACCAAATTTGACTGAAAGCAATTATTAAGGCATAATTGCCTAACATTAGGGTGAAACCACTTGCCCCCTGCCTCCAAATTCCTCAACTCTCTGAGTACTAACTGGTTTTGTCCATTTCAGATCTTCCAATAAATCAATCAATTGATGGTATTTATTGTATGCCTTTTGTGTGTGGAGCACTGTATTAATTACTGGGAAAGAGTTCAATAGAGTTGGTAGACACCATCTCTGCCCTCAAGGAGCTTATAATCTAGTGCCACCAAGGAGGAATTCAGCTCTTTCAGGAGAGTATAAAGTCTGGTAGCCAAAATGGAAAGCTTACAGAGTGCAGAGTCCTCATGACTGGCTGTCACTTTTGGCAGCCGACATTGGATACTGTCGACCAGGTGCTGCACAAGTTTTGTAGGAAGATTATCATTGGGTTTCTGATAGGGGCAAACATCTTGAGCTGTTGTCTGCTGCTCAGTCAGTCTGTGGTTAACACTTCGGGCTTATAAACCTTCTCAGTTATCTTTATTGACAGGTAGATTGGGATGCAGCCGAGGGATTTGCCCAGAGGAACCCAGATTTTAGTTGTGGAGATGGAATTAGAACTCCTGTGACTGGGGTGTAATTCCTTTTTTTAAAAAAAAATGGGATTTGTTAAGCACTCACTATGTGCTAGGCATTGTACTAAGTGCTGGGTAGAAGCAAGATGCATTAAATCTTCAGTCATATTTACGGAGCGCTTACTTTGTGCAGAGCACTGTACTAAGTACTTGGGAGAGTACAATATAAATAATCAGGTTGCACAGAGCCCATGTCCCACTTGGGCCTCATAGTCTTAATCCACATTTTACAGATGAGGTCATTAAGGCACAGAGGAGTTAAATGACTTATCCAAGGCCACACGGCAGATGAATGGCAGAGAAGGGATTAATCATTGTATTTGTTAAGCACTTACTATGTGCACTGTATTAAGTGTTGGGATGGATACAAGATGATCAGGCCTCACGTGGGGCTCACAGTCTAAGAAGGAGGGAGAAGGATAATGAATCCCATTTTAGAGATGAGGGAACTGAGGCACAGAGAAGTTGTGACTTACCTAAGGTCACACAGCAGGTACATGGCAAAGTCTTGATTTGAACTCAGATATTCGAACCTCTGACTCCCAGGCCTGTGCTTTTTCCACTGCCCCCCCACCTCCAAAACGATGCTGCTCCATAATGGGAGATTGCTCAAGAAAAGGCTCCTCTGAGGCCAGGGGCACGCAGGTGTGGTGGCATGTGGTAGCTATGGGCTTGTTGGTTTGGTCGGGTGCTTTTCGTGGCCTCTGAGTCACCTGAACAAAAATGGCCTTTATCTCATTTGCCTTGTGCTGGGATTCAGAGTTGAACCCCTGAGAATGCTCGATCTAGGATTGCCACACATGGTCACCAGCTCAATCTTGGCAAAATCCGCGATTCCCAAATTCAGTGTGGAGTGGTAGCCCCGGTTGTGGGGTGGATTTTATCTGTCTCCCCCACTAGATGATAAGTTCCTCGAGGGCAGTGATAGTGTCTACCAACTCTGTTCTATTGTACTCTCCCAAGTACTTAAGACAGTGCTCTGCACACAGTAAGTGCTCAATAAATGCTGCTGCTGCTGATGATAATGGTTACTGTGCACACAGTAAGCACTCAATAAATGCCACTGATCCAATGATTGATTGAGGGTAGTACTTGGTACGGCCATGAGAAGCATTTGGTGGTTCCAGTGTAAGTTAGCATATTGATAGGGGATGCATCCAAACCTGGTCCATAAGGAACAGCAGGCCTGCCTCCGGCGCCTCTGAAGGAACAGATGTGCTCTGACACAAAAGAGGAAGCAAGGTAAAACAGAACTCCTCATAGACATTACCATTAAGAAATGATGTTGCTGACTGGCTTCATGCATCAGCTTGTGCATCAGGGAAGGCAGTAAGGTGAACGCAGAAAAAGCGGCCATTGTACTCACTGTATCAGGCTCAGGTCAATTAATCCTGCCGCTACCGACCACCTGGTAAATGGGTTGTACATCTAATTATCCGACGTTGGAACAGCAGCTGCCTACTGGAGAAATAGAAATTAATTGATTTACTCTCAGGCTGACTCCTTATGCAAAGATATTACTGTCAGGCTAGCAGAACAGCAGCTGGCCAGTGAAGATGAAATATTTCATTAACCTTATCATCCACACAGCACCGGGGAGATTTCATTATTAATTATGAATTACAATAGACAAAAGTGTCCATTCCTGAAGTCTGGAAAGGACTGCGTACCTTACGCAACCTGTTCCTGTGTCATGGAAGAGATCAGTGCGCTAGAAACACTAGTCTAAGTTTTTATTGTTCGGTATGTTTCCTAGATGAGAGAAATACTGACAAGTTGAAAACTTTTCCAATTTTTTTGGGGGGGGCCTTTGGAGAGGAGAGCCAAACCCAATCAATCACTAATATTTACTGAGCGCCTGTCGTACTAAGTTCTTGGGAGAGTACAATAGAATTAGTAGACGTGATTGGTGCTCTCGAGGCATTCTAGCAGGAGAGATGAGCTCTAGAATAAATTATGGATAGGACAAAGAAATACAGCTTAAAGATTTGTACACAAGCGCTACAGTGAGCTGTGAGTATCCAAGTGTGTAAGTGTACAGCCAGTCAATCATATTTACTGAGTACTTACTGTGTACAGAGCACTGTATTAAATGCTTGGGAGAGTACAGTACAACAATAAACTGATACATTCTCTGCCCCCAACAAGCTTACAGTCTAGAGGGGCTGAAGAGGCAATTATTGGAGATGGACATAGGGAGGAGAAAAGACAGCATGCTCTGCACATAGTAACCACTCACTAAATACAGTTGAATGAATGAAAGTGCAATTAGGTAAGGCCACTTAGCAGAGAGGTGATTTTAAAAAGATTTTAATGAAAGGAAGAACAGAGGTCTGCCATGTATGATGGGGAAGAGGCTCTCAGGCAGGCCTGGAAGTCAGTGACCTGGGTTTTAATCCCCACTCTGCCACTTGCCTGCTGTGTGGCTTTAGACAAGTCACCTAACTTCTCAGTACTTCAGTTTCCTCACCTGTAAAATGAGGATTCAATACCTGTTCTCCCTATTAATTAGCCTGTGAGTCCTTTGTGGAGCAGGGATGGTGTCTCATCTGATGAACTTGTATCTACCCCAGATCTTAGAACAGTGCTTGACAAATATGATTATGATGATGATTATTATTATTGTTATTATTACTAGGGTGCAAGCAAGAGGGTGGTTAAAGGGAGGATGAATGAGAAACAGTGAGTTGGGAGACTGCACTTCCCTAAAAAACCAAATTCGCCCACCAAAATCACTTCCAAGAAACTCACATGCCTCAAAATAGTATCCAGCAGGGTGTCCAGACCTAGGAATTTTTCATTTCACAACATAAGGGATTTCATGACAGCAATCTCCTCAAACACTGGCATTTTTCTTAAAGATTCTTGGGTACAGCTCATGACTCACAATTGCTGGCCCAGGCTTATGACTGACTTGCCTGGCCTTGCCAAGAGCCCATCGTCTTCCCAGTTATCAGTCTGAAGACTGGGGGGAAAGAAGGAGGAAGTGGGAGCAGAAAGACGAAGGGAGGGGAAAGTAAGGACTGAGAGATGAAATGATATTTCAGACAACAACACCCTACAGGAAAGGGATCGTCCCTCAGAGCAAGTTAGCATGCTGATTCTCCTGCTGATTGGTAAACGAATGCCCAAATGTAGACATATCCTTTCCCGTCCCTGAATGTCAGCCACGTCCTTGAGATCATTTGGACGGATGTCTGAGGGCTAGTCCAAAGGAGCCATTATTAATTCAATTAGATGATACGAGATGAACAATCTGAGTTCCTGGGCAGAATCGGCCTGAGTGACTGAGGCACGGAGAGATTTTTGACATCAGGGGAAGATTTATTTTTTTTTTCCTCATCAGTAGGTTTTGTGAATCTTACCACCTGTGAAGTGTCTTTTTGAAACCTTACCTGACAGCGAATGCCACACCGCCATAGTGGTGTAGTTCATAACGTGTTTTCGGGACTGGAGTTTTGATATCAAGAGCTGGCTTGAATACCCCGGAACAGATGCCCAGTGGTAGCTTTCGGTTCATTGG